>NC_091823.1:140793308-141098792 GCF_038994185.2 Dermacentor albipictus | reverse complement strand
TAAGAAGCGTGTACGCTGCGCAGGAACCTCCGCCAGACTGAATGCACTTGTTGGAGTGTTTGCCTGAGTTTTAAGTGCGTAGTTGTGTCCACTTTGTAATATACCTTCTGTTTTGTTTTCCATGTAATAAATGAAGAAGACCATCGTGGTGAAGTCCAATTCATATTACAGTTGGTATTACCTCGGTGTCCCGCTAAATAACTACCTCAATGCTGATGAATATTGGTCTGAGGAAAATAAACGCATCAAAAATGCTGCCGATAAATGGGGTGGCCATAACATTTCAATGTTCGCAAGAGCTTCCGTTTGTAATATGTTTTTAATTGCAAAAGTGTTCTACGTGTTGCAAGTGATGGCCATGGCAAGAACTTCGGTTCAAAAAATCCACCGAGTGTTTGCGACCTTTATTTGGGGATCGCAATGGGAGCGCACAAGCCGGTGCAATTTGTTTCACAAGGTGAAAAATGGTGGGCTAGGGCTCTCACACCTGTTTTTCAAGCAGCTAGTAAGCAGATTCTTCTTTGTGCGGGACCAAACTTATGTGTTTTTGAGAACTGTGATCCAAGCACGATTGCAGGATTATCTATCTGACTTTGTCATGTCATCTGTTTCTTTTGGAGCTGGACCGCTCAGTCCTTATTTGCGTGAAGTGGTTACTTCTGTACGCCTGCTCAAGGCAAGGTTCTCATATGAATATTTGTGTGATGTCACGAAAAAGCATTTGTATTCTGATATTCTTGATGTATTTTTACCATTACCGGTTTACCGAGCTGCCTACAGGCTAGGTCCTGAGCGCGATGTGCTAAAGCGCGTTAAAAAAATGCCAGTTAGACCCTCTGCTAAAACGTTCTTTTTTCAATTACATACCGACGCTCTCTCTGTAAAGCCATGGTTACAAAGCAAAGGTCTTTTTGTACCTTGGTCGGTAAACTGCTTAATCTGTAATAAGCCAGAATCAATTGAGCATATTTTTATTGACTGCCATGACGCCGTATTTCTGTGGGACGTCCTACAAAGAACACTTAAAAAAGAATTGCCGATAAGCCCTTTTGGAATCCGGTTTCTTCCACGTGCAGAAACAGGGGAAGCGCCGAGTGATATGCTAATGCTGCTTTGCATGCACAGCGTATGGAAGACGAGAATGGACATCAGACATTGTCATATACAGGCTCACTCAGCAAGACACTATTTTGTTGAGAGCATTATACACACACGCGACTTGTTCAGAGCACTATGTGAACCCCCGGAATGGCTTCCTGTACAAACCAATTGGCTTCTGTGAAGCCCTTTTAAACACCTTACACTGGCCGAGCTGTGGCTGGTGTTTTTTGAATATGTACATGTCGTGTAATTGATCTTTTTGTTTGCGTTTGTGAAAAGGCAATAAAGATAAAAAAGACCATCGTGGTGAAGTGGTTAGAGTGCCTGACTTGTAAGCGGGAGGACGTGAGTTCGAATCCTACGCTCGGGCACTTTTCTATTTAGCTCAGTAAATTTTTATCAGGGTATAAGTGCCTAATTTCGTTAATTCCACTTTTGCGGAGTATCGGAAAGAATGACCGTTACTTCCTTGAAGGAGCATCGGAAAAGGGCAACTATTAGTCCTCGAAGGAGTAAGCGCATGGGGATTAACAGTTCATGCCATGTCAGTTTATTTATTTATTTATTTATTTATTTATTTATTTATTTATTTATTTATTTATTTATTTATTTATTTTAAATACTTTCAAGGCCCGTAGGCGCTACAGAAAGGAGTGGTACATATACATAGAAAAAATGCAGATGAATGAATAACACATTTGTTAGATGGCTTGGAGAACAGCAGTCTTGAACCCCGATGAGTCTATAATAGTAGCGACCGATGCGGGGAGGTGGTTCCAGTCATTGCAGGTGCGAGGTAAAAAAGAGTAATAGTACGCGTTCGTGCGACAAGATGGCACGAAAACTTTATAAAGGTGATCGCTGCGGGATGAAAAGTAGGAAGGACGAGTAAGAAGTTTTGCTTTTAATACCGGGTTGTGGTAAATCTTGTGGAAAAGGCAGAGGCGACTGTATGCACGACGTACTGAAAGTTCCGGTATGTTAAGGGTTTGCTTCATGAGTGTTACGCTAGCATGACGAGAGTAATTAGATAGAATAAAGCGGCACGCGCGGTTCTGAATGGCTTCGAGGGAGAGGGTTAGTGATATTTGAGGGGGATCCCAGATGGCCGAGGCATACTCTAATTTTGATCGAACGAGTGTTTTGTAAAGCGTCAGTTTTAAAGATGAAGGAACCGCATAAAAGTTTCTGCGTAGGTAGCCTAGTGTGCGATTAGCGTTAGAAGTTATAAATTCAACATGCTTGTGCCATGATAGATCGTGAGTGATGTAAAGGCCGAGATACTTGTAAAAATTAACTTGACTGAGAGGAGCGCTATTCAGAAAATACATGCGTGTGTCAGTATTGTTAGAGCGGCGTGATATGCGCATATATTTACATTTATTTACGTTTAGTTTCATGTTCCACGCATTGCACCATTTAGATAAATTGTTAAGGTCTTCTTGTAGTTTAGTGGAATCGGCGGGGTCACTAATCCTATGATATATTACGCAGTCATCAGCAAAAAGGTTAATTGAAGACGATTTCACGCAATCGGGGAGATCGTTAATATAAATTAGAAAGAGCAGAGGCCCGAGGACGGATCCCTGCGGGACCCCTGATGTAACTGATGAAAAAGCAGAGGAAGCGTTATTGGCAGTTACGTACTGAGTTCGATTGGAAAGGAAGTCCTTAATCCAGGCTAATACTAAAGGATCAATGTTAAGCTGATCGAGTTTAAGGTTTAGTAGATCGTGTGTTACGGTATCAAAGGCCTTAGCATAGTCCAAGAAAATACAGTCAACGTCAAAGTTATTGTCAGATGCAGCAAAAAGATCATTAGTAAAGCAAGTTAGTTGGGTTTCGCACGAGTACATTTTTCTGAAGCCATGTTGACAGGAATGAAAAAATGAATTGGTTTCCAAAAATTCAACAAGATGAGAGTAAATGATGTGTTCCAAAAGTTTGCATGAGATGCTTGTCAATGAAATGGGACGGTAGTTCTCGGGAGCATGCGCATTGCCTGATTTTGGGACTGGAACCACCTTTCCTTTCTTCCAGTCACGCGGGAGCGAAGAATACTGCAACGACTGCGTAAAAATTTTAGAAAGAATAACAGATGAAAACACCTCAGTGCATTTCAATATTTTTGAATTAATATTATCAGGCCCACTGGCAGACGAAATCTGCAGATTATTGATTAGCCGGCTAATGCCAACCCAGTCAATTATTATGGGATCCATCACAGGGAAGTTTGAACTTTGTGCACTCGGTAAATCGACGATGATATTGGCATTAAGGAAAGAGACAAACGCCTCATTCAAAACGCTGCAACATTGATCAGATGGAACACTGGTGCCGTCAGGGTAAGAGTACAATGTTTGTTTTAGTGCCATTAACAACACTCCAAAACTTGCGCGGACTCGTTTGAAGAAAGGAGGGCAGTGTAACATTCAAGAAGGTAGTTTTAGCGTTACTAGACATTTGGATGTACTCAGTTTCCACTTGACGGTACGTTGACCAATGAGCGGGGAGGTTTGATTGCTTAGCCCGGCGGAATAACCGTTTCTTTTTGTTGCGCAGGCGTTTAAGAGAGTTGTTTAACCATGGTGATCTAGTGTTTGAGGGTATCTTTCGTTGAGGTATATAACTGTCAATTAAAGATAGTAGTTTATTTTTGAAAAAAATAAACTACTATTAGTCCTCGAAGGAGTAAGCGCATGGGGATTAACAGTTCATGCCATGTCAGTTAGTCCCCAAAAGTCCTCTTTTTTTCTTAGAATGTATGCATCTTCCTGTTTTTCTTGGGTTAAATTATTGTAGCTGTAGAACCTCTGTAGATATTGATACATGCATACAGCGTGTTTCTTGCGGCCGATGCACGCGGGCGCCCCTACGAAGACGACGAACGCTTTCTGGCTCTCGAGCTGTCGGCTGAACTGGCCAACGCTGCAGCTACGCCTTGTAAATATACTTTGTAAATAGTCTCCAGTGTCAATCCTTCGTTCGCGTAACATTTTGGTGGAGGGTGCCGTTCCCCGTTCTCGTCACGGAGCCCGGCAGCGGCCGCACCGTCCTGCTTTCCGCCATGGCTCCCGGTCCTTCTATTCCTGCGACCCCGACAACAACGTATGTTACCGTTACCAATCCCCGCGATCCTGGCATATTTTCTGGCCCAGATAATGTCGACGTTTAGGACTTGGCTCACCCTGTATGAACCCAACAACCGCTGGGACCCTACCATTAGGCTAGCGAATGTCCTATTCTACTTGGACAGAACTCCTCGCGTCTGGTTTCGGGCACACGAGGACGAGACCTCTAGCTGGGATGCTTTCAAGAAGAAGCTCACCGACCTCTTTGGAAACCCCACCGGTCGGCAGCTGGCTGCTAGAAAAGAGCTTGGTACCCGAGTTGTCTTCTACTGAATCGTATTTCTCGTACATACAAGACGTGCTCATTCTTTGCCGGAAAGTCGACGACAATATGGCCGAGGTTGACAAAGTTGGCCCTGTACTTAAGGGGATCGCGGACGACGCGTTCAACTTGTTGATCTTCAACAATGTGTCCACCATCGACGGCATTGTCAAGGAATGCCGCCGCTTTGAGCTCGCCAAAAGCCGCCGCGTCATTCCACACTTCTCCCTGCTCCCTCAAACGGCTGCGACGTCGTCTTGCATGACTTTACCACTTCACCACCCTTAAATGAGCGCGTCACCCGTATTGTTCGCCACGAGCTCGAGGCTACAAGTCCTGCGCCGTTTCATTTACGCCCACTTGACCCCACCGTTGACCAACCAGCTCCAGCGATTTCTCTCGTTCAGGCAGTTGTGCGGCAAGAATTTGCCAACCTCGGTTTTCCTGCTGCCTGCTCCGTCTCCCGACCTGATTCCCGACCGGTTCCGACACCTACGCCTCACAGCAATCGGTATTCCCCTCCCAGATACCGCAACCATACCGAGTGGAGAACTCCGTACTACAAGCCCATTTGCTTCCGTTGCCTCCGCATTGGCCACGTCACTCGCCACTGCCGCACCTCCTGGACGTCGCCGTATTCGCGCTTCTTTTCCCCGTCTCCTCGCCCGTATGCCGATCCGTGCCGTTACTCGCCTCGCCGTATGCCTCCTACCTCAGACGTATCCGTCGATGACAGTCGTCGTGCTCGCTCGCCGTCACCTCAGCGCCGTCAGTCCCCGTCGCACTAGCCAAGCCGCTATTCGTCGCCGACCAATTATGGGCCCTCCCGGACGGTAAACTAGACCATGCAGCTCCTGGGAGTACTGCTGCATTATCTTCCTCGCGTAGAAATCCTCTATTGACGCTCCCAACGAACCAGAGCTTACTTGATGTTGAAGTTGACGTGTGTCCCTTTGACGGCGTTAATAGATACTGGAGCCCAGGCATCCATAATGTGTTGTAACCTCCGTCGTCGACTGAGGAAGGTTCTCACACCTGCTACTACACGAGCCGTATGCTTGGCCGATGGCAGCACTGGTGCCGTTACTGGAATGTGTACTTCCCGTATCGGTATCAACGACCACCACATTCCTGTTCTTTTTAAAGTGCGGACCAATTGTCGCCATTACCTAATCCTCGGACTCACCTTTCTCACGGCGCATTCAGCTTTGATCGACTGTTCTGCCGGTGCCCTTTGCCTGGAACTTCCTCTACTCGCGCATATTAGTGCGAACTGCCGAACAAATTTCGTATGACCGCCTTCGTCCGTCTGCCACCTAAAGCCTTGTCTTTCGTCGATTTGCTGTCATCCTTTCCTTTGCCCGATGGTGATTACGTCGGCACACCTGTTCCTGATGTCCTTTTAATGCGCAATATCACTGTGCCCCACGCCGTCGTCACCGTCGCCGATAACCGGACATGCCTCCCCGTCGTCAATATCGGCCTAAAAAGGAAGTTCTACCCCAAGGAATATTGGTTGCAACGCTGCGTGCTATAGGAGATGACCATGACACAACGTTTTTAGTAGACGTCTGCTCAAGTTCTTCACCATGTCCACAGGATGCTATTTGCCCTGACGCAACATTTCGTCCCATGATTGTTGCGGACCTATTGCCTGGACAAGCAGCAGCTCTGTTGTGCCTTTTTGGGTTCATACCACGACATCTTCGACCTCAACAATCGCCAAATGGGCCAGACTTCAATTGTTATGCATCACATAAATACTGGTGATGCCAATCCTATTCATCGCCGGCCATATCGAGTTTCTGCTTCAGAGCGTAAAGTTATTCAAGTGAAGTGAGCAAGATGCTTACCAAAGGTATTGGTGAACCTTCGTCGAATCCTTGAACGTCACCCGTGGTACTTGTTAAAAAGAAAGATGGCACATAGCGTTTCTGCTTAGATTATCGTCATCTAAACCGCATTACCTAGAAAGGCGTCTACCTCTTGCCTCGCATTCACGACGCCCTCGATTGTCTCCACGGTGCCAAATGCTTTTCATTAATAGACCTTCGGTGTGGTTATTGGCAGATTCCTGTGGATGAAAAGGACCACGACCACGTTCGTCACCCCTGATGGCCTATATCAATTCAAAGTTATGCCATTCGGTCTATGCAATGCCCCAGCAACGTTAGAACGTAGGATGGACACTTTACTTCAAGGGTTGAAATGTTTAACACGCCTTTGCTACCTAGACCACGTTCTCGTATTTTCACCTACATTTGAGACACACCTGGAGCGCTTATCAGCTGTTCTTCAAGTCTTCCGCGAGGCTGGACTGCAACTAAATTCATCGAAGTGTCACTTCGGACGTCGGCAGATTATAGTGCTGGGCCCCCTCGTGAGCGCTTCCGGTATTCAACCAGACACGGAGAAAATTCGTTCTGTCACGTCTTTTTCCAGTACCTCAGTCTCTCAAAGACATCCGAAGTCTTGTAAGACTCTGCTCCTACTACCGACGCTTTGTTAAAGGCTTCGCAGCGATTGCCCGACCGCTTACTGATCTTCTGAAGGACATGCCGTTTACGTGGGGCCCCGCTCAAACTGCCGCGTTTGCCCAGTTTACCAACATTCTCACCTCGCCGCCTATACTGGCCCACTTTGACCCGTCCTCTCCTACAGAGGTACGTACCGGTTCCAGTGGTCATGGTATCGGAGCCGTCTTAGCACAGCGCCAACTGGGTCAAGATCGTGTTATCGCCTACGCTAGCCGCATCCTCACAGCAGCGGAGCGCAACTGTTCGATTACAGATAGTGAATGCCTGGCTCTTGTCTGGGCGGTTTACAAATTCCACCCGTACTTGTAAGGCACGCACTTCTCTGTAATCACGGACCACCACGCGCTCTGCTGGCTTTCCTCATTCAAGGATCCTACCGGCCGGCTTGGTCATTGGGCTCTGCGGCTGCAAGATTATTCCTGTGCAGTAGGAATGGTATGACAATGCATACATGAATATTATATGCAAAGCATGAAAAAAGCAGATGTGCACGCTTGAACATCTGCTCTGGGAGTGTGGGTCGCTCGGCCCTGGCGTTTCCCGGAATCGTTTTTTTTTGGAATTATCAGATCTCCAAATCACATCCCTGAAGTCCTGGCTGTCCAGTACGCCCATGACAGGGCTAGGAAGCTTGACCTCCCGGTCCCAACATGGGACTAGCCAGGCAGGTGGCAACACCTTGCACAGGACAAGGATAAAGTTTTTGCCTTCTCCTCCTCCTCCTCCAGGTACAACGGGGCGTGGCGTGTCTCACGGCACTAGACGTTTCAGCGCAGGCGCGAGTAATAGCGGGCGCGAGAGAGAAAATCTAGCGGTCCTTGCTTTTTGAATATGTGAGTCTGCTTAGGTACAACGGAGGAGGTTTCTTAACGTGTGGTGTATGCGTTTGTCCCCTAGGCATGATGGCATTGCGGAGTGCGGTCCAGTTTGTTTACGCTCCGTCGCTGGCTGCCCGCGCGGTGAGGCAGTGGGCACGGACGCCCCATTTCGTGATCGCTGTGTCTGGAGGGGCAAGGTTCTGACTGGTGTTTTATAAGTCTCGGGTCGCTCTTTTTAGTCGCGACAATAGATTGCATTCTTTACAGGCACTGCTACAGGAGAACAGATGTAACCGACAAACGGAGGCCTCAGGAGAGCATCTGACGTTATATTTAAGCAGGTGGCGCAGGATTTCTAGGGCACCCAAGGTGTAGCGCGGGGATCAAAGCTGCAAGCAGTGCGGCCCGTGGGTTGGGGCCGCAGAGGCCGAAGCGTGCCAGGGGTTGTGCGCATAAAAAATTGGCTGTCCGCGACAGCGGACAGCCCATCTTGTACACACCTGGCACGCGCAGGCCTCGGCGAGCCCCAACCCACGGACCAGTCATGGTTCTAGCTTTGGTGTCCCCGTTGCCGCTCTGGTGTCCTTGAGGCGCTACCAATAAAGCGAAATAATGGCACATTGTTTCAATTAGTAAAAAATAGGATTGCATAAATATAATTACGTTCAGCCGCCAACTTGCGATGCCAAGTTCAGCACTACCGCACCCCGCGACTTATGCCGGCACGCCTAGGGACAAACGCATACAACACGCGCTAAGAAACTCCTCCGTAGTGCCTAGACAGAGTCGTATATTCAAGGAGCAAAACTTCCCCCATATGCTCTCTCGCACCGGCTCTTACTCGCGCATACGCGCAAACGCCCGCCGTCTCCGCAAGTGCCACGCCCCGCTGTACGTACTAGCAATTGTAAATACGCGGCCCGGCATTGCACTGTCTTCGGCATCGGCCCACGTGTGGGGAGTGCTTAACGCCTGCTTCACCTCCGCCGCGGGTCGGCCCGGCATTGCACTGTCTTCGGGATCGGACCACGTATGGGGAGTGCTGCACGCCTGCTTCACCTCTACCGCGGGTCGGCCCGGCATTTCACTATCTTCGGGATCGGCCCACGTGCACACTGACACGATCCTGGGGAACTATCCCTTACGAGCTTGGCTGTAATTCGCCATAAAATTGGTCACGTCTTTCTGCTTCTAAATTAATTATTGACGACGACGAACACAGCAGCAGCGGCACAAGCGCGTTCACGTGGTAGCGCCGAGGGGCGCCAACGAGCCAGCTGTGGAAAGAACACAACGACGTTGGAGCGAATCCTCATGATTATAGTTTTGTGTTAACTCACGGACATGATGCTGGAGAAAGTAGCCCTTAACAATTTCGCTGTAGAAAAGACGGTGGGAGCCGCGCGCTCCGAATATTGTGTGCAATTTCTGAGCACTGTACAATTCCGTCGCTACATTGCTATGGTGCTGTAGTTCTAACATTGACAAAGGAGCCGTTAAATCGTAAGAACTTCGTGTCCCATGGGAATTGCCTGTATTCGCCTCCGCAGCTCTAACGGCTCCGCAGCTTGGGTACGAATGAGCTTGGGTTCCTCACCATTTTGGCGTCTTACCAGTGCATCAGTCTTCCTTTTAGGGCATGTTTTCCTTCCTCGCGCTTCGCAACTCTAGTTGCGTCCAGTACATCACTGTTGGTGTGCATCGTCGGCAAACGCAAACTCACCGGCAGGTTCACATTTGCCGCCACCGGCGGCTCTCGTCGCGCAAAGCTGTGTGGAATGGACTATGACTAAAGAGTGGGCTAGATTCTAAGACATTAAGAATGACGAAGCATTGCAAAGATGAAAATAATTGCAACGGACAGAGAACGGGAAATTACCGACACACATGCGATCGACGAACCACCTCAAGAAAGTAGTAGCGGCTCAAAGCTGCGTCTCCTTTCTTTGTCCATAATTTTATACCGCAGCTTTTAGGCGCCCGTTCCTGCGTTGACCGTCGGCGGCGACACAACCGAGTGAACGAGCATAGCGAAGGATGAAGAAGCGGATGCGGAGCGCAGCGTAGCATAAAAGGTGGCGACAGGGAAGAGAACGCGAGGAGGATAGTGAAGGAAGAGGGCATGGTGAAAGCGTGAGAAGAAAAGCGTAGCGCCGCGCAAGACGGGCTCTGCGCTGACGATCGCTACGAGATGGCGCTAGAGTAGTTCACCGACGGCATGCGGAGAGCGCGTCGACCGATGCCGTATACGGAAACAAAGTGCTGCATGAGTGGAGGTCTGTCTGCGGCGGCTGCTGTGAATCAAGCCCACGCGTCGCCCATGCACTGCCTCTCGCGATCTCTCGATTAGCGATGCAGTCGCGCCACACTTCGCTCCATTTGCATTGGCTGCACGAGATTGTCCACGCCAGCCTATACATCGCGAAATGAAAACGCATATAGATTTCGCAATAATTAAGTATCGTAATTGTCGGCGAATTTTTTACTTCAGAAAGAAAAGCTACAATCTTGGCCGAAGCCGAAGGCGGCATAATTTCTCGCAGCATCTACCTAGCGTTCATCTACGGGGAAAAGACGGGGCAATGAGAGCCAACTTTGAAGGCGGCGACGCAGTTTAACACAGAGTCCCAAAGCGTGGGCTGCCACAATGCGAGACACGGCGAGAAACTGACACGGTCCCAATCATGACGCAAGGAAAAAAGTCATTAATTCTAGTGGCCGAATGAAAGTTAGAGCGCTAGAGCTTGTGCTATGTGGGACGTGACCTATACGTGCCAGTCGTGTCAAAGATGTGCAATACAGTCGAACGCGTTTACGACGAAGAGCTTGGGGCGTCCGACATCCTTCTTTATACAGATACTTAATTGTAAAGGTCGTGGAGCGTACAGCTCACACAGGAGCAGGGACAGGGTTAATTCGTTGGTTATTCCTTGCCATGTTGCGCCGAGAAACACCAGTAGGGTTAGAACATCGCCCTGATTATCTCAGGGCTGTGTGTATCGCGCCAGAGTTCGATACGCAAACGTGTATGCAACTGTTACTGCCATTGGAGCCAAATAATACACGCGCACACGTACGCGTCATCGCTGATAACCACTGCACTCAGTCTGGCTATCTTAAACTCTTCTGACAAATATTTCATCATTGCTTGATTATCGAGAAAATCTGAACAGTTTTCTTGAACCGCCTCGGCAGCAGGGTAAGCCTTTTAGCTTAATACCTCCCATGAAAAGCCTTTAAAAAGCATGAATGCGCTGTTGAAGGTCATATTTCGCAAGGCGCACCTTTTGAAAGTCGAGAAAAAAACAGAGAAAAGCACAAAGCCGACACCGACCCTCATTTGCAAGAAAAAATTTGGCTGCGGCTTAGCTCAGCTAACCCTGGATATGCAAAGCGAAGGCTTGGTTTAGCGTGGTTAAGCCTTGATTTCACTTTGTTGACCTTTGATTTAGGTGTAATTATTATAATTAGGTATACAATCACCGTTAAGTGGAAGCTTTAGCTCGGGCCCAACTCCTATGCATGCGGCTTATTGTTCAAATACATGTAAAACGCAAAAACATTCTTCCGGGATAACCCCTGGACCGACTTTAATGAAACTTATTGCATTTGAGAGGGAAAGTTAAATTCTAGTGACTGTTGGAAGCGGAATTTCGATTTAGGGCCTGAATCTTGCGAGAATGATATTCAAAAATTTGAATGTTCGAAAAAAATAAGATAGACGCGCGATGTTTATAAATTAATAGCTCAGCACCAAGAACAGATATCGCGGCTCTGTGAACGGCATCTATTAGATCATTCAAAGCGGACAAATTCAACATGTTAATTTATATCTTAAGTGAATTTGTTACGTTGTGTACAAGAATTTCGCAAAAGCTGTGCTTGTGGCGCTCTATCTGTCGCGCCGTCTTCGACGAGTGCTCATTCTGCGCCTTCTGCATCTGCCCCACCCGACGACGTTACAATGATTGCACCGGACCTCTCAACCCAATAAGCCACAGAGGTCCGTGGCCTTCTTGAGTCGCACTCCGACATTTTCGACCTGAACCTCAAACCACGGTCGTGAAGCATCGTATAAATACCGGCGATGCAGCAGCATCTGTTCGTCGACGCCCCTACCACGTGTCGTCCTTTGAGTGACAAGTCATCGAGAGCGAGGTTCACAAAATGCTTGCCAAAGGAAATATTGAACACTCTTCCAGCCCGTGGGCTTCCCCTGTAGTTCTCGTGAAAAAGGATAACAGCTGGCGATTCTGCGTTGACTATCGTCATCTAAACACGATCACCAAGAAAGGTGTATATCCACTTCCCCGCATTGACGATGCTCTGGATTGTCTCCATGGTGACACTTGTTTTTCATGGATAGACCTTCGCTCTGAATATCGGCAAATAGCCGTGGATGAAACGGACCGCGAAAAGGCCGCATTCGTCTCTTCAGACGGCCTATATCAGTCCAGGGTAATGCCTTTTGGCTTGTGCAATGCCCTGGTGACCTTTGAACGGATGGTGGACAATGCGTGGCTTGCAATGGTCCATCTGTTTGTGCTACTTGGATCACGTCATCGTATTCTCCGACTATTGCGACCCATCTTGAAAGACTCATCTGTTCTTTCTTCTGTTTTTCGCACCGCTTGCTTGCAGCTCAACTCGTCCAAGTGCCACTTCGGTCACCGCCAAATAACCATGCTCGGACATCTCGTCGATTCGTTAGGCATTCGCCCCGACCTCGCTAAAGTTCATGCTGTGCAGAATTTTCCCGTACCAACTTGTGCCAAAGATGTTCGAAGCTTTCTCGGCCTTTGCTCTTACTTCCGCACGTTTGTGGAAAATTTCGCCCACGTTTCCCGTCCCCTGACCGATCTCCTCAGGAAACACGTTCCTTTCTGCTGGGGCTCCGAACAAGCGTCTGCTTTCTCGCAGCTCATCACCCTGTTCACCACACATCCTGCTCTCACCCATTTCGACGCCTCCGCTCCGACTGAAATCCGCACTGACACCAGTGGCTACGGCATCGGCGCAACTTTAGCTCAACACCAATGTGGGCACAACCGCGTTATCGCCTACGCCAGCCGCCTCCTCTCCTTCCAGCCGAGCGCAATTACTCGATTACCGAGCGCGAGTGTCTCGCCCTCATTTGGGCAGTGGGCAAGTTGCGACCCTACATATATGGTCGACCATTTACAGTTACAACCGATCACCACGCCCTTTGTTGGCTTCCTTCATTCAAGCATCCCACCGGTCATCTCAGTCACTGGGCCCTACGGCTGCAGGAATGCACATACACTATGGTCTACAAGTCTGGACGCCTACATCAGGACGCCGACTGCCTGTCGCGTCATCCGGTCTATGCACCGGACGGTTCAGTGGATGTCGCATCGATCTGCGTTCTTTCGCTATCCACCTTGAAAGACATTGGTGCTGAACAACGACACATTATCGAAAGCCTGCTCTCCGATCCGTCTGACCCGTCCCTTCACGTGTTCGTACTACAATATGGCATCCTGTATTGCCGCAACCGTCTTATCTTCGACAGATTCTACTCCAGCGACTGCGCGACGTTCCCACCGCCGGACACCTTGGCGTCACTCGGACCTATGACCGAATTCGGCGACGGTTTTTCTGGCCCCGTCTCAACCACTCCGTCCGGCGCTATGTTGCCGCGTGTGGGTCGTGTCAACGCCGGAAAAGACCAGCTGTGCATCCTGGTGGTCTGCTTCACCCTTTGGATATTCCGACCGACCCTCTTTTTCTCGTGGGCGTTGATCTTCTCGAACCATTCCCTACATTAAATGACGGAAACAGGTATATTGCCGTCGCAACCCACTATGACAACCCGCTATGCCATTACTAGAGCCCTACCGACCAGTTGCGCTACAGACGTCGCTGACTTCTTGCTTCACAACGTTATCTTAGACCACGGTGCACCTCGCCAACTTCTCATCGATCGCGGAAGGTACTTTCTTGCCAAACTCATAGACGACTTACTTGGATCATGTGCAACTAAACACAAGACTACTACCGCTTACCATCCTCAAGCTAACGGTCTTACCGAACGCCTGAATCCCACGTTAACTGACATGTTAGCAATGTATGTTTCTTCCAATCATCGTGACTGGGACACTCTTCTACCATTTGTCACGTTCGCCTACAATTCCTCGCGCCGCGACACAGCCGTATACTCACCTTTCTATCTCTTCTTCGGCCGTGAGCCGACTTTGCCTTTCAAGGCTCTACTTTCGACCACACTCGATTCGCCGACAGAGTACACTCGGGATGTCATAGCCACAGCGACCCAAGCCCGCCAGATTGCCCGCATTCGTCTTTCTGCTTCACAGACACGCCAGAAGTGCCGTTAGGTCGTACCAGTGCCATCACGACGTGGAGTAGGAACCAGGTGCTCTTGTGCTAGTTTGGTCTCGAACACGGTGTGCTGGTCTTTCGGAGAAACTCCTCTCGCGATGCTATAGCCCTTACCACATCCTTCGCTAGGTGACCGCTGTCACATATGACGTGGCTCCACTGGATGCCACCGTGCCTTCACCTCTCTCTTACTTATCCACGTCAGCCGTCTCAAACCGCACCTTTCTCGGACCGATGAGCCGCACCAATAAATTGCTTTTTCCGATGGGGTGGATGTCACTCTCTGTAACGTGGGGAGAAGAGGAAGCTGATGGTGGCCTTGGGGACGACGAAGAAGAGTGGAGTTTTTTTCGCTGCTCTAGGCTGGTTGACTTCGCCATTAAAAGCTATCTGTGAATAGCCGTACGCTTCTTACTTCCCGTAACATCATTATAGAATTTTTTTAGGTTCATGCGTAACATATCAATTTTGTCCGCTGTAGATGCACTATAACATGTTCTTCACAGAACTGGGATATCATTTTTCCTTGCTGAGTTAGAGAGTTGTAAACTTGATAGTTTCGTTTGCTGAATATTTTCATTTGTTGCCAATTTTTAATAAAAACATTGACAGCCTAAATCCAAAATTCGATACCAGCAGTCACTAGATTTTAAGTTTTTCTTTTAAATGCGACAAGCCTCGTCAGATTTCGTGCAATGATCGCCGAGAAAAAGAAATTCTCCTCTTGCATGTATTTAGATAGGAGCACCCGCGCTATTTCTTCCTCTTAAGCCAGGTATGACGGCTTTGCCTAGGTCTGTGACTAGACATGACTGTGATTAGGCTTGGATAGATACGCATCGTTCGACGGTGCGACGCCTCTCGTGCCACAGGAAAAGCGCAACTGCTAGACACGTATGCGCAGCGTCGAAGCACAAACAGGCAGGGCGCGAACTTCGTTGCCACATTGGGCGCGTTAAGTTAGCGCGCTCCGAACTCCAAAGGAGCACGCTCGAGTGCGACGCCTTCGGAGCTTAACGGCGATTTTCGCTGAATGCTTTCGGGTGCACGACCGCGCCGTCTGGCGAATGTTACGTTGCTACCGCATCCGCTATCGCACTGCGCACGCTTTTCCCAAATGGCCCCACCGGCAGTACTCCTGCAGTTCTTGTTAGACGATGAAGAGCTAGAAGAACTTGAAGCGCGGCGACGGAGACAGCAGCAGCGCCTTACGTATGCGATGCAAGCTCAACCTTCGCGCCAAGCTCAAACCGCGCCAACACGCAAGCAGCTTCAAACGCCCGGCGTGGCTATGCACTATCGCCTGGCGTAGCACACTCTCAAGTTCAACAAATGGCCACAGAGGGCGAAAAAATCGACCGCACGCCGCTGCTAACAAAACCAGCATAGTAGAGTCACTTTGGGATGCTTACGTTAGTTTCAACATTTCCTGCTAGAGGCACCGCAATAAGCGCAATTTGATCTTACAATAATTCTCTTACAATCACCGAAGCATTTTAGTTACATAACAAAGAGAGCAAAATTATCATTGGTAATTAGATATTGTACTCTCTGTTAGCAAGCTTACTGTTTCTTCGTCATTATAAACGCAAATAGCGTTCAGCATCATCCATCTTTCACGTGACAATGGCCTGGATTTAAAATTTTTGCCGGTATTTTCGAGTGCACGGCGGCACGGATTCATTCGTTCGTACACTCAGAATGGTTGCTTCTTTGTTTTTAAAACTATTTTATTGCGCTTCGATGACTCGCGTAATTTAACTTGGGGTGAAGTGACGTGTTTGCAAGCGGACATGTAAGCCCGGAAGTAGGATTTCGGTCGTGAGCCATTCGGAACACGCCTGCATCGAAACGGGAGCTGGATTTTGCTGCGGCTTACAACAGCAATAACGGCGAGTCGTTTAACACCGCTGCTTGAATTGTTATATAGTATCCATCTCATTACCTACCAGGCGGGTACAAGTTAAAGAACTAGCTCGCGCATTACATATGGGCAGTTAGGATCTCAGTTGCTGTTTCCTAAATAAACCTTTACTTGCGAGGCTGTCGTTATACACACACAACCAGGAAAGAAAGAGCGATATCGGAACGCGCGTCTCATTTTTAATCTTATTCTAGCCGTGGTCGTAGGTCACTGAGTAGCCTTATCAATATACATATAAAATTTTTTTTCGAGTCCGCCGGCAACATCTTTCGTCCACAAAACTGAATAATCCTTCGGTAAAATGAATTGAAAGTACAGAATTTAATCCATTAAGCAGTTGCAAGCATGATAATTCACTCATATTTCGTACTTGTTGGTTCCAAATGTTCTTGCTGTTCAGTTTGGTTTACCGTAGGGCATTTATTTTTGCACTAGTGAAGCAGTGCATCACGTTCGTGCAGAAAAATAATGCATCAATTCTAATAGCTTCATGAGTTTCATGCATTTGCTTGTGGAACCAGCAGTGTCATCTCTTCTAGCGCATAAATGAACGCACAAATGTTCTCATTTGTGATCTTAATAATACTTAAGCTGTTGACATGCATTGTAGTAGGTGTTACGTTTCGCCTACGACGCGCGGTAGAGCCGGCGCGGATGCAACGGACGCCTGGCTTCGTTCAAAGCGGCGGACATTTTGGCCCGTTCGGAGCTGCCGCAACGCATCCCCGCCAAGCGCATCCAGGCATGTTTCAGTGCCACGTGTCTTCGTGTGTGCGTGTGTGTGTGTGTGCCCACGCTTGTCAAAGCGCGGCAGCCGGGGAGAGGAGCTCCCCAAGTGTGAAGTGAGGAGGTCTGACCGGCGCCGGCCGGTCAGACCTCCTGAATTTGGCTCTAAGTTTGAGAGGCCAAAGTTCACGCCCATGAGAGCAAAGGGGGACACACGTAGTGCGGATGCGAGTGAAAGCAGTCCGACCGAACGTAAGGAGACGGCGGCAGCCGAAGCCGAACGCAGAAAGCGGTTCAAGACGAGGCAAGCACGCGTGTGTTATACGTGCCCGAAGCCGGGTCACATTTCGGCGCAGTGTCCGGAAACAAAAACAAAAGTCGTGTTTTTGTCATTATGCAGTACTGACGAGAACATGAAGCTTCTCGAGCATGCGAGACCTCCTCGTGAACGGGAAAGAGTGCCGAGTGCTACGCCATTCTGCAGCTACGATGGATGTAGTTCACCCCTCTTACGTAGAACCCGATATGTTCACGGGCGAGTTCGCATGGATCAAGCAAGCCGTGGAAGCTCATAGCGTGTGTCTGCCCGTAGCAAAAGTGCTTATTGAAGGACCTTTCGGAGCACTTGAGACAGAGGCGGCAGTGTCATCTATGCTGCCCCCCCAGTACCCGTACCTATTTTCGAACAGGTCCGATCACCTCCTGCGCGAGAAGGGGCTTTTGTTTGGTGAGGCTAGCGTTCAGGCCTTAACCAGATCGAAAGTTCGGGAGCTCGCTGCAAAGGCGGTAGTTGCGGGGCCTACGTTGTCGAACAATGAGAAAGGGTCAGAGGCGGAGCAAGCTGATATTCAGAGCACGTCCGAACTGAAGAAAATTGAGCCTGTAGCGTTGAAGGCACCAGATACTGGAAAGGAAATGCCCGATGCGGGAAAGTTAGAAGAGCTATCTGCAGATTTGCTCATCGCTCCTACGTCAGACGGACTTAATAGGTTGCTAAAAGTCAGCCGGGCGGCTTTGATAGCCGAGCAAAAGAAGGATGGCAGCCTAGAAAACATACGCTGCATTGTCAAGGAAGGTATCGCCAAGAAAAATGCTCGCTTTGTGGAAAGAGGTGGGGTCCTGTACCGGAAGTATCTAGACCGCAGGGGAGTGGAGTTCGATCAGCTGATCGTGCCTCAGTGCTACCGTCAGGATCTGTTGCGCTTGTCGCATGGGGGTTCGTGGTCCGGACACCTAGGAGTTAAGAAAACTAAGGACCGTCTCTTGCAAGAGTACTGTTGGCCAGGGCGTTTTCGGGACGCAGACCATATTGTGAAGACATGCGACACCTGTCAGCGGGTGGGCAAACCAGGGGACAAATCGAGGGCGCCGTTGAAGTTGGTACCTATCATTACGGAGCCTTTTAGACGGCTCGTTATTGATACAGTGGGACCTGTGCCGGTAACAGCCACGGGATACAGACACATTTTGACTGTGATCTGCCCAGCGACAAAGTTCCCTGAAGCAGTGCCGCTTAAAGAACTCAGCTCAGTTGAGATAGTCAATGCACTACTGTCCATATTTGCGCGAGTTGGTTCTCCTGCGGAAATCCAATCAGATCAGGGCACAGTGCTTACTAGCGGTTTGACGACAGCCTTTCTCGAAAGGTGCGGGGTAAAGCTGTTACACAGCTCAGTGTACCACCCGCAGTCGAATTCCCTTGAGAAGCTCCACTCCGTCATGAAGCGCGTGTTGAGAGCATTGTGGTTTGAACAAACTGACTGGGAGCTGTTTCTGCCTGGGGTGATATTTGCATTGAGGACCGCGCCGCCTGCGGCTACGGGGTTTTCGCCAGCTGAGCTAGTGTACGGTCACTCGCTGCGATCTCCGCTTCGCATGCTTCGAGACAGATCACTGCCCTCTCCAATGGCTGCAGACCATCTCTTTCACAAATGGCCGCCTCCTGCGCTGGAGCCTCGCTTTGCAACAATATTCCTTTGAGGTGCGTTACAAAAAGGGGAGTCTCAACGGCAACGCCGATGGCTTAAGTCGAGGCCCCTAACGTGGGAATCAGCCTCAGAGTTGTTTGTTACGGATGTTTTTCTTCCTGAGGCAGGATTTTTAACATATTGCTTTTGTTTAGTGTTTCAATGTCATGATGTGCTTTCTAGTGCAATTTTGCAATTTGTGGACGCGTTCTGGGTGCTGTTAGACTACTGTAAGGAACTAGGCAGTAGTATAAAAGGGGAAAGAGCCTGGCATGGCTTAGTGAGGGTTGTGCCGTGCTTGCTGACTGAGCGGCTGAGTTTCGGCGCAGTTCTAACGCTTGCTGGGATCGAGAACAAAAATGGCAACTCTCCCGAAGTCACTTTGCAGTGTCCTGTGTGAACCTGAACGTGAGAACGAGGCCTTCTCGGTGCGCTGCGCTCAAGAAACGCCGAGGGACGACCGACTTCGGTTATAAGCATCATCGAGTGACATCCCTCCGGACAGCGGATGCAGTCCCCTGACCATCGGGATCTCCTTCCCCCGGCGGGGCGGTCTGTTACGTTTCGCCTACGACGCGCGGTACAGCCGGCGCTGATCCAACGGACGCCGTGCTTCGTTCAAAGCGGCGGACATTTTGGCCCGTTCGGAGCTGCCGCAACGCATCCCCGCCAAGCGCGTCCAGGCGTGTTTCAGTGCCACGTGTCTTCGTGTGTGCGAGTGTGTGTGTGTGCCCACGCTTGTCAAAGCGCGGCAGCCGGGGAGAGGAGCTCTCCAAGTGTGAAGCGAGGAGGTCTGACCGGCGCCGGCTAAAGCCCCTCAATTTTCCAAAAGTAGCGCCATTCTTAGATCTTTCCGCCACCCCGCTCACCCAGGCGCTTACTCCTCCACTCCTCCTGTCGCCCCAGCCTCCTCCGCTCCCCCATTGACCAATCTGTGTCACGTGAAAGCAGGTCCCGCGCTTTTGTATATTTTTTTCTTTCCGGCGCAGAGCAGGCGCCGCGCTTTTGTATATCTTTTCTTTCCAGCGCGCTGCGACCCCCATTCTTGGGCCTGCGCGACGAAAGTACGGCAGGCGGTTTGAAGGAGCGCGGTAGTTTTATACAATGTGTTAGGGCCGAGTGCTTAATTGCGAAGCCGTGCTGCTGCGCCTACGGTTGCCACAACAGACCCAGTGACGGCAAAAAGCTTATTGCTTTACCATCCGCCGGGCGCAACGCAAAACGAAGAAAAGTGTGGATTCACAAGATCGGGCGGGCTGACTTCGAGCAAGTGGCAAAGAACGCGCGGCTTTGTGAAGTAAGTGCCACGGCTCCTCCAACCGCTTCTTTTGACGCCCGTGTCAAAACGGGCCCGTGTCCAGTGCATTGGGGGCGCGTTACAGAACCCCAGCTGGAAAAAAATTAATCCGGAGCCCCCATTATGGCGTGCCTTATGAGATCGTGGTGTTGGGATGTAAGACCCAAGAATCAACTTTTTTTCTGTCTTGTGTGCCTTGACTGTTCCAGTTAACGCAACACTGCTTCCTTGTGAAAACTTACAACGCAAAAGAACACAGACGCACGTAGTATACAGAGATAAAATTAGCACTTCAACAAAAGTGTTGCTGGTGCCAATGAGGGGAGGGGAATAATTATTTTCTGAACCTCTTTCCAGTTGTCCCATCAAGTTCCTTCTTTTTTTCTATCAAATTCTAACCATTTGCACTGTAATAAATAAATAACGATTTCATATGCTGGTACGTTGTTCAAATTATCTATACCGCCTATGTGTGAAAACGTTGCTCATGGCCACCACAACCTGTGCATGAGCCACGTACATCTGTAAAAGGCGCGGAACAGAAACGGCCCTGCTGCCAGGCATTGCTGACCGCAGACAGTCAGAATCTCATGCGCCGGCCGAACAAAAGCATCCTGCAGGTACGTAAATTAACCTACGAAACCACGTGCACATACTTTCACGCTGTCAAAACCTGAAACTCTGGTAATTACTCGCGTGTCTGAGCACACCGCGTGCTTGTGTGGTGTTTCAGCAACACCAACTTTCAAAGTGCGCGCGCTTTACGCCTTAAATACGCCTTGAATAATGGTGCTTTACTCTATTTCTACCGCAAATCCGACACGATGTTCTTAACCCTTTTTGCGACATCGGGACAACCCTTGTCCCACCTGCAAGGCTGTAGCAAAACGACGATTGTGAGAACTGCGAGAGAGCTGGGTTTGTTTGAGACAACTGGCGCCATCTAAGAAAGATGTGTTTAACTATTTTATGCTTTCTTTTTTTTCTACTGGGTGGCGCAAGCGTCCCATGTGTGTTGTAGTTTGTTGCTTTTTTTCGGAGGACGGAGGTGTGCACACACGATTTTCAAAGAGCAACATTTTTCTTCAAAAATGCCAGGTAAGACGCCCATTGTGTTCTCCGTGCTTCTAAATATGTCAGGCTCATATGAGTAAAATTGTGCAGTTTGTACAATGTTGTAAAAAATTCTGTGTTCGAAAGTCTGCATGCATATGGAAGTTCATTAGGCTTAGGCTTTGAAGCATGGCGTCGTGTCGTTCGTGCTCGAATGAAACGTATAAATTTATTATGTATTCGTTCGTCCTTGCAGGGGAACGGAGTCTCACCGCTGAAGAGGCATTAGAGGTGTTTTTTAGCCTGCCTGACGGTTCGGAAAGTGACGTGTCAAGTGATTCGGGTGACGAGTTTACCCTACCATCAACCTCGGCGTTGGCTCCGATAGAGTCATCGGAAAGCGACGAAAATATCGAGCCGCCGCGCAAGAAAAGACCCAAGAAGGCATACACACGCAAAAAGAAAACTAAGAACGTGCGCGCTAAGCCCATTCATTATGACAGTGACCATGAAGAGGAAGAAGACGATTCCCTATCAGCAGGATGGATAGCCGGGCAGCCTTGCGACATTCCAGTGAGCATCGCAGAAAATTCACCGACATACTCACCAAAACTAAATGCAGACTGCAGCGCATGCGATGCGTTTTCTCTGTACTTTGATGAAGAGGTGTGGAAAATGATTGTTGAGGAAACAAACCTCTATGCTCTTCAAGGGATGACGCCAAACTGGCGCACGCTGACAGTGAGCGAGCTGAAGGCTTACATAGGGATGCTCATACTAATGAGCATTCATAACTTGCCTCAAGTGTACCTGTATTGGAGTTCAGATAAGTTTTTCAATGTTCAAGAAATCTCCAGTGTAATGTCGTTTAGACGTTTTCAACAGATCACTCGTTGCCTGCACCTAAACGACAATTCAAAGATACCTGATAAGACCTCACCAAATTTTGATAGGTGCTACAGGGTGAGGCCCCTAATGGAAATGCTCAACATCAACTTCCAAAAAGAGTACAAGCCTTCCTCCCACGTTGCTGTCGACGAGTCCATGATTCTCTTCAAGGGTAGATCGGCAATGAAGCAGTATATGCCGCTCAAACCAAAAATCAAGCGCGGGTATAAAGTGTGGAGTATCGCTGACAGCCAGACTGGTTACCTCTGTAAATTTGACCTCTATCAAGGCCGCACAGAACGTCGACCCACTGACGTGGGACTCGGTGAGCATGTAGTGCTCTCGCTAACAGAAGACGTGGTGGCCGCAGGCTCACAAGTTTTCTTCGATAATTTTTTTTCCTCGACGAAGCTTCTCCAGCGCCTTCGAGAGCGAGGTGTATATGCTTGTGGCACATTCAGATCCAACAAGAAAGATCTGCCTCAAGAGGTAAAGATTGACAATAAATTGAAGCGTGGATCATTCCTGTACAGATCCAAAGGGCCAATTTCTGTGTACCAGTGGCGGGACTCCAAGAACGTCCATGTGATGTCCAATTATCACGACCCCCAAGAAGAAGCTACAGTGGAAAGGAAGCTGCCTTGTGGAAAAAAAATTCAGGTGACATGCCCGAAGGCTGTGAAAGACTATAATCGGTGGATGGGTGGAGTTGACCGATTTGATCAAAAAATAAATGCCTACGTAGTAGATAGGCGCTCAAAAAAAGGATGGCACAGAATTTTTTATTTCATGGTTGATGCTGCCATCGTAAATGCCTTTATTCAGCACGCAGGTGTTCACGATGCTGGCAGCACAGGCTTGCTGCAATTCAAGCTCATTCTTGGGCGACAACTAGTCGCACGGCAATGCTTTCGCATTGGAAGATCCCAGGCAGACTACCTCAGAAAAAATGGGCGCCAAAGTGGTTCGATACTAACGGGAGTTCCACACGAAGTCCGTTTTCAAGGAAACAACCACTTCCCTCAATCATCTTGCACAAGAAGGAGATGCCGCTGGTGTTCAACCAAGCGCGCTGAAGTGCGCACCAAGCTCATATGCATAGGTTGTAACGTGCCATTATGCATGCAGTGCTTTTCTCCCTTTCACTCATCAAAGTGAGCCTAAAATCACCATGCAACTTTCTTTTGTGGTACCCCCTCGTGAGCATTGGGACACATGCTGTCCCACCTCCCTGTATTCCTTCTCGTGTGCAGCGGGACACATGTTGTCCCACCTTTTGTGCTAAAACCATTGTATGGAGAGTGACGAAAACTGGTCTGACCGCCTTTTCTTAGCCTCAATAAAGTGTCCTTGGATCAAAAACACATTTTTTTTTGCGTGTGACCTCGTGCCTTATAAAGGGTTAAGGCCAGTTGCCGACTGACAAAGCAAGGTCTAGATTGAAAAAACTGCTCCGCAGGACTCGAACGAACTTTTCCGCGCATTCCCTCCCGTAGCGGGTTAGCCGTCGTCTGCTACGGCAGGCCCACCACCGGCGGCGCCACCGTCGAGGCCGCGCCGAGCGGAGGAGGAGGGAAGTGAATGGCGCTACTTTGGGAGATTGAGGGGTTTTAGCGCCGGCCCGGCTGATGCGTCACTACACTCGCCTCAACATGTCTCTCAGCTTGTCCGCGCCCCGCTGTCACTTGGCGTCGTACCGTGACGTTCCCTCTTACCCTCAACTCCGAGAGGATAAAAGCAGCTGCCCCCGGACGCCAGGAGGGAGGCTCCGAATTCTTCCGTCGAGAAGCGTGCTCTCCCGTCTCTCCACTTTGGTCGACCTGACCGGCCGCTCTTTTGCGATGCTAGAATAAACAAGTTGTTCTGTTAGCAGTCGACTCATGCTTTGCCAGGACCTTCGGATGCTTCCAGTAGTGCCCCAGGCCGCCAGGCCAACGCTACCCTTGGGGCTTGCGACCCCAGTTGCAACAACGGGCGTCAGCACTGAGGTTCCAACATAGGGCAGACATAAATTTTATGAACAATAGCAATATTTATTTAACATGCTGCTTGAGCACCCTAGAACAGACAGTGTACATTTCCATGTGTTCCGTAGTCGCAAACTATTACAATGTATAAGTCATACCTTTTTGCATTTCATATTGCGAAATTGTGCTTTTTCAATTTCTGATTGAGTCAAAATTTCTGTTCCAGACATGCAGTAATGAGGACGGCACCAGTATAAAGCAACGCACTGCACGCACTAAACGGAAGGTGCTGCCTGCTACAACAAGGCCATTGTGTGGACGTTGGCTGCTACTACAAGGTAAACAACACATGGTTCAGAAATAAATATGTTTGATATATGCTGTATTGGCTTGCTGTTTGCAGCAGATATGAATGTTCGTTCATATTGCTACGGGGTAGTATTCCCAATGACGAAGAGCCGAGAAGGAAGAAGACGAAGACGACGTTTGGAAGCTAGCGCGGGCTGTTGCCTCTTGGTCAACTGCGGCGTGTTGCCTTGTAAATATACTTGTAAATAGCTTTTCGTCGGTGTCTTCCTACGTAACATATTTGGTGGAGGTGGACGTTCCCTGTACCTCGTCACGGAGCTTCGCAGTGGACGGTACGTCGAGCCTACCTTCATGGCTCCCGGCGACGCCAACCCGACTCCACCGGCTCCGACACCTACTGCCACTTCGACGACCTACATCACCCTCTCCGCTCCCCGTGATCCTGGCGTATTCTCGGCAAAAGATGGGGAAGACGTCGAGGACTGGATCAGCCTTTACGAACACGTTAGCCGCAATAACCGGTGGGACCCAACTATCATGCTCGCCAACGTCGTCTTTTACCTCGGTGGCACACCTCGAGTTTGGTATCGGACGCACGAAGATGAGCTGACCAGTTGGGATTCGCTTAAGCAAAAGCTTCGAGACTTGTTCGGCAACCCCTACGGTCACCAACTTGCCGCGCAGAAGGCGCTTTCCGGTCGTGTGCAGACGTCAACGGAGCCCTACGTCACGTACATTCAGGACGTCTTGGCGCTATGCCGCAAAGTTGACGCACACATGACTGAGTCCGACAAGGTCTCCCACATCCTCAAAGGCATTGCCGATGACGCCTTCAACTTGCTCGTATTTAACAACGTCGCGACGGTGGATGCAGTTATAAAAGAGTGCCGCCGCCTGGAATTCGCTAAAAGCCGACGTATCGACCAACAGTTTGCCCGTCTGACCAACACCCCAGCGACATCTTCCTGTGCCGACGCTCCTCGTCCCAACAGCACTGGCGATGTTACCAGGATTGTCCGGCGTGAGATCGAGGCCGCCTGTCCGGCTGCGTTCGACTCCAGCCCCTCCAATGCACCTGCAGTCACTGTTTCCCTGATCCAAGCAGTTGTCCGCCAGGAGTTCGCCAACCTGGGTATTCACACCATCTGCTCGGCCCATCGCCCTGATCCCCACCCGGCATCTTCGATTCCACCCCGTCCCGCACCTTCTTACCCACCACGTTTCCGCAACCCCTCTGAATGGCGCACTGCAGACGACAAGCCAATTTGTTTTCACTGCCATCGAATTGGGCACATTTCTCGGCACTGCCGCAGTCGCTGGAGTTCCCTGAACCAGTCTGCATATACTGCCTACTCTCGCCCCCCAGGTGGCCTTTCTCGTCCCTATGCTGCCCGCTCAGATAATGCCGCCACCGATTCTCCTGCGCCGAACCGCCCCTATTCTCGTTCGCCTTCGCCCCAACGACGACAATCTCGCTCTCCCCAGCCCCGTCGTTCCTATTCGCCGACCCCCTTCGGACGCCGCTCCCAGCCGGAAAACTAGACGATGCAGCGCCTCGAGGTGACGCTGCATTGCTCCCTACGCCGCCAAATCCTCTCCTGACGTTGCCCACTCATCTGAACCTTCTTGACGTGCAAGTCGACGGTGTTCCTGTATCAGCTCTCATAGACACTGGGGCGCATTTGTCGGTAATGAGCGCGGATCTTCGTAACCGGCTGAGGAAAATAATCACGCCCGCCACGACGCCTGTTGTCCGTGTCGCCGATGGCGGAACAGCCCCCGTAATTGGTATGTGTGCCGCCCGCGTCTCCTTCGCCGATCGCTCCATTACCGTGCTCTTCACAGTCATCGCTCACTGTCCCCACGACATCATACTCGGCCTCGACTTCCTCTCCGCACATTCTGCTCTCATCGATTGCTCCGCCAGTACTCTCCGCCTCGACCTGCCTGTTCTGGATCCCGCTGAACAACACCTTCCTCGCCTCAGTTCCGTCGACTTCGTTCGCTTGCCACCTTCGGCACTGACTTACGTTGACTTCGTGTCATCCCCACCAGTGCCCGACGGTCACTACATCGCGGCTCCTATGCACGACGTCCTCCTTACACACGGGATCACACTACCTCATACTATTTTATCTATTACGGCGAATTGCGTCTGCCTGCCAGTGGTCAATTTTGCCTTGACGACACAAGTGCTGCCACGAGGGATGTCTCTGGCCCAACTTTGCTCATTCGAGGATCACTCTGTAGCATCGATTTCAGTGGACGACAATTCAACCGATCCTCCTCTACCATCGCAGTCGGCAACTTATACCATCGCCGACTTACAGCAAATGATTGCACCCGACATGCCGTCCGAGCACGCTCGTGCGCTCTACCGCGTTCTGATTTCCTACCAAGATATTTTTGACTTTAACGATCGTCCTTTAGCCCAAACAACAGCTGTTAAACATCGCATTAATACCGGAGATGCCCCTCCTATTCATCGCCGCCCGTATCGAGTATCACCGGCTGAGCGTCAAGTGATTCACACCGAAGTTCGCAATATGCTTGCCAAGAACATTATTGAACCGTCATGTAGTCCTTGGGCGTCTCCGGTTGTGCTGGTAAAAAAGAAGGCTGGCTCATGGCGCTTTTGCGTGGATTATCGGCACCTTAACAGGGTTACCAAAAAGGACGTGTATCCCCTACCTCGGATTGATGACGCCCTTGACTGCCTCCACGGTGCTGGCTATTTCTCCTCTATTGACCTTCGCTCCGGCTATTGGCAGATTGCCGTGGACGATCTCGACCGCGAAAAGACTGCCTTTGTAACACCCGACGGTCTTTATCAATTCAAGGTGATGCCGTTCGGCCTATGTAACGCTCCTACCACTTTTGAACGCATGATGGACTCCCTTCTTCACGGTTTCAAATGGTCCACGTGCCTGTGCTACTTGGACGACGTTATAGTATTCTCCCCAATATTCGCTACGGACCTCGAGCGCCTCTCAGCAGTCCTGGACGTTTTTCGGCGAGCCGGTCTGCAACTCAACGCATCGAAGTGCCAATTCGGCCGTCGCCAGATTACCGTCCTTGGACATCTCGTTGACGCGAACGGAGTGCAACCGGACCCAGGCAAGATCCATGCTGTTACGCACTTCCCTGTTCCGAAGTGTGTAAAGGATGTGCGCAGCTTCATCGGCCTTTGCTCGTACTTCCGCCGTTTCGTCAAAAATTTCGCGGCCATAGCACGACCACTAACCGAGCTTTTGAAAAAAGACGCCCCTTTCCAGTGGGGCGATAACGAGGCCTCTGCATTCTCGCTTGTCATCGATCTTCTCACAACGCCTCCCGTTCTGGCCCATTTCGATCCTTCTGCGCCTACCGAAGTCCGTACTGATGCCAGCGGTCACGGAATTGGCGCAGTACTGGCACAACGCCAGCGTGGCCACGACCGTGTTATCGCTTACGCCAGCAGGCTCCTCTCGCCCGCGGAGCGCAACTATTCCATCACTGAGCGTGAGTGTCTGGCCCTAGTTTGGGCGGTTGCGAAGTTCCGCCCATACTTATATGGCCGACACTTTTCCGTTATCACAGACCATCACGCGCTTTGTTGGTTATGCTCTTTGAAAGACCCTTCAGGAAGACTTGGTCGCTGGGCCTTACGCCTCCAAGAATATTCATTCTCTGTCACCTACAAATCTGGCCGACTACACAAGGACGCTGACTGCCTGTCTCGCTACCCGGTAGACGAGCCTGACGACGCCGACAGTAGTACCGCCGACGGCATTTTCTCTGTGTCTGCCTTCGCTAACATCGCCGCTGACCTATAGGAGGACCTATCGCTGCGAGTACTCATCGAGCGTCTGCGCTCTACACCTACCGACGCATCCGTTCGCCGATATGTCCTCCAGGGCGGCATTCTGTACCGAAGGAGCTTCCTCCCTGATGGCCCTGATCTTCTTCTTGTCGTGCCAAGACATCTACGACAGACTGTGCTCTTTCAGATGCATGACGCACCCACTGCAGGACATCTTGGCGTAACCCGCACGTACGACCGCGTCCGCCGCCGCTTCTATTGGCCTGGTCTTGCTCGCTCCGTCCGACGATATGTTGCTGCCTGTGATCCCTGCCAGCGTCGGAAAACGCCTCAGGTGCTACCTTCCGGTCATCTCCAGCCGATCCCCGTCCCTGTGGAACCGTTTTTTCGTGTTGGATTAGACCTCCTCGGTCCCTTTCCCACGTCATCCTCTGAGAACAAATGGGTAGCCGTTGCAACTGATTACGCCACCCGATACGCTATCACGCGGGCTCTACCTACCAGTTGCGCCACTGACGTCGCGGACTTTCTCTTGCGTGACATTATCTTAGAGCATGGCGCCCCGCGACAGCTGCTTACTGACCGTGGTCGTAACTTCCTCTCGAAAGTTATCGCCGACATTGTGCGTTCCTGCTCTATTCAACACAAGCTGACTACCTCATACCATCCTCAAACCAATGGCCTGACAGAGCGCTTAAACCGTACTCTTACCGACATGCTGTCCATGTACGTTTCGAAGGACCACCACGACTGGGACGTTGCCCTTCCTTACGTCACCTTTGCTTACAATTCTTCCCGGCACGACACCGCCGGATTTTCTCCGTTTTATCTACTCTACGGTCGCGAACCGACCTTTCCCCTTGACACGGTACTTCCTCCTGCTGCGACCTCAACAACCGAGTATGCGCGCGACGCCATCGCCCTCGCCGATCATGCACGCCAGCTTGCCCGTGCTCGACTGACGGACTCGCAAACCACGGAGCAGCGTCAATACAACGCCCGCCACCATGACGTACAGTTTTCGCCGGGTGCACTCGTGCTCCTGTGGTCGCCCTGTCGTCACGTTGGACTTTCCGAAAAGCTCCTTTCGCGATACACAGGGCCCTACCGCGTGCTGCGCCAGGTGACGCCTGTGACTTATGAAATTGCTCCTGTGAGCTCAACCTCGTCATCTACTCTGGCGTCTAGTGATGTGCACGTCAGTAGGCTCAAGCGCTACTACACTGCTTCAGAGTCCAGCCTTTAGTCGCTCCGGGACGGCGCTTTTGCCGCCGGGGGTAGTGCTACGGGGTAGTATTCCCAATGACGAAGAGCCGAGAAGGAAGAAGACGAAGACGACGTTTGGAAGCTAGCGCGGGCTGTTGCCTCTTGGTCAACTGCGGCGTATTGCCTTGTAAATATACTTGTAAATAGCTTTTCGTCGGTGTCTTCCTACGTAACAATATTTATGGTTCAGTGTAATTGGTTGGAACATAAAAGAAAACACACATGAGTTTGGCTAATCTGTGCTGTATCTCATTTGTCACCGTTCTGCCCCAACAGAGTCTATGCCAAGCACATCTTGGTTATCACAGGAGCTCCTATGTACACCAACAGGAAGGGGCTGGAGCCGAATTTGCAAAGCTTTTACACCACGAAGAAAGAAGCGCATGCAGAAGAATTTGGATGAGATATCAAGTCTGCAGAGGACTGTGTCAGGGCTCAAAAGAGCTTCAGCCACAAATCTACCAGCACGGACATTTGGCTGAGTCATCCAGGTAACCCAAAAAGTACTTTCTAGAAATTCTTCGTCTTCAGATGCACCTGCAACTTCTGACTAAACATGGACGACGCTGGCCAAAAGAGTTTTGTCAGTTTGCCCTTAATCAGCTTCCTGGCCATGTAAATTCCATTTGTGCCAAGTGTAATTTTTCTTCTATAAATGTAAGCTTTGTCATTGAAAATTCTCGTTAGAGATCATTCATCCTCATCCAAACATAAAGGTCAACCGATTCTTCACTGATACTTCATACCGGTCACCTGTCTAGTAGCCTAAGATATCTGTAGCAGTATCTTCTAGTGCATGTTGTCACGCGCAATTCCTCTCCTGAAATAGCTGATGCAGCATCGGCATGTGTGTTGCATTAACCTACGCACCGTGTGCTATGCGCCATTTTAATTTTCTTGATGTTTTTAGCCTTCAATGCTTGCAGAGCAGAGTGGCTTCTTTCTAGAATGCAACCTTTCTCATTTTCCATATTCCTAGTCTCTTTGATGATTGCTCTTCTTCCTCCATAGCTTGGGTCTTTGCGCAAGCTACACTGAAGTGATTGATTGCAGAATCTGGTTTTGCTGCCCCACTTGGTTATGGTAACCGTGTTAGGTTTTTCGGATGTGGGGGCCTGGTCAGTTGCATTGGTAAGCAGCCTCTCGAGGTAAGCATTTGCTCCTGCAGTCCGCACAGCGACATAGACTCCCAGTATACACACACCGTAACTGGAGCTCCCCGTTCATTCTTTCCTGTTGCAGCCATGGGCAAATTGTGCTTGTGGCCTTTCTCGGCTGCGATTAAGCACGAACGGAGACCGCCATACGTGCTTACACGGTTCGACGTGTATGAAGGTGATAGCCATAAGGGTGGAAAGGCCCGCAGATGTGTCTGATGAAGGTGATGCCCACGAAAGCGACTTGTCCATATTTAGACAATGTGGGACACCAAGTGTGAGCCACACAATAGCGGCTCCCGAAAGAAAAGAAACGTGCAGGTTGAAAGGAGTCAACGCTAAAATGCCGGGTAGTCCATGCCACTGTGTTGGCTGCGGCAGCAGATGCCTGCATCACCCGATAGCACCGCAATTCAAGTTGCTCATCTTTAACGGTGACTGCCGCTGCAAACGGGTGGGACTCTGCCCAATCTGCTTGCGCCGCTGGTGGTCGCTCGTTACCAGACCGCCATGTGCGACAACGAGTGTGAGCCGTATACGAGCTCGCGTCAATAATTCCAGCGTATCTCGACAAGCAAATTTTTTTTCTGCTATTGCACGAGAATGTACACTGCTTGTCTTCTGCCAATAAAGTCGCACTCTCCGTTCACTCGTGGCTTGTTTGTATGGGTGTGAGTAGACGCTCTTTGGTCTCCTGGCAATTAGAACGCACCAGCTATGTGGCAGCCAAGGCATTGAGGCACGTCCCATAGCGGGCAGGGCAAGCACGGCGCGTACCAGCGTACGCTACTGACAAAAAACGGCCATATTGAATTTGGCTCTGAAAAAAACAGACTTCCGCTTCCGGGTTGAGCAGCGCCATCTGGCGTCCACCTAAGTTCCATGCGCTGCTGCTGCTTATTTTCGAACCACTGCGCAAGGTACAGTTCCTCTTCTCTAAAGTTGGTTCTTTATTCTATGGCCCGGCTGCGCGGCGGTGGGAGGAACGCATAGGAACGAGTGGGTTAGGAGAACGGACTTGCATCAGTGGAAAGAGTAGGAAACACGTCATTTTTCCGGAAGCCGTAGCAGGCGCGTGCTCTCGCGCAGCGTTTCCAGGGTGGGGCGTGTAGAGTGCGCTTCGTAATCACGCACCGGAAGTCGCTTTTTGGCCGTTGAATTTAATGTTGAATTCCAATGGCGGAGTCGGAGCAAGTTTTTCTGCTCGTTTTGGAGCAAGTTTGTTCCAATAACAGAGTGAGGGCGGGAGTAAGGTGTTCCAATGAGAGAGTCGGAGTGGATTCAGAGCGGGAGTCACTTCGTGGAGCAGAAAAAGATGCTCCGCCAAAATCGGCGGAGTGGGCCGGAACTCTGCGTGACGTATTTCCTTCACCACGTTTGTCTGCTGGGAGGCGCCACCGGTCACAACTCGCGAGGAAGCAAAACTGCTGCACGCTTGGCGAGATATCCATTCCGCACTTTTAAAAAAACGACAGGTGAACGGCGCTGAAGAGACAAGCGACCGGTGCGGCGGTACTGGGAGCAAACAGCGGAAGGAAATGATAACACGCAAGGTATCCTGGGTAACTCGGCGATAAAAGTTCCGCTTCCGCCTTGCCTCGGCGGCGCTATAGCGGCGCAGGTTGTGTTCCACTCGCGGATTTGGAGGCGTTGCTCTAGCCAGAGTCGAGTGCTCGCTCGCGGAGTCCGTCGGCTGCTCCGACCCCGCCATTGAAATTCAACACAAAAGAGCGCACTCTGCTGGCTAGAGCGCGCTCGAGCGCCTTAAAGGGACACTAAAGGGAAAAATGATTTCTTCTGCATCAGTAAATTACCGTTCTACAACACCAAAAACACCACTCTTAAAACAATAAAACGTTTGGTAAGCCAGAAAAAGCGCAAGAACGAAACGGGTAGCGACGCCTACTTAAGTTCCCGCACCTGGGGGCTGTGACATCTTGGATTTTGATGGCATCTTCTAGGGCCTACTAAATATATATAATGGTGCAGAATGACTACATTGTGTTCCAAAGGAACCAAATATTAAACATGGCAAGTTTCGGGAACCTTTATTAAGCCAACGCAGCCCAAATGCGAAAACATACTGTGGAATCCCTGACGTCGCGCTGACGTACCGGCGCTGGGGTTTCGGCGCGAAATTCAAATACTGATACTTGGACCTTCATTTCGCTCATCTAATAACCAAACAAATTTTTTAAATGCCTGCCTACAGGGTTCTCAAACAATGCTTCATTAGTCTAAACTGATTTATTGTTTCGCTTTAGTGTCCCCTTAACTTAACGCGCCCATTGAATTCGACGGTCGACGCCTGTTGCATTCCGGACCTTCTCCAGTGAAGCAGCTCGCCGGGTGATATAGGCGGGTGCTCAGACGCCGCTTGGCGACGACGGCTCAAGGCGTCCCGCTCCCGCGCAACGCTGAGAGAAGACGGCCCGGCCTCGCTCTCATTCATGGCCAAGCTCGCACTGACTAGGCGAGCGCGGCGCTCCTCTTAGCCACGACGCCGGAAGTACGACTCAGTGATAGCAACTTGCAAACTAGTGCTCGCCCTCTCCCGTATGTAGCCGTGCCGTACCACTACGGAAGATATGGCTGGAAAACAACGGAGGTCTCCGCTGTTACCTGGGTTGCAACGACACTGGTGTTACGTCTCAACACACCACAAATGCGTTAGACGTGTGCCTCGAGGTAAATATCCCACCCATCCATCAGCGCCTGTCCAGTCGTCAACTCAACGTGGACACCGACTGTTGAGGGCTCCACAAAAGGCTCCTATCCCCACGACTACCTGACATCCTGAACTATTGATGAGGGGGGCCAACATAAGATACTACCGAATAACGACGGCGACCTTGCATTCGCAGGTTGCTATCCTGCCGCACATTACATACCATCGGGCTTTGGAGGCGGGGTTACTACGGAGTGTTGCGATAACATGGGTGTGGTATCGCAACGGATTCGTCTACTGTGATGTACTGCTAGACAGTCTTCAGATGCACTAGCGGACTCGCCTAGGGAAGACGACGGGTATAAAAGTGGAGACTTTTCGTGCAGTGGGGGCAGAGTGTCCTGGTGTTAAAACGTACGTTTAACTTGCTCCTGCGTGGAGTGGGCTTTCGTAACTGGAGTTGTGTAACTAAGCGAATAAACCCCTTTTTCCTTCATTCCTACTACCTGACGTATTCGTCGATGGGCTTGGTAGATTCTTTGCCCTAACGCCACCCTAAGCTGCAACAAACTAGTTGACAGTGGTGAAATCAAGAAGGCAGTCCTCGCGATCTGGGATCGGCGGACCTGCGTGCGTGGCTCCGGGAGACATGAACAGCGCACGATCGAAGGAAGCTACTGGCGGAAGAACGACTTCTGCGAATCCGGGATCATAGCAGGCCTCCTCTTCATGGCTCAGGGAGGCACAACCGTCACAGCAACGGCGTGGAGTCTTGGACGACTCGGGGAAACTGTAAGGAAGAAGAGGAGCAGAAGGCAGTTCCGCCATGTGGTATCGGCGGACCTGGGAACGTGGCTCCGGGAGACACGACCTTCGCAAGCTCAACTTTGGGTGAGTGCTTGAGCGACTGCGTTTTGCCGGACTGTAAGACAGGGTTCTATCGGGCAATTAGCTGAAGTTGATTGCCACAAGGTGTGCCGCCAATACAGGGGAAGTTGTTGTCAGCTCTCGAAAAGCATGAGTATTACAGCGTTAAAGGAAGAGAAGATGTTACTCTTGGCAGCAGAGTTCGGTATGCAGATTAACCACAGGTTGAGGAAGCCCGAAGTTCGTACGGTAATTGACGAAGTAAGTTTCGATGAGGAAGAGCTCACAGGTTCCTGGGAAAAGATATGTAGCAAAAAGGAAGAGAACGAGCGTGAGAAGATAGAAAGAGCGGAAGAGAAAGAGTGCGAGAGAAAGCAGAGCGAAAGTAAAGAAAGCAAGGAGCAGAAGGTACGAGAAGAAAAAGAATAGAAGGAGTTGCAGCATACTTCACTTCTTACTGAGCTATTGCGAGATATGTGTAATTTGGGTGTGGTTAACATCCCTCGGTCTGCTGGTGCAAGACAAAGCTTGTCGGCACCAAATGACGTGGCCAGGCTGGAGCACATAAGCGCGAGCGTGCACTCCAGCCCTGTCGTGCACATAGCATACCACTACAGTTACACGTAGCTGCATTTGCAGTGCAGCGTAGCTACCGTTGCCGCGTCGGGGTGCCGCGACGAGCGTGCTCGCCGAGGACAACAGCATGCTATGATTGGTATTTGTGGGTGACTTAAGTCACGGCTCGAGAGCCAACACTTGGCGAACAAGGTCGTCTGCTTCCCGCGTTGCAAATTCGCTGTGAGTACTCAGGCATAACCTGCGAGCTTGCCGTGTCCTAGGCGCCAAAATTGGAAATAGTAGCGGCTTTGTTCAGTGCGCAGAGCGTTGTGGGCACCACCCCACTGTGCCGTAACCTTCGCAATGCGAGGCATTGAAAAATGAGCGGAAGCGTGGCAACAGCAGTTTGTTAGAAAGAATAGTGTGAAACCTCAAGTTATGTTACAGGAAACACTGACGTCTAACGTGACCTTAACGGGTTTTAAAGCGGAAGTTGAGGATAGTGATCATGGCGGAGGACTCGCAAAATTCATTAATAAAAGGTTGGCGTTGCAGGATCTTCACATAGCGGATTGCAAGATTGAATATATGGGTAAGAATATGCGGGACGGGGCGGAATCGCAGAAGCCGGGTGGTTATCAGGGCGATGGGCCGAGCACATGGTGTGAAGGCCCATGTTTTCGAACTCCTGGCGGACACCTGCCTGGATCAAGGAAACTGTGACTGCAGGTGTGTTGGTGGGGCTGGATTCGAAGGCAGCCGGATAGGCAGCCTCAATCTCACGCCAGACGATCCTGGTAATATCGCCAGTGTTGTTGAGACGAGGAGCATCGGCACAGGAAGATGTCGCTGGGGTTTGGGGCAAACGGGCTAACTGCTGGTGGATACGTCGGCTTTTAGCGAGTTCCAGGCGGCGACACTCCTTTATTACTACATCACCGTCGCCACGTTGTTGAATACGAGCAAGTTGAAGGCGACATCGGCAATGCCTTTGAGGATGTGGGACACCTTGTCTGACTCAGTCATGTGTGCGTCAACATTGCGGCACAGAGTAAAGACGTCCTGAATGTACGGCACATAGGGCTCTGTTGACAACTGCACACGGCCGGAAAGCGCCGTCTGCGCGTCAAGTTGGTGACCGTAGTGGTTTGCCGAACAAGTGTCGGAGCTTTTGCCTAAGCGTATCCCAACTGGTGACTCATCTTCGTGCTTCCGAAACCTAACTCGAGTTGTGCCACCAAGGTTAAAGACTACGTTGGCGAGCACGATAGTAGGGTATCATCGGTTATTCCGGCTGGCGTGTTCGTACAGGCTGATCCAGTACAGGCTGATCCAGATCCAGTCCAGCCGTGTGGTCGGACCCACGCAAACAAGGATCAAGACTCCGCCAGGCTACAAGACGCATTACGCAGCACGGACCTGGCGGAGCAGCTCTGGGCCGTCCAGCGAGCCCACGATGCGGCCAGGGCGTTACAACTCCCGGTCCCAACGTGGGAGTAGCCCGCTCTATGGGACCTTGCGCCCCGTAGCTCGCAGGACCTTTCTATAAAGTTACTCCATCCATCCATCCATCCATCCAGTCCTCGACGTCTTCCCCATCTTTGCCCGAGAATACGCCAGGTTCACGAGGAGCAGGGAGAGTGATGTAGGTCGTCGAAGTGGCAGCTAATGTCGGAGGCGGCTGAGTCGAGTTGTCATCACTGGGAGCCATGAAGGAAGGCTCGACGTACCGTCCACTGCGAAGCTCCCTGACGAGGTACAGGGAACGTCCACCTCCACCAGATATGTTACGTGAGAAGACGCCGATGAAAAGCTATGTACAAGTATATTTACAACGCAGTACGCCGCACTTAGCCAAGAGGCAAAAGCCCGCGCTAGCCTCCAATCGTCGTCGTCGTCTTCTCACTGCTCGCCTCTTCGTCATTGCAAATACTATTCCGTAGCAATATCATGGTGGAGGTAATTTTAAGTCGGCAAAGGTAATGTCAGAGGAGCGTTTACCTGATTAACCTGTACAGTATCCCCCGGGGCGCGAAGCAGAGTTTCAAATCCCTTTTGACCAAGGCTAAGGATGCGCGGTTGCTTATTGGAGCGTACTTTAATGCATCCCATCATGTGCGCAAGTATGTTTATAGCTCTTATTGCTTCTCGGCCTTTTGGCTAAGATCAAAGTGTAGTTATAGCACTTAATTATTAACGGGTAGAGACTATGGCAGCAGGCACTAGACTTGAATTTAATTCTCATTACAAACCATTCGTAGCCCCCGAGATGTGGCACGTCGACATGTAGAAATTCGACACCTGATCTCACTTTTGTTCGGGGGGTGGTGGATTCGTCCTGGTCCAATTTTAATATAGATTTTGGTAGCGATCATTGCATACTTGTGATTGCTTTGGTAGTAGCTAACAGAAATGGAGCGCACATTCAGGATGGCTGACTGGGATGTATTCACGAAACGAAGAGCGCAAAGAATCGAAGATGCGGGAAGTGAATTGACCTCGGAACAGTGGACTAGTCAACTTAAAGGTGACGTTGAGGCAACCACTAAGGAGGTTAAGACTGATATTGACAAAGAACAAATGGATAGTCGCCTGGATCATTTGTTGGTAGCGAAGCAGTCGATGTTAGTGAGATTGAAGGGTCAGAGGTTCAATTGAAGGCTTAGCATATAGCAATGATTAATCGGCAAATTGAAGAATATTGTCAGGTGCAAGTAGCAGTCGGATGAAGTATGCAATTCTATTGATGGTCATATTAGGAGGGGAGGCGCCTGGAGTTTACTCAAACACTAAATCTAATCATGAGACAAACACTAACAGATGAGACAAACACTAAATCTAATCAGAGGACTGGGATAGGTAAGCTGGTCCATCAGGCGTGTCGGGACTCCACGGAGCAGGAGTTGCCGAAGGATTTGGCGGACAGATACCTTCCGTTGGAGACCTGGCACGATACACCTGATGTGATTTTAGAATATAGTGGGGATGAGAATACAGTTATGTATGGGGAATTTACTGAAAGTGATATAAGGGTGGGACTGCCGCATGGTAATGGTCGATCGGCATCAGGGCCGGATGGAATTACGAATAAAATGTTACGGAACTTAGACAACGGGTCAGTTGAGTTCCTTACACGGGAGATCAACAGTCGATGGAAGGAAGGCTCTTTCCCGGAAGACTGGAAACTTGCATCTACTGTTGTAATACCCAAACCGGGGAACGCCATAGGGCTTGAAAATCTCAGACCCATTTCCCTCACATCGTGTTTGGGAAAAGTCGCTGAGCATGTCATTTTAAATAGGCGAACATGTTACGTTAAGCGAAACTGGGTCTTTCCGCACTCAATGATAGGATTTCGGTTCGGCCTCTCGACTCAGGATGCTACGATCAAGATTAAGCATCAGCTCCTTGACCGGCGGACAAGGGATACTAAGGTACTAATCGGACTTGATGTGGAAAAAGCTTTCGATAAAATCCGACATTCTACAGGTGCTATCGGACGTGAATATGGGGCATTCCATTTGGTCAAGGTTTTTCTTATGAATAGAAGGACATGTCTGAGGTTTGGGGAGATAAAGTCGGAAGTCTTTAAATCGGGTTGTTGCGGTACTCTGAAGGATCCGTACTCTCGCCTAGGTTATTCAATCTGGCGATGTCGAAGTTGGCTAATACACTGCACATCGTCCATGGTATTGGCTATTCTATCTACTCGGATGACGTTACTATGTGGAATGTCGGTGGTAGTGATGGAGAGTTTGAGGCTATGCCGCCGGATGTGGTAACGCTTACGGAAGAGTATATGGGTCTTATGGGGCTCAAGTGCTCCGCTAAAAAGTCGGAACTGTTAATCTTCAAATCTAAGCAGCTAGGTCGTAGGCTGAAGGTACTGGAAGTTGATCCTTGCATCATAATCCATACTAGGGAAGGGTCGGTGATACACAAAGTTGAAGCAATCAGGGTCCTGGGTATTGTAGTTGAGGCGAATGGATCGAACATTAGGACCATTCAGCGTATTACTAAGAAGACGGAGGAGGCCATAAGAATTATCAGAAGGATCTCTAATAGGCATAGGGGTTTAGGAGGAGAAGGTGTGATACGGTTAGTTCACGCATTTATGCTGTGTCATTTCTCTTATATGGCAGCCATGCTAAATTGGTATGGAGGGGGGAGAAAGATAAATTGGAAGCTTTAATCACAAAAGTCGTTAAGGTGACGCTTAGTCTGCCTGTGAGTAAGTCAAATGATATGTTGTTGCGACTGGGTTTGCATAACACTTTAGATGAAATCGCCGAGGCTCAGCGTACGGCACAGAGAGCGTTTGCTAGGTACACCAGCGCGTAGGTATATTTTAGAGTCAATTGGAGAATCGGTGGCTGTGTCGCGCGATGAGGCGCGGCTACATGAGTTGAACGTGAACCTTAGGGCCAATATAATGAATCGTCCGTTTCCGTGGAATGTGCACCCTGTGCACAATGTAGGGAGGTGGGTCGCGAGAGCTAGGGCTTTGTTGCGAGAGGCGAAGGATCAGGAGGAGGAGTCTGCGTTTGTCGACGCCGCATGGATTAATGGGAAAGATGCTCATTCGGTGGTGGTGGTAGATGGCAAATGGAGCGTTAGAAATGCCGCTTCCATTTATACAAAAGATCAGGTGGTCGCTGAGCAGATGGACATTGCTCTAGCACTAATTGATTCTAGAAGAGTTTTGGTGCTTCGTGACTCGCGATCTGCGAATAAAGCCATCTCCAGGAGATTTGTTGCGGAAGCGGCTAACAGACTGCTGCAGGGTAGTTATATCACTTCGCATACGGTTACTTTGTTCCCGGCGCACATGGGGTCCGCGGAGGGAGCCCTGCGTAACCTCAGTGAGCTGGCGCATAGGGAGGCACGGGGATTAGTCGGCAGTACACTCCCTGAAGGAGCTGGATCACCGGCTCCTGAGTTCAGGGACCCTTCTGTTAACCTTCAACGAGATCGCCAATCACTATTACTTAGGGCGCAGGACATTCCCCCTGCCACATTCTAAATTAAGTACGCCACAGGCAGTTACATTAAGGCTTCTGCAGACGCGAACGTACCCTAACCCGTTCGTTCTCAATAAAATCATTCCGAACTGTGGTGTTTCAGTCCATTGTAGTAAGTGTGGGGGTTTACTCGATTTAGAATATATGCTTTGGCGCTACTTGGCGTTGGCCGATGATGGTTCCCGAGGTGAACAGTGGCGGCAGCGGATGCTGCATGGTGAAGTGCTGGCGGACAAACTCAGGACTGTCCAGAGGGCCCTCGTGAACCAGAGGGGCTCGGCCTCTCTGTCCCGACGTGAGAGCGGCCCGCATCAGTCCCAGGCTGATCCCTCAGTACCTAAAGTTCTTCATAGCATATACCATACGGCAAAGGGGATCACAAGCGATCTTTGATTGCCAATAACTCCGCTTCTGCTGAGCGCATTGAAGTACTTGTTTACGCCGACGTAGTCCTTAACTAGTCTGCTTAATGTCAAATGTATTTCTCGCCTTCGATGAAAAATGTTCAGGGCCCCTTTATTGCCTTGAGTCGACGATTGTTCCTGATAAGGAACTCAGCATAAAACAATTATTTAAATTACGGTGCCTTATGAGCCAAATCCGCGATCTCATTAGGAAGCATGGCGTAGTGGGCGACTCAGTATTGATTTTGACACTCCAGGAGCAGCTAAAGCGTCTGGCGCACACCTTCGGCCAGTGCGGCCCAGCTCGGCCACGTGTAAGGCATGAATGAAGGGGGGGGGGGGGGGGTATGCTGGTGCCTGTGATAATGTGGGGGGAGGAGAAAGGAAGGCAGCCAGATTAACTAGTTCTAGGGTAGAAAAAGGCACGCAAGTTAACTATATCTCCTGTGTCAGCGCTTTTTCTGTCGTTTCCACTACGCCCGTCTCTTACGCTCTTCAGCCTCCTTTAAAATTTCGCACCAACCAGCCCAGTTTCGCACACTGCTTAGGTGAAATACTCTTTGTCCAGTTTGCTACCCTACATGGGAGGAGAGAAGGAGGGAGGAGGCAAGAGTTTAAATAATGTGCGATGGGACGTCCACCTCCCCCGCCGCAAATAAGGAGGGGGGGGGGGCAAAATGAAACAGCTGCACTAGCCTATACGTACTAACTGAATTTTTTTTTCGAACTTTCACAGCGGCATGTTTCACTGCGGGTCTCGATCCTCATGAAAAACAGTGAACTGCCAGGGAACTTCAGTAGTTAATTTGCTGTTGAAATAATTTACAGTGACAGCAGGAAATTATCACATTGACCACTGCCTTCTCCGTGAAACATTCTATTCGATGCATACAGCGTTATCCTCGTCCACTAGAGCATTTACTATTGTGTTGCTCGAAATATGTATGCAGGCAGCACAATTTTTTGCGCAAATCTTTGGACACCATGACTCAGAGTCTTGAATTATCTGAAGGGGTTGAATTGCGTGCACAGCGAACAATGCAATGGTGCAAGTGCGAAAATATTTGTTTTTCTTCGTCCCGCAGTGTGCTTAAGGTTGATATGATAAGTCAGTTTGGCGAGGGCTTTATGGCGACTGTCGTCGTCAGCTTAATGAAATGGATGAACAAAAAAAGCCCTGTTTTGAGCTTTTAACTGTTGTCAGAGAAATAGCAGCACTGACTTGTCGAGCTTATTGTCCATGCGCCAACGCGTAGAACTGCCCCTCTCATCAATTCGCAGCTCGGCACCACATCAAACTTTTTTTTCTCGTGCAGCTCCCGTTCCAGGACAGAGGCAACCGGTGACGGCTGTCCGCTGTGGATGCTGGAACAGAATTATTCGACATCTCGAGGGATAATCAGTTGTGGGACTGAGTGACAGGGACTTCCTGCGCTCACTAACGATTACGGACAAAGTAACGCAGACGCACATCGTCGGCTGAAGGCACATGTGTGCTGACATAGAAGTGATTTTTTTGTTTCATTCACTAACAACAAATTCTTCAGCTATGCCAATTTCCGACGTACGATCTATTTCATTCATGATCGCTTCGCCCAATCGTGAGAAAAAAAAACGCAATTTTAGTGCGATTAGCATCCTGTGGGAAGAGAGTCAGAGAAAGAACTTGATTGGCATCGTAGGGTTAAGGGGCAAGGCCCTTAGTACAAAGCTCCAGTAGCCGTGGCGTTGTCGCGAAACTTCAAGTTAGCGGTTTGTCCTCCAGAAGAACTTCAGTTTGGCCTAGTTGGTACTTACTGCAACTCATATTGACCGCAAAAAAGACGGGGACAGAGGAAGAAAACACATAAACATGTGTTTATAAACCGCCCGTGCTGTTTATGTGTTTTCTTCCTCTGTCCCCGTCTTTTTTGCGGTCAATATGAGTTGCGGTTTGTCCTCGGCTAACCATTTTTCTCTTAGACAGGTAGTCCATGGCCGAATGGGTACAACGAATTCTAGCAGAACCTATATCACGATGAATGTCTCCGCCAATACAGTTAGCACTGAAGCAATGAAGATGAATACGCTGCATTATTTGAATATGTATTGAGACAAGACTGAATATGAAGATTGTCTAAACATGTTGAGTGACCCAAGTTGGTTCAATGGTTGGTTTGTAACTCGATTCCCTGAGCACAGCAATCCGGTGCTTTATTCATTCGACCATGGACTGCCTAGTAAACTCCAGTTGGTGGGAAATAGGCCAGTCGTGGACAAGCATGCCGCAAAATTGGTGAAGTTCACTAAGAATGATAATCGCTCAAAACCTTGCTGTAAAATCATATCTGACGTATCTTCCAGCTGTGTCCTGTGTATGTGTGCGAACAAAAGAGACAAGCAAGCATGGCAGGGTCGTGCGGTTCTTATTCCCGAACGTTACGCCATGAGCGGCGGGCACGCCTTGGAGCGGTGCATGGCCGTGCCGGCGGGGCAGTGCCAGGCCTCGTGGAACGCAGCGTGGTTGGCCAACGTGACGTCGATTCTCTGTCGCGTCGGTACGAGCTTGAAGTGTCGCAGTCGCTTCTGCAGTGAGGGCGAGTCACATAGCGTCGAGGCCCAGTGCACGAGAAGGAGCTGGTGCTCCGAGAGTCTCAGTTGTTTCGACGCCATCACGGACAACAGGGCCGACTCGTTGCGTCCCCGCGGCAACAGCTGGAGCAACACGGACGGCTGCAGCAGCTCGCGCAGCTGGTCTGGCATGTGGCCGTCGTACTGCGATATGCCCAGGCGGCGCGCAAGGCAGCGCAGTTGGGACAGAGGGAAACGCAGAAGCTCGTGTGGCTCGCCCGGAAGCGCGGCGCGCAACAGTGCTTCGACCAGCGGTGCGGCCGCCTGCACGTCGCCCAAGGGCCGGTCGTCGAGCGCAGCCGACAGCGCTGGCGACGCGTACACCACGTTGGGCTCGGCGAAGTAGTCGGCGCGCATCGAGAACGGCTCGACCTGGTGTCGCGAGTCGAGGCCGTCTTCGGGACTGGCCGCCAGCCAGAAGGCATGGGCAGACTGCACTCGAAGGAGAGATTCGAGTAGGCCGCCCTTGGAGGGCGTGAGCGCGGGGTGTCCCTGGGCACAGTCCTGCTGCAAGCTCGAATTGCCACCGCTGCCTTCTTGTAGCACCAGCCGCGCCTCGAGGAGTGCGCGGGAACGGCGCGGGCCAACATCTTTCGCGCGCCACGGGAGCGTCTCGACGACAAAGGCTGTGGCGCGTTGCGCAGCGGCGAACAGCGTATCGGCGCTCCGTCCCGGTCTGCTGGAAGGCTCGTATTTCGTCTCGCCCGGCTTCAGACCGGCAAAGAAGCGCAGCGTGTGCGGATGCAAGTGCGCGAGTAGCCGTAGGCAGCCAGCCAGCAGGGGCGATGGGCCCGCGTCCGCCCACGGCGCCAGCGGGAGCAGAAAGTGCGCCTCGGCTGGCAGCAGCGGCGCCAGGTGCGTAAGAGCCCGGTAGCCGAGATAGTTGAACAGCACCGCCGCGCTTGTATTGCCCAGGATCTCGGTGGCTAGCGCCAACTGTTCGGGTTCGCGAACCAGCAGCGTCAGGTTCGCTCTGGCCAGCAGTGTCGCGTCGTCCCGCACGATGGCAACGTACTCGGCCCAGTCCCATAGGCGCGACCGCGGCAAGTCAGCCAGCCGGATGAGTCTGGCGCCGTACACGAACGCGTCGCGGGGCTGCGCCCGTTCCAGGGCCTGCTCGAGCTTCACTATGGCGGCCGCGGCGTTCCGGTACGCGCCGCTGCCTTTGGCGCTCGTTTCTTCGCCCCTTTGCAGCATGCCCAACGCCCTTTCGACGACTTGCAAGTAGCTGCCCAGATCTCGAGGCGGCGGCACCGACAGCAGGTGAAGGCGCAGCGGCAGCGGCGTGCGGTCCAGCTGAATCGTTACGCTGCCATAATGGCGTCGCAGCGAGAGGCGCACCAGCGGGAAGACGCCTAGGTTTAAGTCCAGCATGCCGGCCAAATCCCACGGCGATCGGTCGAGAGGCCGCGCTTTCGCCAGCGGCCAACCTGCCAGCCCGAGACGCCGCAGCAGCCGCGCCACCTGCTCCCAGTCCGTGGGTGCCGCGGGGCCCATGCAGGCGCGATAAAGGTCGAGCCCGAGCAGCGCGTAGTGACCGGGACACGAGCCTCGCAGGAAGGTCTCCGAGAGAGCCGGGAAGGAGGACAGCGAGGCGTTGACCCTGGTGACGAGCGCCAGCGCTGCCTGTTGGTGCAGAAGCGGCCGGCCGTGTCGGTGTCGTGAGCACACGAAATCGTAGAAGCTGCGGCACTCCACGGCTTCCAGGACCCTGGAACGCGCTGCTGCCTCGGCGCGGCTCTCCTGGCAGGACGTCGAGTTGCAGTCTTCAGCGGCGGTGGCAGCGCGGTGCCGCTCGCGGGTCACGGTGAGCACGAAGAGCACCGTGCCCACGCACGACATGGCCCCGATGACGGCGATGGTGACGGCGGTCCGGTAACGCTTGAGCACCATGGCGCGCCGCTCAACGGTCCATCTTCTTCTGGACACAGGCCCCGCGCTAGCCGTGCGCGTGCGCCAGGTTTGCCGACGTTGATTGCCAACACAGGCTACAGATTCACTATGAGAATAGACCAACAAGCGGGCGGTAAAGTGACGAGAAAAACGAAGTTTCCCTACCAATAGTAAGAATAATATTGCTGGTAGTTAATTTTTTTTTTCTTTTGAGTATACGCTTAACAACACGGTAATGAGAATCGCGTTTCGTTCAGCTGTCAGTCTGCTATAATAACCACAACGTTACGAAAGAAGTAGATTCTCACAGAAATTATCGTAGATGATCGTCAATTGCTTTTTTTTTGTGTTACCTGCTGCATATCCCCACGTGCTGGGCCGACTTCTCGAGAATCAAAAGTCGGAAGGGGCTGGCTTCACAGAGAGTTGGCTCGTGAAGGCTGGCTGCGTGACGCAATGCTTCCACTTAGTTCATTTCCTTCATTTACGATAAAGCTCTTTGAGACGCGCGCGCAAGAGTCTGTGGCGTCTGAAGGTTGAGGGGTTGTAGCATACGGGTGGTGGCGCTTTGCTGAGTCTCAGGCTTTGTTCGTCGTCAAGTCCGCCACGCGTCCTTTCTCGAGATGTGCTACTTTGCGTTGCCGCCTCACACAACTTCGCGTCGACCTACTCCGACAGCGCGCGACATCTACACGACTGAAAGCAAATGCACAGGTGCACCTAGGATTTTTCGAGTGGAGGGGGCAAAGTTCGCCTTTATATATATATGTATATATGGTAGCTTGGAGTAATCGTTCAGTGCAAGACGCGTCTGCCTGATTTGAAACTTGGTATAAGGTTATCATCGATTCTATCTGTTGTGCATGTTCTCACTGAACAGTGTGTAATCAGACTGTATGCGTGACAGGAATTGTACAGTACTTCCTGGAAAGCACGCGCGTACCAGCCATTATGCTGGAGCTTTCGACGAGTCATGTATAGAGGTTGACGACCTCGACCCGCAGATCAGACTTTCGATGATCGCCGACTGTGTTCGCCGCTAGCGTTGTGCTTCGAATGTCACTTGCTTTTAGGCCCACAAGTTCACCCCCAATATAGAGTTAGTTTCGTCATTCAGAGTTCTGCTCCCTACGTTATGGATAGTTCATACAACGGGACGATATATATATATATATATATATATATATATATATATATATATATATATATATATATATATATATATATATATATATATATATATACGGCTGAGGAAATCACGCTGGCCCCTGTAGTAAAATGAAGAAAAAGAGAACGACGTACGATGATTTAGCACAGTACATTTCACTGACGTTTCAGCTGGTGGGACCAGCATTTGTCAAAGGCGGTATATATATATATATATATATATATATATATATATATATATATATATATATATATATATATATATATATATATATATATATATATATGTATATATATATATATATATATATATATATATATATATATATATATATATATATACATATATATATATATATATAGCTATACGCACTTGCGGGTTATCCTTGCATTAAAAGAGGCTGAACATGTGGATCTAACTTTTTCGTTAAGAGCTAATAATCACGCATGATGAACGATTACAATCCACTGTTACAAAAGTTCTTTGCGGCATGTCGCTAAAATGAGTAAAAAAATTAGCCATAAATCCCAGTAAAGCTCTCAAGTCAACTTGGAATAACGTAGAGGTTTTGGAACTCTCTAAGCTAACGCGAACTCAATCATTTGCCTAAACGTTTCACGTTTGCCTAATACCCGTACAAGTGAGTATTAGAGAATGAACTTGCGAACACGGTGCAGGCGGTATTTATTTATTTATTTATTTATTTATTTATTTATTTATTTATTTATTTATTTATTCATACTGCAATCATTTCTGGGAATTTCGGCAGGCTTAGTTATAATGCAACACTGATTGCATTTTTTAAGGTTTTTCTAACAAGCGCCAGACCTAACAACATTAAAATGTCAAAAGCACCATCGTCGACGCCATGAACTACTAAAATATTGTGACAAATATTAGACGTTATTTCATTAGTCAACACGCACAAACACAAATATTTCCCCGACTTTGTTCTGTAGGGACGCTGCTCTATATTCGCATCAAAATAATGATTCGTATCGCAATACAAATGAAATGTTCATGCCTATTATTCGCGAAATATCCATGTAATGGCGTCCAAAACTTCACGTGCCACTTTAGTGGTGGTACTGCTGCCAGTAAGTCACAATAATCGAGTGGGTCGAAAAAGTACGGTTCTAAAAAATCGCTCGACGACTACATAATTGCATTCTGTTCAGGTCAGTCCTGCCCTAAATAAGGCGCAAATGATGGATTGTAAAACTGTTGCCGTCAATATGAGAATTGTAAGCGATCTCTAGAAATCGGGAATATTACGATAAAGTTGTAAAAGTTGGCAGGTATGAAATACAGACGCAAATCATAGTATACAAACGCAAAAAAATGACACGGTTTCATGACACCAATTTTGAAACAAAAGAGTCAACACCAGATTGAAGAACTTCGTCATTAGTTAGACTCTTCTACTCGTTAATTCTCGGAAAGAAGGAGTACTCGAAGCAATTAACCGATGTGCGTTTGTGGTTATGCATTTGTCTAGTGGCGTATCCAGATGACAAAAAGAATGTTTTTGATGTATCAGTGTTGTAGTGCCCACAAATTAGCTGGTAAAAGTGTCCCGGGGGTAAAACAACAGTTTTAAAAGCGAACAACCGAAAAGCAGCGCTTGATAGATTTGAAGCTCTTAAGAACAGCTTTAAAAGAAAAGTTTTAAGAACGCTTGCGGTCTGGATTAGCTGTAACGTGGTCAACTTGCTTTGACCAAGAAGGACATTGATCCTATGTGCTAAGTATTTCAAGTGAATTGTTTCAGCAAGAAGCCGAATATTTGCACAATAGCTGAATTTAAATCTTTTCGTTTCAGAGTTATAGTCATAATGGTATTTTCGAAATTGATTTCCACATCGCCAGAATTGACACCATTTAAAATTTTCTACAATTCTCGTTTCAGCTTGTGTTCGCCAGAAGCATTTCTGATCTCCGCGTAAATAACAGAATCCTCAGAGTACAATTAAATATTAACTGAAATATCGAATAATATTTCTATAATGAAAATAAGAAAGAAAAATGGCCCAAGCAATGATGCTTATGCCACGCCAGTATCGTGAAAGTCATTCTGAAGAGTGATTTTTGTAAACAACATATTGATAACGGCGTCTTAGATAGGCCGACAACCAGTTTATTAATTGTGTACTTTTAAGGACTTCATTTAATTCACAAAGTAACTCGTTGTGGGAAACATGGTCGAAAGATTTGTGGAAATCTATAAAGCTCCTGTAAGTTTGCTTAACATCATTATCTTTTGCGAAATCATGAACGGTTCCAATTAGCTTAGTAGATGTAGGATAACCTTTTCTAAACCCGTGTTGGTTTGCTATTACCTTTGCATGACGGATGACAACCACCTAAATTCTGCATTTACTTGTATTATGGGATGGCAAACACAGCACGGTTCAAAAGAACACACATACCCTAATTTTCCTAACACAAAACGCACTTAATCTACATTACCCCTAAATTTTTCTGATACGTACCAGACGTTCGTGACAGGAGAGTTAAATTCTGCGCCGCACATTGTTGACACGGCGATGACAATTACCCGAGCTTTATAGAGGTGAAGTATCACGCTTCCGCTTTGATCCCCTGAAAGTCACCGTGAACTAATTATTGGGCTGAACGCCGATTTTCGATACTTCAGATTTGCGCGAAGCTCGCATACTTACGCCTTTCTATAACGCCGACCTGTCTTATTCACCTGCTGTTTTCTGAATCTGTGCAAAAAATTTATTCCCATTGGTTCCCATTAATTTAATTCTACGCTTGTGAATGTTCCGCAATGGCCTACATTTAGTGATGCCGAAGAACCCGGCGCGTTTCAGTTCATTCAAATCAGCTTTCTAACGGATAGAAAAGACATAATTTTTATGAGCAAAATGTGAATACACAACTGTGCTGTGAAACATCATTAGAACGTGAAGACAATCAATGTGAAGGAAACCGTCATTTCAACATGGTGATGAAGCCTAGGCGACATACAGCGAGCTTCGTTTATGACATACAACTTTTGAATAATGAACTACGTTCTAGAGGCTATTTTTGAAGCAACTTTCGTAGTTTAGAAGTCGCTAAAATGTCGCCAACTGTTCATGTGGTGCCTGTAGGCACCAAATCTACTTAGTGTTTCCTGCTCCGTGTAAACTTCGAAATTATGCATTGCTACGAAAAATTGGAAACGCCAGGAATGCATCACGAATCACAAGAAACAATGCACTAAGTGCACCTCTCACGTTGTTTACGAGATACCCTTTAGATTGCGGACAAGCGTACATCCTAAAGACCGGGCAATGCTTTAATTATAGAGCTAGGCAGCATAAAAACAATGTAGAAACTGGTACGGCAGCCATTTAGCAGCGCATTGCAACAAATGCTCATGTACCGGAATGTTCAATGACGCCAATTTTCTGAAGCACCCGAGGAGCAAAAAAGAAAGGAAGAGAAATTGTAGAAGCTTACCCCATTACCAAAGCACTAGGTAAATGCTCCAACACAGCGTCATTCAGCCGTAACAAAACTTGAGATAAATTTTCTAGGTAAGCACCTCTACTTGTGGGCAGTACGCATGCCTTTCAACTTTTTGGTTATTGTTGATATTTTTTGACATGTTACAAAAGCTGGTTGATCTTTCAATAAATTTTCCAGTTGGCAGTACAATGCTCCTCCTGTTGTGCGTGTTTTTGATTGTTCTCGTGTACTTCACGCTGCTTCAAGTTTTACTCATCTTGAAAGCCTTCTGCGACGGGTACAGAGTACGCGATGCGCTGTGCTTCCGCGGCGTAGACCGCGTTGATGCGAGTGGCCGCACGAAGGTCGATTCGCTCGCTGCTCCTGCCACGTTTCCCCGCTGTAGCGTTTCGACAGTCAGTGTTTTTCGAGGTCGTCCAGTGATATGCGTTGATGTTTACTTGTGCGTGGGGGGCACCATGCTTGTTAATTTAGTATATGTCTATGTTTACAGGCTTATCCGGCCGATAAATTTAATATCTTTACTTTGCATAGCTGTCCACTATTTTGCTATTGCAATCTGTGTTTCGCCTTTCGGTTGAAACGGCGACTTTTTTCTTACTTGGATATGTGGCTCTGATGAGGGGCGATTATTTTGTGCTGCCTGTTGAGTGAGTTGCTGATTCGCCCGTTCATTCGCCCGTTCCTTCTCACTAGGGAGAATTTTCGTAAATTTTGGGAGCCTGGCCACCAACTTTTGTTTTACGAGGGCGACTCAGGAAGTCCTTGCCCATATTTTTCTCAGCGAAAGTAAGCTGCATTGAGGCAATTGCAAACATACGTTCTATTTTACTAAGCTTACACTATTTACCCACATATTCCCGACACAGGTTCAGGTATCTGTGCCATCGCAGCACTAAATTTGGGGTGCCCCTGTGGTCAGTCAGCGACGCACGCGGCCTCCCCGAACGCTCATTGTCATGCCAGTCTTCACGGCCTTCTGCGAACTCACACCACCACCTCACACTTCTCAAAGCGAGATACCTTTTTTTTTTCCACACGTGGGCTGCATTTGTCCGTGAATTCCCATGGGCGATCATCCTTTGCTCCATAGAAAACGAATCACAATTCGTTGGTCGCAAGCTGTGGACGTATGAAACTCAACTGCCATCTACAACACCTGACACCTGACAGCAGCGCCATACCGTGGAGCTACCGCCAAGTAAGGTCGGGCCGGTTCAAGAAAAGTCCATCGCTGGGAATGGATATGTTGACTGCTCATTTGCAGCCATAATTTCGTTTAAAAAATGGGGGGCAAGAACTTTCTTATTCGCTCTCGTAGAATGGGGCTGCCGATTCACTAGCTGGAGTGTACTGCGTGATGCAGTCTTTCCTATTTGGAAGGGGACAGCACAAGCACCCAAGACCACCCACAGAGAAGAAACGAGACAAGCACTGGCGGTACTTGTCTCGTCTCTTCTTTGTGGGTTGCCGTGAGTGTTTGCGCTGAATTTTTTTTCGCCGTCTAAATACGATGTACAAACTAGCGCCAACCGAAGTTTTATTGTAGTCTTTCCTGTTTTTGCATCGAAAAAAACATAACTCCAGCTAAACTATAAGGGCCTAATGTTCTGCAAAAGTTTCGAGACACCGGCTCTAGCGTGGAGCCCCAAGAATCTTATTGCACTGTCCGGGGTTTGCTTATGCACTGGAATCGATCGCGCTGGTACCTTCTCGTGTTGCTTTTACAAAACTATGATTTCATTAGCCCCAATTCGGTTTCCTTTTATTGCACGTTTTCATTTATCTGTAGCATGCAAATTCCAATTTCCCATACCCCTGTTATTTTTCGTCGCTGCTAGAATTTTGCAATCACTAATTACCCTCTACTCAGTGGCTCATACCCACTAAGGGGCTGTACCCCTTAGTGGGTATGAGCCAGGTGACGAAAGCTAGGTTAACAGCTGGACGTGTGCAACTTGTGTACATGGATACAAATGGAACGAAGAAATACGCGGGTAAGATCTTGAATCCATCAACAGTTTTTGCGATGAGCGCCTCGCAAAGAAAAGGGCTTGGCCTTAAAGAGTGATTCCTTAAGGACGCTGTAGATTAATTGGCTAAAGTGCCACTCAGGGATCCATGGGAGGTATTCTGTAAGAATCCACCTAGTGGACTGTCCATTTCGGCCGTTCCTGTTTGGCTAGGGCCGCTCATCTCCTCCTCGCTCGTGCAGCTGCATCCAGTCAGCAGCGGCCGAAAAGGGCAGTCCACTAGCTGTTCGTGACTTTTATTGTCCGCAAGGTGTGACACCGGAGCTGCGGTACCACTCGTAGGCGTCCAGGGAGCCCGATGTCACGCTAAGGGGCAGGGGTTAGTAGACGAAGCTGTTTGCCGCTTCGGCTGCCAGACGGGCAATGCTGGCCTGTGCTGCTGGGTCTTCGCTATAAAGCACGGTCTTCCACGCTTCTTCGTCCTTGAATAAATTATATCCCGGGGAGTAGGTGCACTCTCTTAGGATATGTCTTAGACTTCCTACATTATCGCAGGATCTTCAGAATTGGTCCTCCGGATTTCCCGTTTGCGTGAGTTATCTCCATCTGGGAGACATGTGGTTCTTGGCTTGCAGGCGGCGCCAGGTGACAGCCTCTGTGGACGTGGGAGACGTATGCGGGAGTGGTGGACTCTTACAGAGTACCCGCCCCCCAGGTGTCCCGTTTTCGTTTGTCAGCGTTTATCACGGCGTCATGGGCTTGGGATAAGCGCATGACGATGAGTGAATTTCCGCTCCTGTCCCTATCAAAACTATCCAGATTTTCAGCAGGTAATACGTCCGTCGAGCAGTAAACTGTGTAGCAAGAGAGAGGCAAGAATATTTAATGATGATGAAGGAGTAGCTGTGCCGTAAGCTGCTGTAAGTGACAGCAGGCCGCGGTGAGTTTTTACTTGCACAGTGATGGTCCAGCTCCTTGCACGCTATGTTGTTGTAGCGAGAAGAAAACGACTGATCGTTCTGTACCTTTTGCCAGTGATATGCAATTTAACGGAAGCACCACAAGACCATTGAATTGCACGAGAGTTCTTGGCTTGCCTTGTTGGTTTACATACATTAATTATGGCGAAACAGCGCAGGTGGCGGTACGTGCGAAAAACACAAGCCAATGCGCTGTCCTGTCCCGGACAGGACAGCGCATTGTCCTGTCCGTCTTTCGCCTGTCCCGTCATCTGACAGGATAGTATGCATTGTCCTGCCGTTTTTTCACCTGCCCCGTCGTTTGCGCTGTTTCGTCATAGAGACCTTTGAAGGGCAGTTCTGTCGTCATCTGCCTAATGTAACCTTTCTTCCTGGGGTGTACGTTTGGGCGCCTCGACATTGTGCGATGCCAGTGGAATGGTTGCTCAGCCCTTCCGAACGTGTTTTGAACGTTGTTTAATGTTTCAAGAAGCTTGCTTTCTAAATATATGGTATATATGATTTCTTTTATTTTTTGTGTTTGCGATCCCGCAAGCGCCTTTTCATTTTCTCTTCCGCAACTCTGCCTCAACTTAACATTTGCTTCATGTACGCTTCGTTTAAATTTATTTTAATTTGTAAAATTTATGCTACTACTACATTTCTGGCCAACCCTCAGGGAGTGATCAAATGCCACCTCCAGAAAAGGGATTACAATAACCTATTACACCTATCAAACGTAGACAGTGACAGATGGAAGCACAAAGTCGACGAAAAGGTTTGCTGGCAAGGCGAGAGGTCACAGAACTTCCTGCCGACGTTTAGATGTGCGGACTGACCGAATTTCGCTTTCGTACAGATTGGTCCGCCTACAGAAACATATCGGTCAGGTTGTGTGAGAGACTTTCCCCACGTTCTTGCGTTATTGCATTACTGCTGTATTTCGTTTGCCACACAATTACAGTTAAGGAGAGTAAGCTTCCGTTGTTCTTCAGCAGGACGGAAAATGCGGAGAATAGCGCAGCCTCGGATTGAGAGATGCATGGCCTTTTGTTACGCGGGATTCTTCGTGCTCTTCTTCTTCATAATGGTGGTGGAAGACGCACGCGAACGCCGCAACCGCAGGTGAGCGCATTCACAACTTGCCTATAAGAAAGGGAATGGACGTTGTGGTTTACGGCCGGCAAAATCGGCCGAAGGAAAAGTTGCTGTATTACAGCACCGGCCATTTAGACCTACAGCAATAGAGTGTTGTGCTGCCGGAACGAAGACGCGCCTGCTTGGGGCTAGATTTTAGTGCTTCAGTAATAGGGCACGAGCTCATGGAAAGCTACACGAATCTGGTACCCTACCTTGAACGCTCTTCAATAGCTAAGTGCGGTAATCTGGCCAGCGCTAGTATAATCAACCTGAGGTGTGCTTCTCGCGTTAATTTCGCCAAAAGCCTGTTAGATTAGATTTGGTTAGCTTCGTTGGGACTACGGACACCGTCATGTGCCATGTTTACCTCTTCTTTGCCGACAGATTATGCTGGCACTCATTGCTTGGCCACAGCTACGCGATCAGAATGTACCGCAGGCAAACTTTCGTTCGGGCGACTTTTCCGTTTTCCAACAGCGTGTTAACTCGTTTTAAACATTAAGCTGCAGGTTTGACATTGTCACTGTGCACTGCAACCTGTGTTGCCATTTTAGCAATCTTGTCCTTAGATTTGGTGACCTACTTATTAGTTTAGCAAAATTGTTTTAATTTAGTAACTGGCGACATTCTTTAGCGACGTGATAGACAAATTGGGAACATTTTAGCGACATTGCAGTTAGGAAAGTTGTGTCGAAAATAGCTTTCTACGACGCACTTTATTAGTGAGAATCTATATCTAAGCGGCCGAAATTGTCGGTATGACGCATAGGCTCTGTGATCATGACGAAGCTATGGTTGCCTTCGCGGGATTCTCAGTGTGCTCACGAAATCTGTTTTTTGCTTCATTCTTTACTAAAGTAATTTGAATGGGTCTTAATGGTGGATATTTTCAAATTTATTGTGAGATTTAGAAGGCAGCAGCTCAATATTAAAATAGATCGACTATAGATAGCCGTGTACATAGGAGCGGCTGAACTTGTTCACGCTAGCCAAACACACTCCTTACTCATCTCATGGGATTTGGACAGATTAGGGGTGCAAGAGTATAAAGCTATTCCAAACTTCGCTATTCCAATTCTGCAATCAGCCCTTCGTGATTGGTCATAAAATTTTCGGACCCCCGTCACTTCGCCTTTCTCTCACGCGACGTCACGAAAACTGCGAAAACGCCACATCTGATATGTGTGCACACTGATTATGCATGATTAGGCCCAACGAAAGAAAGATGATTATTCCTCATGCGACACCTTTTTCACCATAGTACTGTGGCATTGATCAAACGTTCTCGGGCTGCGCCTGCTTCGCCTGTCTGTCACGAGACGTCACAAAAACACGAAAACTAATAGTGTCAAAGCGACGTATACGAGCTAAAGATGCATTAATATGCCGAACAAAGTTGATTTTTTTTTTCTGAATAACCGGGGACTGCCCGAAAGGAATAGAGATGGCTATCCGCCGTTTCCTCTGGCACTAGCTACTCGGAGCGGCCGCAGAGCATGGATTTATTTGCGTATAATAAACGTTTTTACGTGGCACTATAACATTATCGAGCAGTTTCAGGACATATGCCACATCACTTTGCCAACTCTTCTTTGTTGAAGATCCGTTCTGGCGGCACATTTAACGTTCCGTTGGACGCCGCCACGATTTTTGACCAGCTACCGTGAGCTAAGTAGGGGGAAGCGGACCAATCGCAGACGCCGGCACCACCCGCCTCATCCGGCGATCTACTTTTACTGCGCTGGATTGGTGTCATCGAACCCCTCTCCGCTTGAGCGTGCTCCTTTCCTCTTGTCAGCCAAGCAAAACGCAAAACCGTTCAATGTAGGCACCGCTAGTTGCTTTGAAAGCAAATAAATGTGACTTCCTATAAACGAGAAGCGCATTTGATTGGGCTTTTCAAACGACACGGAGGGTTACCACTCTGTACTTGCGTTTGTTATTACGTGTATTTGACGTCAGGAGATTGAAATAAAAACAGATTGCTTGGAATTGTTTTACGTTATAAGATCCCAGTACTATAAAGAGCCTTCAGTTAGAGCAAAGACACGAAGTGAAGTATATGACCTGCATGAAAGACGTGATTGTCATCGCTGTTTTTCTATCCTTTCAGGAGCGCCGAGAACTAGAAAAATTTTCAAGCATAATGTTGACCGAGTGCCTTTGCGTTCTAGGAAAGCCAAATTGCCTGTATTCTTTTTAATTATGCTGCATTTGGGACCTAACAATCTGAGATTAAACGTCGAATATTAGATGTTATGTAATAAGCATAATTGTTAAGTAAAAGTTGGCTACGCCTTTCTGGGTGAATTCACTGTTAATTGATGAAGGCCAAGGTGAAACCTATCGGTAAATTATTTACGCTATGCATAGCGCATATAGTAGTGTTTCAAAATGCATACGTTATTTAAGATTACTCAGAAATTCTAACGACAATTCTAGGGAGCTTGTATCGAAGTTTTGCGAAATTTTAGCGACTATTTCGTCTCGGTTTAGCGATACGCTTAAAAAGTGATGGCAATACTGACAGCAACAGGAAGACGAGGCGCGTGATAATTTTAGAAGTAAACGGCTTCTTGGGCAAACTTGTGCTTCCAGAACTATAGGAAATGACAGGGATGCGGTAACCATAATAAACGGAATAATCGAATTGATTGGCGCCACCTCACTTGAGGCGCCTTATGAAAGCGGTGTCAGTAAAATTCCAGATCAGTCAGTGTTCATTGGACCGACTAGAAGACTAGCCGCAAACCACACATACAGCTATACTAGGGTGCATAGGATTTTCCAGATGTGTCCACAAGATTGAATACGCAACAAAATTTCGGGTATTGTGAACAGTCATCGCACGAAAAAAAAGAACAGAGATGATGTTGGAAAGGCACAAATTGATAACACGTACTGAAAAACAAAAATCATGGAATTTTCCCACTTCCTTAAGCAAGCATCGTCCCGTCACTGAACAAATCATTGAAAAAAATGTAACACGGAAAAATTATGCATATTACACGCATTCTGGGAATCCGTATTGATGCGAAGCATTTTCCACGCAACGCATGCGATGAACTGCCATGGCGTTTTGGTTTTTGCCTAATTAATTTGCGCTGTTGGAAACCACTTTGGTGCCCTGACAAGTAGGCTGACTCATACACTCTAAGCACCGGTTCTCATAAAGCAAGATCGTGACTTAACCTACCCAAATCCTTGCGTAGTACGCCGTCTCCAGTAAAACGCACGGCAAGCCAGCGCAGTCAGACTGAGGAAAAGAGAACACGCGCACGCTTGACGCTGAACATAAGCGTCCTGTGCCGTGTACGAGAGAGAACCAGGATATAACTACCGACGCCACTCAAGCATATACCTGCAGCTAGTATTGTGGGCGTGGCTGAGAGGCTGGGCTTGCGGGAAAGCCCTCCTGCAGTACAAAGTACCAGCGTAGAAAGAACGAGGAAGCACTCGCACGAACAACGTGCCACAGAGACGTCGAAATAGGGACCGTGTCGCAACGCCAACTGTGTGTTGCATTTGGGCCTAACTGGGCCGATCACGGAGGTGGTGCAATGTCGCATGGCCTCTCAAAACGCTAGCTGCCTCGGAAGAATGACGGAGGTTATCGGTCTTGCATGTTACTCTGCGATATGCTGTTATTTCGTTGTTGTTAGCATAATGAGCATCGGGCTGCCAAGCTGGGGGACTGTAGCTCTAAACCCACTGTCAGATGCGTAATGTTTATTGTCGTGGCAGTTGTGATTGAGAATGCCCCACCTGACGTATACGAAGACACCCAGAGATCGATTTTGATATGCCTCGTGTCAAAGCGCCATAGTTCGACCAGAAGCAAAGGTAAATGGCGATACCTTCAGGCAGTTTCAACAGCTAACGCTCGGAGAAATGTTCGAGGCGCGTGGCGTGGTAAACTGTCGACAGTGCGTGTCTTGTCCGACTGTTTGTACGAAACAGCACGTCAGGCCACCATCGAGATTGAGGTATCCAGTCTCTCATTAAACCCAGCTTGAATCTCTGTTGTGGACCATTTATAAGTCGTATAACACACACACGCACACACGTGTGTGTGTGTGTGTGTGTGTGTGTGTGTGTGTGTGTGTGTGTGTGTGTGTGTGTGTGTGTGTGTGTGTGTGTGTGTGTGTGTGTGTGTGTGTGTGTGTGTGTGTGTGTTAGAAGTGTTACTACTGCTCCATCCTAACTTTCCTCTATAGGCGGCCTTAATGAAGTTCCTTATGCAGTTTAATAATTAATCGTCGTTCTTTTCCTTACACTGTCTGGTTTGAAACGTTTTCGCGAACCGCAATAATTCTGCAATGTTCTCATCTACAGTTCAGATCTTTTGAGGCATCTCTAATGCTTCGCTTTCTCTTTTTTTTTTCGCTTGTACCTACGTTCCAGTGAAAGCGTAACCATTGTGTTTGTAATTTGCAAAAACCAATACGACGACGGCCTCATCGCTGTGAAATCAGCGATCGCCTACTCCAAGTCTCCGCTGCGCATAATCATCATCACTGATGACATCGGCCAGAAAGATATGCTTAAAGAGGTGAGTGCCTTGCTTCCATATTCATCGGCGTTTCGCTGAAAGTACTAACATTTTAGCTGAACGCTACAGTCGATAAGCCTATGAAAGACTTAGCATCGGGTTTCGCAAATGTTCTTTTATTCTTATCAGCGAGGTTAACTGATCTGTTACGATTTGATGGTGAAAAAAACTATGATCATAGCGATGGCAGATCAGCACAATATAATTTCTGAACTCTTTGATTTCTATAGGCATTGCAAGAAGACGTAACTTCATTTTTCTATTAATCTCCTCTCGTACAGCACTTTTAGTCACCAAGTTTTGCACTCTTGCGATTAACGCAAGCCCTTGCTTCTTGCCTACTAATAAACAAAGCAACAAAAACAAGAGAAACAAAAACATACTGGTGATACCCCGTGGAAGCACTGACACGTGTACTTGTTCATCTTTATCGGGTCACCGCTTTTGAATATATGGGGTTTTACGTGCCAAAACCACTTTCTGATTATGAGGCACGCCGTAGTGGGGGACTCCGGAAATTTTGACCACCTGGGGTTCTTTAACGTGCACCTAAATCTAAGTACACGGGTGTTTTCGCATTTCGCCCCCATCGAAATGCGGCCGCCGTGGCCGGGATTCGATCCTGTGACCTCGTGCTCAGCAGCCTAACACCATAGCCACTGAGCAACCACGGCGGGTGGTCGCCGCTTTTCACAAATGTGAAAGTGTATCGCTAAGCGTGGAACGCGCCTGCATATATTGGAAGTTTCTGGAATGTTATAGGTGGTTCCATTTGTTGTCTATGGTCACCAAAGTTAGCGTAATCTGATTGCATGAACGACGCGAATTGTGTAGTACTTTCTGAGAGACGCGCAGGCACCAGTGATTACTCTGGAACGTTCGATGACTCATGCATAAAAGCCGACGCGCTTGCCGCGCAGATTTCGATGATCGCCGACCGTGTTCGCCGCTATCGCTGTGCTTTGAGTGTAACTTGCTTCTGTGGGCACAGGTTCGCCCACTGAAGAGTTAGTTTCGTCTTTCAGTTTTGTTGCTGTGTTATTCACCGTCACTACTACGTGACAGTGGCTCATCTTGCTCACGCACAGGCGCCGACAAAAGTGGTATACTCCACGCAGTGGGAGCCGGAGCAACGGCAAACGGCATGGCAACGCCATCTACAGGCCGCATCTGGGATCGAGACAGCCAATGGGTCTTTATTATCTGGAGGCATGTCGCTCGACTCGCGTCAATGTAGATGGCGTCGCGATGCAGTGTGCCGTTGCTCCGGCTCCCGCTGCGTGGGGTATACCACTTTTGTCGGCGCCTGTACGTCTCTGGCGTATCCGAACACATCTGGTCACATGACTGCGGCATTTGGTCGGTTTCTCTTTCTGGTTGTTAACTATACTTAATTAATAAATAATTAGGGTAATTATTATAAATTCGATATATATCATCTTAAGCAACCTTAATTATTGCTGGTTAGATTTTAATAAATTATTCTTATTCAATTGAAATCAGGTTTCATTAAACTTCAGCATATTTAATTATTCCTTATTAGGCTTAATAAATTGCTTGATTAGGCTTAACTAATTACTTGTTGGGGCAACTGTTATGGTCTGCTTCTTTTCTACAGGGATTGTATGCTATGGCCGAATGCATAGAAGTATTATTGCAGGAACTGTAGTGACCCACTTTCTTTCTACACTAACTGTACAATGTTACTTGTTGCGGCAGCTGCAGTGACCAGCTTTCTTTCTGTACCGACTGCATGGTAAGGCCGACTGTGTGATATATTTATCGCTGCAACTGTAGCGGCTGCATCTAGGTCACTACAGTTGCGGCTGCTACTATGATACGGCTGACTGTGTGGTGGACGTGTCGCGGCAATCGTAGTGGCCTGCTTTGCTTTTGCACCGGCTGTATGATATGGCCGGCAGTATGGAATACTTGTCGCCGCAACTGTAGTAGCCTGCTTTCTTTATGCATGGACTGTATGTATGACTGACTGTATGCTATGTTTGTTGCAGCAACTGTAGTAGCCTCCTTTCTTTCTGCACGGACTGTATGGTTTGGCCGACTGTATGGTATACCTGCCGCGGCAAGTGTAGCACGTTACTTTTATGGTGATAGCAATTATATGGAACAATGCAGGGGCACTTTTGCGGTCGTCGCCGCCGTCGCCGTGATGTTTCGTACAAAATCCAAGGTCGATAACACCGTAGCCGCGCGCCGTTTGCTCTTATGCGCGAGTGACAGCGTGCGTGAGGGTGAGCTGACGATCACGGCTCAATCTCGCGCACGCAAGGGAAGAAAGCGGGGGAGAAGCGCGCCGTCTTCTGTCGCGCGCAAGGAACCGTGGCAAAGGGAGGTAGCGGGACGCTGTACTTCGGCAGCAAGTGCGTATGGCGCAGCAGCGCGTGGTCGCGCGGGCTTTATCTTGAAAGCGATCTGGTTTGGGGGCAGAGTCTAGGCAGGCTGCCGGCTCGTAGCTTGCACGCGCCGCTCAGTTTGCGTTATAGCGATAGACAGCATGAAATTCACTTCGCTCGCTTCTATTGCCCCGTTTCTCCAGGCTAACGTTTTTGACAGCGGGTGTCCGCGGTTATCGAGCGTAATGTGTGTACGTTTGCTGGCGCGCGCTGACGTCATGCTTGCTAATTTAGTAAGCGAGTGTTTGGAAGTTTATACGGCCGTTTAACCTGTTATCCTTACTTATTATGGCTGTCTACTAATTTGCTAGCATAATCGATGCTTCTCCTTTAGGACGAAACTGCGACTTTCTTTCTATACTAACTCTAACGAAAACTTTTAATGTGTCTCATATACACTCTAAAAACAGTCGCACCCTTTGGGGTGTATATTTGCGAACAACGATAATCGTCATCTGTCTTGCCCGCATTTCCTTTCTTTAACGCTGCGAGCCCGCTACTTCCCAGTAACGAACGGCCGACGCGGCGTTTTCAAGAGACGAAACGCAAGCAAGGCAGATGACGATTATCGTTGTGTGGCAAACAGTTGCACCCAAAAGGGTGCAACTGTTTTTAAAGTGCACTCTAAAAACAGTTGGACAAATGGACACGTTTCCAAGGGAAATATCCCGCGAATGCTTACGCTATAAGAACATCTAAAAAAGGTGACATTAAGAAAAACCCGCCACAATTCCACCCTGTTAAAGTGGGTATACAGGGAAGCTGTAGCCGACGTTAGACGAACACTACCACCAGAAGCGACGTACGTCACATGCGCACGCACGTGTGCGGAAGTACATCATATATCCTCATTCTTTTACACTCCTAAAAAAATTTACACCCTGTGGGGCTTATCTTCTCCCACAACGATAATCATTATCTGTCTTCCCGTATTTCCTTTCTCTTATACTGTGAACCCGGTACTTCTAAGTCAAGAACGGCTTGCGCGTTATCAGAGTGGCAGCACTCTCGACAGGAAAGTAGCGAGCGCTGAGTTTTCAACAAAGGAAACGCAAGCAAGACAGATGACGATTATTGTTGTGGGACAATTTATACCCCAAGGGCGCCACTGTTTTAAGGGTGTAGGTCATCCGCCGAACCCAAGTGCCTTACTGAGTCAACTGAATTTTTCAAAGTAAATTGCGTCAGACAATTCGTAAAGTACGACTAGTCACAAGCTGCAGGCACGACAGCTTCGAATTGTAGTTCGAATATGCGAGAAAACAAAAAAAACACTTTTGTTACGTAGAAACTCAACGACAAAGCCCTTTTTTAGCTGCTCTTTGATCTCTGTCTCAGTGGCCGTGGCCGCTAGGTGGCGGTACTGTTTTTGGATGAGCACAGAACGAGCGCACGCAAGATCCCGGCCTACTATAGAGGCTGTCTGTCTATCGTCTATCGCCGTCTATCGCTTCACTGCAAACGGAGCAGCGAGAACGCAGCACGTGCAAAAGTATGAGCTGTCGAAGCGCTTAGACTCGGCCCGCAACGCAGATCACTTTCATGATATGGCACCCGTGGCCGTGGAAGACGCAGTACAACGCCGTCCCCATTCCCTCCCATCCCTCCGAAACCTAGCGTGCGGCGGAAGACGGCGCGCTTTTTTCTCGCTTTCTTCCCTTGCAAGCGCGAGATTCAGCCGCGTTTGTCGGCTCCTTTCGCAAGCTTGCACACACGCATACAGCATACGGCGTGGCGGCGACGGCGACTCTGACGTCGAAAATACGCCTTGAGTGTCAGGTAAATGCTATCGTAATAAAACATTATTGAAGTGTGCGGTGCTCTATCAAGAAGTAAATTGAAATGACGTCCGAATTTAAGCTCATTAATTTGGCTTCAGCTAGACAACTACGAAGCACACACGCTAAGTAAAATTCACGAAACTAACGGGGAATGAAGTCATCGATGTTTCCTTGGAGTGCGGAATGACGATGGAAGAGTAAGGCAAAGCTAGGGGTTGGCTGCGGATCGCTGGCTAATCCGAAGATATAACTGTGAAAGTACTTTAGATAGCGCATGCGCTCGAGCAGTAGCCTCCATTAATCGAAATACGAGTTGACAATGTAAGCGTTCCCTAAACAAAAAAAAATTGTCAAGATCCAAGCCCGATTGCTATCCGAGACCGCGTTTAGCATGCTTTAGGAGGTAGTTATTTGTGGCACTCTGTTGCACAATTTGTCATGGGTAGCATTGTCTTTAATTACCACCGTGCCTACTCACACGCGGAAGCCAAGCGGTACTTCGAGTACTAGTGTCTTAAGGACCAGTTCGAAAACTACTGCTGTGTCTCTGACCGTCTCTTATCGCAGCGGTGCTTCTGCGACCATAAGCCCAGCGTTTCAAACCACAGCGTCTGCGTCTTCAACTAGAGGTGTAGCGTCCCAGTGACAGCGTCACAAAACATATTCTTCTCTCCTGTCACGAGGGAAGACTATGAAAACGTTCCCGTTACCACAGTATCGTAACACTGGTACCATCGGTACTAACGCGCAGTTTTGTGGTGGTACAAACTACCGTGGGTGGTGCGGGACCACGCTGCGGTTTTTACCCCTGTGTTAGATTTCACTACCTACGGGATCTGTCCGCGAAAATAGCTTAGAGACTCACAAGAAATTGCGGTTACTTCCCAAGGAAAACTAAATGCTTTAGTAAGTATTTGATAGGTCAGGAGCCTTAGTGCATCAGTGTTAGAGACAAAACGGCGCCACCCGAAAGATAAGCTTTGAAAGTGACAGCAAGGCTTGGCGTTTCACTCGAGCGTCTCGCACATGCTTTAACCACACGAGAAGGTAGCTTGTTGGCACGACGGAGCTCGCAGGCAACAGCACAACAGCATACCTTCCAACTCTCCCTATTTCTCAAAGAAACTCTCCCGAATTCCCACCAATCATCCCTGTTGAAAGAAACATCGATAAATTTCCAGAAAAACTGTCCCAACCCCACCGCGCGAAGAAAAGAAAGGATCCGCGTTATGCACCACAGCCGCATCATAATCGACATTATGCGCTAGGTAGCTACCCGAAGTCAGATTTCAATCGAAGCCATTTGCATGCATGTAGCATTTAGGCCTAACTCAGTTCACTTAAGATCGAGGCATGCTTTGAGGAGTGCGTGTGAAACAAAGGTCCGGTATACGTTGCAAATTGACCGGTTATGTTAAGTTTACTTCGCTGCAGCTTCACAAGGGACATAGTATGTTTTCCTTAATTAGAGGCGCGCGCACGCCGTCTTCAGTCGCATTACGAGTGCCGAGACGTCTAATAACAGAGCAGTCATTAAGAGCCGTTTCTGGCTTTGCTGCGGTGATTATAGCCCGTATTTCGCCCACCTAGCACACCCCGTATATGAGACCATAACGGGGCCTAGTACACGTCCTTTTATTGTTATCGCCACGTAGATAGCGCAAGGCTTGTGCAGTCCGCTCCGTAAAGTCAGGCTGTCTGGTCCGGCTGTCATAGAATCTGATGGGGATACGCCTGTGACGTCATAAAGCAAAGTACATGGTTCTTGTGATACATAGGCAGCGTTGATTATATATGCGTACACACGCCGTCTGCACCAACAGTACGTGCAGCTGAGGCGTCAAATAACGCTAGCCATTCAAAGCTGCTTCTGACGTTGCTGCGGCCCAGCGAAAGAATTGCGCGTAGCCCGCGTATCCGAAGACCTTGGGAGCCTAAATACAAGCGCTGTTTTGACGCTAAGCTTTCTTTGCGTATCCTCGCGGAATTTCCTCACTGTGGCTGCTGCTGAGTGCTGCTGCTCTCTTTCCGAATAGCTCACACGAAGGACAGCGCTACTGATTCTATTCACCACCTCTACAGGTCTTCCAGCTGGTGGTCTTGTCTTCTACGGGACTACGCAGTGATGAAACAAATAGTGCCTAAAAACCTTCATTACGTCATCAAAAGCACAATTCCTTTAATAAAGCAAACTTCGAGTCTCCGTATGCTTGCTAACACAATATAACCTTCTGCCGCTCGTGGTTATGCAGGTTGGTTCGTGGCCAGGAGAGATCACAAAGCGTGTTCGCGTCGACATCCATCCTCTACGGCTGCCGGACACGTACAACTTGGCGAACGCGCTTGGACCGTGTGCCGCGCAGGAACTGTTCCTTGCGGTGCGTTTACTCTCCAAAGCTTTACTGAGAGAACAGCGCGTTGCTTCAGTGGCTGCGTGTTGCTGAATGCGCCGGTACTCGCCAGATCGCCAACACTGAGCAGCGTTAGGCTCTGTCAGCCCTTGGAAGCCAGAGCAGCTAGAAGGTACGCTGACCGCTGATGGCTTCACTTCTGCCGTATAGAGAGGGTTCATCGCTTTCGATTGAAATGGACAAAAGTATGCGAACTTCTTTCTCCTTGCAAATCGGATTTTACCGGAAAGAAAAGGTAAGCGAAACCAAACTTACCAGAGAGCTGAGCCAGCAAATTGTGCGTACCTTTGAGCCTACGTGGTCTCCGAGGCAAGAGCACTGGCGAGCTCGTCATGCATCAGCCTGTCGCCCAAGCAACGTCAACTTTTTTTTTTCCTATTTGAGCCTCCTTTCCCTGCCACTGCGACAAAAATAGGAAAAAGGACAGGGTGGTTACGCAAAGGGTGCGAGACGCCTTAGTCCTAGTCCATGAAGTATTCTGCAGTGGATAAACCAGACAACTTCCCTAACAGTAGCGCGAGGTCGCACCTGCTTGGTCGTATTTTCTTGCGTTATTCGTTTTTGCTCTGTACTCGCATAGCTTTACGAATAAAATATCATACTACTTGTATTTAAATATTTCAAACGCACTCGCTTTTAAGCCGTATGGCGTTGGGGCCTTGACGGAAGATACTTCTCAAAATCTTTGCTCGGTGTATTAAATCTACCTCTAAAGCTGTGAGCTGCACTATCTCCAGTTGGTACATTTCAGCGTAAACAAAATAATTAACTTAGGCCCGTATTCACAAATGTCTCTTACGCTGGAATTGTTCGTACGATAAAATTTCGCTCAGTCCTGGTGCTGGACCTATTAATAGCCAAAGCGGCCAGTCAAAGGCAGAAAGCACTTTCGAAAGAAAGTGTTGTGAATTTGGACCTAGGAGCTGAATTCACAAAACTTTTCGTCCGTAAGTGTATTTGGCAATTGGCCGGCTCCCTTTGCTTGTAATATGTCCGGCATCAGGACTGGTGGTAATCTGCTCATGCAAAGAATTCTAGCGTGAGAGCACTGCAATGGTGACATATAGTGTTTGGCAGTAACAAAAATCTGTGCAAGAAGACTGGATGTGCGCATGCGTGACTGACAAGGCGAGGGTTTCCCAATGCTTGTTCAAGTGGAAGTTTACGCTCGTGTTCTTTACTATTGCTGTCTGCCCTGTGTATACTGCTCTATCTTATTCTTAAAAAATATTGCTCGGGCCATTCGTATGCGCCCATATCGTTACGTTTCCGCGTTCGTCGTGGCCCGCGACTGATGCGCCGTTTAATTATGTAATAGGATGCATATGTACTATCGGCCAAAAAAGTAAACGGACCACAGCTCAAGTGGCCGGAGCGGCTGCGGGGCCACACCGGGGCGCTGCTATCGCGCTCCGCGCGCTGACGACGAGAGTGCCCCGAGTGACGCCAGACTTCGCCCTCACTCTCACGCGGGGCTTCGTCATGCTTGATAAATTTCTAGAGCACCGTTCGGTTGCTCTGCTACTGACGGTCGCAACGAAGGGGACCGTGCGTCGCCGGTAGTCCAGCACATGGCGCTGTCGTGCAGTGGCGGGCGGCCGCAGCGCATCAAAGCGCGGCACTTAGAAGGAACGAAGACCCGCTGTGATTGTTGTTTTGCTTATATTCACCTTGTGTTGCATATTAGTGCATGTCGCCGGCCTCCACCGCTGCTCGATTTTAGGCAGCATAACGCAAGTAGCCGCAACGGCGGCTACGGTGACGCGGGCTTATTCACGTCCGCGCAATAAGTTCTACGGGAAGCGCTGCGCAGACGTCCGAAGCTATAGTGGCGGCGCTCTACGACTCGATGCCAAGGCGAGTAAGCCAAGTCATCGCGGTCGACGGCAACTTTTCATCGCACTGAGGACCCCTTCAAGCCATGGAATGCTTCCGTGAATAAACTTTCACGACTAACTAGTTTCTCCGATTCGTCTTCCCAATTATCTTTTCCTGGCCGTACTTTTGTAAAGTTTCATAACGGCCTACGCATTGTAGTAGCTAACTAAAGCAGTTTTCACAGGCGTCACTAATGTAAATAGTAAACCCACTGCTGGAGACACTGCCGGAAAAGTACCCCTGAGAGAAAAGCCGTGCCCTCAGTAAAGCTTCGCGCCTGCAACTTATCGGGCTGGCGTGAAAAAGCGCGTATCACTATCACCACCGTTGCTGCTACTTGTGTTATGCAGCTTAATATGGAGCAGCGGTGGACGCCGGCGACATGCAGTAATATGAAACACAAGGTGAACATAAGCAAAACAACAACCAGAACGGGTCTTCATTCCTTCCGAGTCCCGCGCTTCGATGCGCTGCGGCCGCCCGCTACTGCACTACAGCGCCATGTGCTGGACTACCGGCGACGGACGGTCCCCTTCGTCGCGACCGTCAGCAGCAGAGCAACCGAATGGTGCACTAGGAATTTATCAAGCATGACGAGACCCCGCGTGAGGGTGAGGGCGAAGTCTGGCGTCACTCGGGGCACTCTCGCCGTCAGCGCGCGGAGCGCGATAGCTACGCCCCGGTGTGGCCCCGCAGCCGCTCCGGCCACTTGAGCCGTGGTCCGTTTACTTTTTTGGCCGATAGTACATGCAAACATCTACGGTGACAGCATTTACTAGCTGCAAAGCAAGTTTGCTACGCATGTCCCACTACACCACAGCTTGTCACCGCGAAGCGGTCGTCGTTATACTGTCGTCATGTCCTCGTAGCTATCGTCAACATCATCAGCGTGCTGTGGTTCTCATTATGCCGTTGCCCTCGTCGTTTTGTACTCCGCTTTGTCGTCTTCGCCGTCGCTACGTCGTCGCTGATCCGTATACAGTTGCGTACAAGTGCCCACGAACTGATGGTGTCGACCTTTTTCGTGATGTTGACAACGTGATATGCGCTCAGTTCAGACTTTCTTCGTTCGCGCTGATTGCGCTTGACTTCAGCCCGCCTGAAGTATACTGGAAGTGTACTTCGGCGTTAAAACATCGCTACCAGCCTAATGAATTTATTAAACTTGCGCATTTTCATGTTATGCACCGAAAGGTAAAATGGTTCTTTGGCCGGCGTAGCTTCTACATTTATGTAGCAAGCCACGATAAGTCACATGGCGTTTTTGTAAACTTCCCTTTTTCTGTTGCGCGTCATCTATGGTCATAAGCATAATGCACAGTTAGGCACTGCACAATATTTCTTTTGATCCGAACATTCTTTATGATGGGATTTTGTACGTACCTGACTAGATTAGAAAGTATACTCGACCTGCATAACCAGGTTGGAAGCTATAGACTCGATCTTCTGCCACATAAGAGTTTGGGCGTACAGCCGCCATAATTAATGGCATATCCCGTCATTGCAACTTCAGGACTAACCCCCGTATGTCAGAACGTTCCTCCAATCAGCCTCCTAGTTCGATTCGATATGCTGGTGATGATGATGATTTATTGGCATCCCCTTTGAAACAGGGCGGTGACAAATAGTCACCTAGGCTTCGTGAGGTAATCTGGGGCGCTATAACGTTAAGCTATGTCAAACTGTTCCTGTTAGAACTCTTCAATCAGCCCTTTACGATATGTTCGGGCCAACTCCACTTTGCCTGCTTGCCACGCGTCATTACGAAAACTGCGAAAACTCCTCATGTGATATGAGGTGTACACACTGAATGGGCATTATAAGCTCGAATAGAAGAAAAATGATTCTTTGATTCGACGCCTTTTTCGCCATTGACCCTCTGTTATCGGTTAAAAAGGTTTTCGGGCTGCACCCACTTCGACTATCTATTGCGCGGCGTCAAACAACCGCGCCAACGCACCACGTCAAAGTGACGTGTACGATTACAGGTTGATTAATATGCGGAACAAGACTGAATTTTGCTTTCTGAATAGCCGGAGACCATCCTTTTTGGAAATTCATAAATGATGGCGCCCTGCCCGCCGATAGTTCTAGCACTTGCTCGTCGGAGATGCCGGGGAGCAGATTTATTTGCGTTCAACAACAACAACAACAACAACAACTTTCGCATCAATATAACGCTATCGAGCCTTTCGGCACGTATATGGCAAAGCTCTGCCAGCTCTTCTTCACACAGAATACGTTCCGCGGCAATATTGATCTTCCGTTGAAAGCTGCCGCGCTTTTCGACCATTCACCTCAAGTTAAGGGGCGTGGAACAGTCGCAGACGGCGGCATCACCGTCTTCATTCGGTGTCTGCTTTGACTGTTCTTGCCCTATCAAAACCCTCTTCATTTCAGCGTTCTCCTTGTCATTCGTCAGCCAAATTGATAAGAAAAACCGCTCAATGTAGGCAATGCTATCCGTTTTGGAAGCAAACGAAAGTGACAAACTATTGGGCTGTTCAGAAAACGCTGTGGGTTAACGCCCGATGCTTGCGTCGGTGGTTACGTAAATCTGACGCCAGGAGATTCGAATAAAAAGAGATTGGAATATGTTTACATTATAGGGCTCCAGATATGCTATAGATGCTTTTCATTTTAGCATTTTTGTATACATCTCCTTTAGTCTTTTTTCTCTTCCTTAACGCTTCTCTATTTACCTTGTACCACTAGCTATGCCTGTAACGGATCGGGTCTCATCAGTCTCTTCCCTGTTTTTTTTCACCAATACTCTTAACACATTTTGCTCATCTCGACTGCTGGTTCCGTCCATTTTAAATCCAAGCACTTCTGGAATGTGCGCGTTGCATACGGGTCTCACTAGGTGAATCCCCTCAATGGGTGGATGGATGGTTGTTATGAGCATCCCCTTTGGAACGCATCGGTGGGTTGCGCCACCAGGCTCTTGCTATTATACTGCCTAATGTCCTACCTAGGGTAAAGAATAAAAAAAGAAGAAAAAAACAATATGAACTCCCACAACCAAATTTGCTGATCCCCTATTGGCAACTGTGCTTTTCTATGTCTCCGTTTTTTGTCGGTTCCCTACTTTTATTCCACCAATCCTCCAATCGCCTCTTACTAATCCCTGTTGCGGACAAGTTTACTTTTCCACTGCTCTCGCTGAACCCAAGGGTTTCAAGGAGGCCAGTGGTGCCTAAATCGACCACTGGGTAGACGTCTTCACGCCCTAATAAAACATGCTCCGTCGTTTCCCTAGCTTTACCGCAGCAAGCGCATGCTTCTTCTTCCTTCTTATATCTCGCTTCATAGGTGCGTGTTCTAAGGCATCCCGATCTCGCTTCGAAAATTAATGAGCTTCCCCTTGAGTTATGATAAATGGTTTCTTTCCTGATTTCGTTTTTTCCTCTTAAGTAGTTACTCATGGCAGCTTTCTTTTCCATTGCCGCCACCCATGAGATTATTTCAGCCTCTCAGACTTTCCGCTTGACCTTCTTTGTTGCTGTGTTGCCCACCCTACAGGACGCATACTCGCTGGTAAGCTTCCTAGTTCTTTTCCTCCACTGTGAGTCAATGTTTTTCCTGTACAGATACCTGAACACTCTCCCAGCCCATTTACTTCCTTCCATATTCCTCAGCCATTCTTCATACTCAATTTTACTGCGAGCTTCCCTCACTTCAAAACTAGTCCAGCCCATATCACCCTGCGCAACTTCATTTGTAGTCTTCCCGTGAGCGCCCAATGCGAGGCGACCCACTGACCTTTGGTTCCTGTCGAGTCCTGATTGTACCTCTGATTTAAAGCAAACAACCGCATTTCCAAAAGTAAGTCCTGGAACCATTACACCTTTCCACATACCTCGGAGGACCTCGTACCTATTGTATCCCCATAGCGCTCTGTGCTTCATATTGGCTGCACTTCTCTTCCCCTTCAATGTTATGGTTTTTTCCTGTGTTTCCATATGTCTATTGCCTTCGTTTATCCCTATACCAAGGTATTTATATTCTGTTACCCGAGGTATTTCTTGGCCCTGTATCTCCACTGTCTGTTCACTGTTTTGATTGAATACCATAACACCTGATCTTCGAACACTAAATTTCAAACCTGACTTGTTGCCTTCCTGTCCACAGATATTGACCAGACGTTGCAAATCACTTTGCTGGTTAGCTAGTAACACAATATCGTCCGCATAAAATAAACCTGGGAGTCGCTGCTCTACTACTGTAGCCACCTGTTTGTATGAGAGGTTAAACCCGATATTACTTCCTTCTAGCACCCTCTCCATCCTTACCACGTACATCATAAACAGCAGCGGGGATAAAGGGCACCCCTGCCTCAGTCCCTTGTTGATATGAACTTTCTCCTCGCTCCTCATCCCTTCCCATTCAACGCAAACTGTATTCTAAAGGCATATCTCTCAAGAAAGTGGATGGCAGCACCACCCCTCGACAGAAGTGGTCAGTGCGCTTTATTGACATTCCGCAGAAATTCATGACAAGCTTACTGTCTTCTTCACTCGAGGGGCGGCACTGCGCTCAACTCGATAGAGTGGAGGAAGAGCTTCGAGTCGAGGATCATTTGATAATTCATACGGCGGCAGGACATGTAATGAGGAGGGAAGATAACCGATGGTCATTAAGGGTTACGGACTGGATTCCAAGGGAAGGGAAGCGTAGCAGGGGACGGCAGAAAGTTAGGTGGGCGGATGAGATTAAGAAATTTGCAGGGACGGCATGGCCACAATTAGTACATGACCGGGGTTGTTGGAGAAATATGGGAGAGGCCTTTGCCCTGCAGTGGGCGTAACCAGGATGATGATGATGATGATGACGGCGGTATGAAGTCCTCCTGTTCAGCACGAAGTGTTCGATTCATAACAGCTAGATGGCCGCGTTTCAATAGGTTCAATCGAAACATCCTAAATAGGGGGCGTGTGCACTATGTTTATGACGTCGTGCTATTCTGATCAACATTTACATTGCCAAGCCCGACGTGACAAAAGCGCTGCAATCAAAATCATGGTGGCTTACTTGTGAGCATCCCCATTAGGATCTGTGGCAGTTTGGCAAGGTAGCCTATCCATATATATGGACAGTTGAAGAAACGACCACGACGGCATCATGATGCAGAAAGCTGGATAGATTGGGTTTTTTAACGTATAGTGAAATACTGCACCACACGAGCTATCTTCGCATTTCGTCCCCGTCGAATTACAGCCGCCGTGAATCTTACCCGCCACCTCGCGCTCAGCAGCAGAGAGCCATAACGAATGGTCCACTGCAGTGACCGTTACAGAACAATTTATCTGTGTGCTTCGAGTAGGACAGAAAGGGACATGACCAATGTGAGAATGTGCATAACGAGCTCTTTTGTAGAATTTACAGGTAGCGCACTAAGCATAACGCAGATTCTTTGTCTTGGAATCGCCCCTTCACAGAGCGCACTTCCGCATGAGGGCGCGGTCATCTACGCGAACGCCGAAATGGTGTTCCTTCATCCGGTCGAGAACCTGTGGAGGATACTGGCCGCCATGGACGGACTCCACTTGACCGCCATGGCGCCAGAAACGGAGAGCGCTGCCCGCATTTGGTACCAGTTCATGAGAAAGGAACCACCACCGCTGCCTTTCGGTGAGCATGCGCTAACTGCCGCAGCGAAGCCATCACAAGCTAGTGAATGAAGAAACCAGCAGCATGTTATTTATAGTGATCAATGTGCTCAGTGTGTTGAATCATACATGGGTGGTCTTGTGTCCAGTCCTGTCTAATATATGGTGCTTTTTTTTCCTGTAGCTGCACCAAAATTTTTAAAGGTTGCTTATGGCAGATTGCACAATTTTAACGCTTGATTTAAATGCCCGATGAATCGACCATTACTTTTACGAGAAGCCAAATGTTCAATTAAATAATTAACCTAATTACAATAATTATCTTTCTCAATTATTTACTGTAGACCACACATTTCAATCTACGAATTCCATCCGCTGAGTATCCACGTGAAACGAATCCTCTGGACACCACCAGTTCCGAGATATTAATTTTCAAGGTGTCCGTCGAAATGCATTGGTGTTCCAGTTACTTTTGTGCTTCAGTGCTTAAAATGGCGCTTTCTCGAAAAAGTAACTCGAACACCAATGCATCTTCAAAGTGTCCAACGATATGCATTGGTGTTGCAGTTACTATCGTGCTTCAATGCACAAAATAGCGGTTGCTTAAATAAGAAACGCTTGAAGTAAGAACCGACGTGGACGAAACATGAAATCGACTCCTACTTGGCGCCATCGAATCACTGCATTTGGCATGTTGTTGCAATCGAGTGCAGCGAAGCTTTGTAAAATGTGGGTTAATTATATATTACTCTAAGGTATGTTCTGCTAAATAAAGTGAAGGTTGTGCCTAGGTTGACTACAACACAAAAAGGAATACGAGTTGCTGTTGTTGTTGCGGTTGCCATTGTAGCCGCCGCCACCGCCGCCTCAACAGTCTTCGCCTTGCACACCCTCATCTTTATCACCCTGCTGGACACGACAAAAAGAAAAGCAAGTGCTCGCGCGTCTTGTATTGCCAAGGTGCCAATCCAAACACAGCACATGTACCGACGAGACTTGCTCACATTGAAGCAATGAAAGCGCTTTCTTCATAAACGCTTTTTTTTTAAGCAAAACTTTTCTTTACGAACCTCGCCGGGTTTCGTGACCGTGGGAGCTGCGACCTGCCGGTTCCCTTGCCGAATTGGCCAGCCAATCACAGCGTAGCACGCTTCCCGCTATCGCCGCCGGGTTCCTTGCAGCACCATCAGATGGCGCTCCCCTCCGTGCGAAAAAACGAGGCGCTCTTGTGCGTGTCGGGACACATTTTAGCGAAAGTGTAGCATGTTACTAGCAAAACCTATTCGACGTCGGTCCTAGGCAATCAGGAAGGAACATTAGGTATTGGCTTTAGCGACACGCCAGTAAAGCGCAGACTTAGACCACAGGAAGTGAGAAAAAGACGCACAAACGATAAGAATAGACAAGGTAAACTTTGTTACTTAAACATGCAGGATGGTCACAAACAGGAAAAGTGGCTGGAAATTCAAATGCAGCTGAATGACGAAACAATTAGCGCGTACGCCATGCCCGAAACCCTTCTATGAGATTTGGAGCAGCCGACTGTTGTTGACAATTTTGTATGGGAAGGGTGCAACAGAATAACAGGGCCAAGAAAAGGTGGAGGCATCGGCATGATAATTAGGCGAGGTCAGAAGTGGCAAAGGGTAAAAGATTTATCTAAGTATCATTTATGGATTATTGGCACATGGCAAGACAGAAGGACGTGGCTAGGAGTACATTACTTATGGACAGTCAATGATAACAGAGATAAGAATGCAGAATTGATTGGTTGCATTAGAATTGATAATGAGTTCAAGAAATCGGGCCATGGTGATATCAGTGGGGTATATAACCGCGCACATGGATGATTTAGATGGATATCCTGATTACAATGTTTCTCTGGTGTTGGATCTGTGGCATGAAGAGAACCTCATAGCAGTTAACAGGGAGAACAAGTGTAATGAGTTTTGCATTACCTTTCGGAAGACAGAAAATTTTCTGCCTGATTTTGAAAATACAATGGCCCTTTCCGAATGTGTACACTCCGAAAGCTGTCAGTAATAACGTCCGGCCACTTAGCAGGGTCACTTCTCAGACTCTCGTAACGTACCTCTTGCTGCGGGGCTGTCTGTGCTTCTCTGTTGCCGCAATGAGAAGCCGTCTCATTCGTCCTCTCGAGGCACATTTTGTGGGCGGGAACATGATTGTTTGAAACCAAACTAACAGGAAACAAGTGAGTCGGTTCTTGGAATGTTGTTTCCTGGCGCTCGTCAGTAGAAGGAGGCTCATCGGGGAGGTTTGGAACCTGTTTATCAGCAGTAGTAGAAATCGGGCGTGGTGGACCGGACACCTGGAGCTCTGTGGCAGAGGCCCGGCTGAGTAGCATAGACGTTCATAGACGAATAGCATAGAGTTCCTTGTACAAATTCCCTCTTTCTCCGTACAAACTCACTCCTTCTCCCGTTCCGGTCTCGTCTTCCTAATGGCTAGGAGCAATGTCTGTTCTGGGAGGTTCTCGATTTTTCTTTCGCCCCGTCGACGCCCTGCGTGAGAACGAAGGGAAGAGGGCCACTCCTAGCGCCGGCGAAGCTACGCGCCCTCCGTCGCCTCTGAGCCATCTTTTAGAGCGCAGCTCTTTGGCGTCCGTTCCTGGGTTTCGCGTCGGCGTTGTTGGCGTTGTCGTCGGCCTCGTAACCTGCTCCGCCGCCGCGCATGCGCGCTGTCGGCTCTCCGGGCGAGGGAGGATGATGGAAGGGAGGAGGAGAGACTGTGGAGGAGGGCTGGCTACACAAATGGCTCTTTGGCGTCCGTTCCTGGGTTTCGCGTCGTCGTCGGCGTTGTGGTCGGCGTTGTCGTCGGCCTCGTAACCTGCTCCGCCGCCGCGCATGCGCGCTGTCGGCTCTCCGGGCGAGGGAGGATGATGGAAGGGAGGAGGAGAGACTGTGGAGGAGGGCTGGCTACACAAATGGCTCTTTGGCGTCCGTTCCTGGGTTTCGCGTCGTCGTTGTCGTCGGCCTCGTAACCAGCTCCGCCCCCCTTTCATCCCCCCAGCGCTAGCAGCGACCGACTGATACCGCTTTCGTGAGTCCGCTACCGCACTCACGAAAGACGTCGTGCACTTCCTGCAACTCGCATTAACCGTCCATCGATCCAAACCGATGTTAGTAGTGGGGGACTTTAATGTTGACATAAAGACAAACAGCAATTTCCTAACACTTATGCGGGAGAACATCCCGTTCCTCTCGCTCGTAACGCGTCCCACGGCTGTGACAACCTCGCGAGGCACTTGTATAGATCTCGTCTTTGAGAATCAAGCATTGGTGTACCAAGTCGAACGTATATCAGTCTATTTCTCCGACCACAAAGCTTCCTTCATGACTGTCAAGAACTGTTAGTGGAGTCTTTGTTAAAGGAATACGTGTGAAAAATAAACAAAAAATTCTGTGATAGCGCATACATGTGTTGCTCGATTTCTTTGCCTCAATCTATCGAAAAGGTGAAACAGCTTATTTGCTGCGCTCAAATTTCGCATTAGGAAGTAACGTAATCGTCGGTAATTTTTTCTACTTCTTTCTGGAAAGCTCGTTGACCTACTTTTCCCATCGAGCGCGCGCGAGGGCGCGCAGCCACTAAGCAGCATTGGGCCCTGGAGACAGGCCTTTGTGTCCAGCTCTCCAACTTCCCCCTTCACTCTTCCACAACCCTAGCCCGAACATTGAACATTCCATGCCCCATGGCACGCGGACAAAAGCCCGTGTGACGTCTTCTTTCCTGCCTAGACTCTGCCATCAGACTCATCATCATCTGCTATCGGACTCATCCTCCCCCGCCCAAATTACCATCACGGTAAAGAAAAGTCGAATGGGAGGCACTGTTGGGTACTGCAGCACATCCTTTCTATGGGAAGGAGAGCGGCAGAACTATTTGTGAGGTGGACGGTGGCGTGGTGGTGACGAGGGGCAAGGGAGATTTAGGTCCTCATCCCACATTACATGTTTTAGGTGTTTCCCCCTTGCCCCTCCTCTCCAGACTCGCTCCTTTCTCGCTCTCTCCCCGTCTTGATCCCTTTTCCCCTGTCAATGTCTACCTTGTACCACTAGCTATTGCTGTAAGAAATCCGGTAGTGTCAGCCTATTCCCTGCCTTTTTTAACGCGACAGCGTTAAGGTGCTCGTGTTGCAGAAAAGCCGGTGTCGTCGGCGTCAGCGGTGTTGGCCGTGAGCAAAAATCCCGGTAGGCAATTCATAAATAAAAACGATTTGCAAGATGGGCTGGTGGGAATCGAACCAGGGTCTCCGGAGTGGGAGACGAAGATGCTACCACTCAGTTCGATGGATCAAAGTGGGACAAAAGCGCCTCTAGTGAATGCGGTGTTGCCTTAGAAACGTGCCGTAGAAAGTTATACTGCGGTATATATCAGTAATTAGGAGCATGTAAATTAGAGAAGTCGCAGTTAAACGATTAGCGAAGTACGTTTCCGCTACATTTCTACTGTGCTTGGCGCACAAGCAGAGCCATCTTGCGGCAAACAAAGAAGAACCCCTCCTTGCAATGTACGGCGCTGCCCCGACAGGTGGCGCGCCACTCGCTCGCTTCTCCCCTTCGTCTCATTTGTGCACATTGGGGCCGTGTGGGGACCGGTGTGAGTATGCCAAAATACTCTTGCGTTTAATAAGTTTTCTCGCTCTCTCCCCTTCCAACTCCCAGCGTGCGTCACTCGAACCCTCGTGTTCAGGCGACGCGGCTCCTCTTTCCGCTCACAGTGCGATTCCTAGGTGAAGTGTCCAAGGCGGGACGCCTCTGACGTGATCGCTGCTCCGTAGCGCGTCTGGTGCGAATGCGTCCCCTACGATGTGTACCGTGCTGCTGGCGAGGAGTCATGCGTCTGCGTGATGCTCCCAAGCGAGATAGAGGACGATCCCATCAAGGCGTCAGCCTCATGATCGCGTCCGCCTTCATGGCGCGTCGCGGCCCGGCTGTCCGTGCTGATCACGCCGTTTGGCTCACGTAGATTGTTTACCCCTCCGAGACACCGAGTTCTTTGGTTCGTTCCGCTTGCTCAGCGCACGTTTCATCTTTGTGTGACTCAAGAGTACGTCAAGGGAATGAGTGGGCGGTGAGATAACGATATCGCGTTCCACTCTTGAAGGCGAAGCTTAAGCGTCCTCCAAGTTTTCCGTGAATGAAATGGATTCAAATTGCGCTACGTACGTATGCGCATGCAGCGTCCAAACCGTGATGCCTTCAAGGCGTTCATCGTACTCACTAGTAGTAAGCAACTCCGCTTAACAAGAGGCTCGATCTATTTTGTGCGCCCGTGCTTGTGTGCTTGTGTGCTCCCTGGCGGGGTCTTTGAGTCTGTGTGTGTCGGCGCATGTACTCGTGTTTCGACTCTTTGTCTACTCGCATGGAGCTCCGCTATATATAGATTATAACTCGTTGGATCTGCTACATCTTTTTAGGTATTAAATGCTTTCAGCTTCCTTTGTCAGTGACCTTCAAACGACCTTGACCCAAAACCCAGGGCCGTTATCAGAGCAATTTAGTTTCGAGAACGAAACGAGGTCATCCGGGCAACGAGTCAAAACTTTTAAAAAATGCGGTCTCTGGCCCGCGACCCTTTGTACATGATTGCATTACATACGCAGTTACTGCCCAAACAAAATACAAAAAACATTGCTTCCGAGTTCTTGCTAGTGTTTGTTCACAATCATGTCTTGGCGCTGAGACAGGGTTGCTTGTGCTCTTTTGAACGCTAGCGGTCCGTGAGTTCTGCGGCGCGGACTTTGCGTCGCCTCGAGAGATGGCGCCACGCTGCGTGGCGCTTCCTCCAGGCACTTTTTCAAGTTTTTTTAGGCATATTTTTTTTCGTGCAGGCACTTTTTTTAGGCTCTGCCTCCCTGGCGTCTTTCGCTGACTGTCCTGCCACGTTCAGCCGCTTTTGTTCTTCTAACTAGGCAGCGTCCATATGGACCAGTACTCAGTATGGCTTTGTACGGTGTGGTGCGGTGTGGTTTGGTGGTGTGTGGCGCTGCGAACATGGGCTACACCCATTTTAGGATTGTGGCTAGTACCATCTCCAACCAATCTGCTTTGCGGTCGCCATTTCATGCTTACATCTATTCTCGATTACGGTACAACCAGCAATTTTTTCTTTACTCTTACTTTCTGCCTACATTTCTTCCCAGAGTTAAAGCTTTCGCGTTCACCGACGGGCTTACACTCCAGTCTCTGCCTGTGGTGCAGGTATGACCTCGGGCCTGGTGCTCATGAACCTGACACGCATGCGTGAGTTGGGCCTAGAGCAACGCCTGACAGAACTCGACCGAGAGACTGCGGCTACCGGGCGTCGAGGGGACATGCTAAGCAACCTCTTCACCGGACGCCCCGAAGCTCTGCGGACATTCAGTTGCTGCTGGCACTTCCACTCGGGCCACTGCAACGGATCTGCGCTGTGCATAGACGGGCCGGTGGCCGCTGTTCGTGGATCGCAGCAAGTGCCGGCGTTCGCGGCGCTGCGTGACGCCATGCGACAGGTGACGCCATGCGACACCACTTTCGCCGATCATATCAACGCCCTTGTGCACGTCGCCATTGCAGGAAAAGGCGCCCCCATCTTTTGAAGCGGCGGAGCGGGCCCACGGCGTTCCCAAAGAGATGTTCAAGTTAAGAATATATTTGGGCGTGGTAGCCGCCTTGGCTGATTCCTCGATGATTGGTTGGTCGTTCCCCACTGCAATGGCGCTACCCATTCTGGGGGATGACTTGATGAGCTCCTGGGCTCGAGCTCTTTTCGTCTTTCGGTGTTCTGAGGCTGCACCGGATAGTAGCACCGCTACATGAGCAATTCCCGCAGCCCGCAGCATATTATTTACGTTGTATATAATTATGAAGATGGAGCGGATAGTTTAGAATGGCGCCAAGCGCAGGTACAGCTGTGGAATCGCCTGTGCATCGACTGTATACATTATCTACAATGTGCACAGAGGTAGTAGAAATGCGTGCACATGTCCATCTTCTTTAATTTGAGGCTGATCTAAAGACTCCTACTACAAAGCATAGAGATCGGGAGGCAGGGGCTGTCTATCCAGCAGTGGTAAGCGGGTTTGAAGTCAGCGTAAGGAGCATCTGAAAGGCGCTGCTCTGGGAATCTGCTCTGTGGCAGTGCTTTGTGCAGCCGCTGTATACGTTGGCAAGTGCATGTTTTGACCGATGTTGTTGTAGGGGACCAATGGGCACTGCAAGTAGCATCATTCCAGTGCAGTATACCAGAGGTTCGGTCGGTCAAGTTTGGCTGCTGTGTCCTGGGCGAGGTCTCAGTCGTGTTGTTAGCTTTGGCACGCGTTTGTCCACGATGCAGGCCGAAACATTGTTTGCGTAGGCGCTATCGTAGTATCCTGTGTGATCGCGTCGTGTGGTGTCTGGATGTTCAAGGCTCCTTTAGCGGCGTCGCTTTAGGTGGCGGGTGAGAATTAAGGGCGATGAGGCTGACGGCAAACAGGCGTGGATTTCGGAGTGCCGTGAGGTAAAGGCACGCATATCTAAACCGACGAAGACGGATGATGGTCTGTATTCGAAGTGTTTTTGTAGTAAGGGCTTCAAGCTCATTTCGTTTTATCCACCCGCTTGTCTTGGCCGCTTTCCAAAACGTTGGCGCGCAACTAGAGCTTCTTCCTCTACTGTCACACTGCTTAAACGTTCGAACCGGTCCAAGGCTTTCTTTTTTCTCGGCTCGTGTCAAACGGGGCAACCAAACTGAATGTAACCCTCTGCGTTCACCTTATGCCTAACAGTACTGCACAGGAGCTCTCCCTCCCACCTCCCAACGTTTTTAAAGAAATAAGAATGAGAGTGACGCTTAGGTCAACCTATTCCGGTGGGAATATAGTAGGAAGCGTAGAGAAACGAAAAAAAAGCCATAGACTAGCTGTGCAGTAGATTTACAAACGGTTCTGGGGACACGACTCATACTTGCCCAAGTTGCAGTTCATTGAACGAGAACCACCTGCCGAAGAAAAAACTGCACGTTGTCTAACTTTCACAGCTTCACTGCATTTTGACAAACTTAGACACAAGACAATAGAGTCAAGTGTACATGTAAGCATCACTCTGCAGACACATATGCCACATCAAGCATGTATTTGCAAGGACTTATTTATTCAAACATTTGTTCCTCGCGCAAAGATTCACTGAAATTCATCCAACCGATCTTCATTTCTATTATGCATTGCTTTGGGTCTTCTCTTATTGTATTTTTATGCACATTCTTCCCGGTTGGGATCCATTGTCCATCGTACTTCAAGAAATGAAATAAAACGAATTCAGCATAAAAAAGCGGCAAATTGACCTCGCAATTTCCCTCGCGTTATTTATGTTGTTTTCTGGCACGTACCACAGTTTCGGCGAATATCTTAAGCAATGTGCCAAACCGAACGCAAACCGAAAACCGTAATTGAACGAGGATTTGGGTCAGACGAGAACCCGACCTCACCCCCGACCCCACTTCAAAATAATAACTGTTACCAGTTCAGCACGAGACGGTTCAAGCCGTATAATGCGATGACGGGTGCTCAGTAGATTCGTGATTCTCCGGAATAACTACTTCTTCAGTCGGCGCATCCAATCAGCAGATTTGTTGAAATTTACGAGTTTCGATATGTGCGAGAATAGAGGTAGACTAAGGTGGTTATATACTTGGACTTCTGGAAAAGTGAAGCCGGTCGCTGCCATCTTGCTAGGGGCGAAAACCCCGAGTCGGTGTAGCTACCATAGCACAGCATGGCAGCATTGTGGCGTCGTTTCACTTGTATACATAAAATATCAATACCTCGCTTTTCGGCATGCCTCGCCCTTATTCGTAGATCTACTTTTGCTGCGATGGAATCCAGAATGGCCTAAGACTCACTCTACAAAGAATTTGCTGCTACTACAGGGTCAATGTCTCTTCTCGCCGGAGACTGCGCTTTGCAGTAGTCAACGATGCACGATGCAGACGCGAGAAGTTGCCACGATATTCCGCCAATACCGTTATGCGACGAACGCTCTATGTGTGTGTGATAACACCAAAGGAAACTCGATGAGACGTGCATTAGAGCACGCGCGGCCACCGAACTGCGTCCTGCGATCGCACGTAAGCACGCCTATCCTTCGTGATGGTGGAACAAACTCAGCGCTGCCTTGTGTGCGCACAGGACAGTCGGCACCAAAGGTCTATAGGCGTTGTGAAATGAAAGCACGTCGGCGATGATGTACAGCTGTGGAAACTCGCGCCTACTCAAATGACCTATGCAGAGCGCGAACAGCAGCATGATTATGAGCCCGAGTTTACCATCGTCGTCGCTTCTTCTCTTCTGTTTCAGTATGTGCTGGGCGGCAGCCTCGAGAAAGAGTTCGTCGCTCCACTGAGCGCGCGCCTCGACAGTATGATGCCATCCAACTGCTCAATGCACTTCAAGAGGCAACTTCCCATATGGCTGCAAGTGGCCCGCCACGTCGACAACGAGTTGGTGCCCATAACTCTCGATCGCAACCTCTTGCGCTTTCAACACCCGCCGCTACCGGGACAGTGAAAGCGGACCGAGGCGATCGGACCACGTGATGAATCGAAGCGAGCTTGCGCCTCCCTGATGGTGCGGCCGTTCCAAAAAAGAGGGCTCCTATGCTTGGAAGCGTTACATGCTGCGCTCGCGCTATAAAAATTCCATTGAATCTTCAGAGAACACTTTTTATGTTTACGCGTCACTGCTGAACACAGGCGTTAGTGAATTATGTGGTGTGATTTCATTTTGCTCGCAGAAATTGCATTATAAAGGCTAGTGATTTTCTGGATGTTCATTGATATGCGATGATCATCTTGCTAACACTCAGAGTGATGCTAGAGATGAGGTTTTATATCAGATGTGTCAACAAATAACAAATGAAAGCATTAATTGCGTTCGATATGCAATATACTTCCGGTGAAGCGTACACTAGTATAAACATGTATGCCTTTTTAGGAGTCTCCGGCGCCTCCAGAGCCCAACCACCCGTATGCAGCTACAAGAGTGCCCGATCACATGGGGTTTTCAGCTCCTTGTCCATGATGATATCGTTTGAGCGATTGGCAAAGCTAGCCCTAAGCTTTAAACCTGCCTAGCACTGGAGTTGGGCTACAGCTAAAGCATCTTCTTAAGAGGAAGCTTTAGCTTGCACCCGACTCTGATATGCCACCTATTCAATTACATGCAAAAGGCAGAAGTGCTTTCCAGAGATAACCACTGTTCCCACATTAATGAAACTTCCGGCATTTGAGAGAAAAGGTTAAATTGTAGTGCCTGTTGGAGGCAGAATTTTGATTGATGATATGAATTATGTTAGAAAATTGCCGGAAATTAGTAAGATCGAAAAATTGAAAAAGAAATCGAAAAGGGCCTGTTCCACAATTGAGTTGCTGGTGGAAGGAAAGAAAATGTAAAGCAGATCAGTTGCGACCTAAGCGGGACAATGTTCCTCGAATGCTGGTGACGAAAGATGAACGCAGACATGAACAGAACTGACAATTTGTGAAGCATAATAAGATGATCACATGTGCGTGTCTGAGCCAGCGACTGTAGGAATAATAGCTGAGCACGCGAGGAGGGCGAGAAATGGCGATCGCACCTGTGTTATATAAACCCTATCGAATTTTTTTGTACAGCTTCAAGTTTATCTGTTCGCATTGATAGTGAGGATACCAAATTATAGAGGCGTATTCAAGGATGGATCGAACTAACGTTTTGTAGGCCAGGAGTTTGCACTCTTTAGTGGAATTTTTCAGCGTGTGTTTGTCGTAACAAAGTTTCTGAAGCGCCTTTTAACTAATGAGGTCAACGTGCTTGTGCCATATTAAATTAGTCGTGAAAGTGACTCTACGATACTTGAATTCATTGGCGCACTCAAGGTATTTGTCTCCGTTGCTGTGCGCGAAATACAATGGCTCTTTTTTTTTAGTAAATGTCAAATGTCATCGACACTGTTTCTTAAAATTAATCGACATTTACCAGGAATGGATCCAGTGGTAAAAGGAAGCAACGTTTGCATAAAGCACACAGTGGTCTGCATACATGCAAAGTTTGACCCGGGTGTTACTAATGACTTCGATTGCATTGTTTATGTACATAATTTGTAGTAGTTGCCCGAAGACCAAGCCCTGCGGAACACTTGAACTAACGGTAGCTGACGACGAGTGAGCGGTGTTGAGAGAAACAATCTGAGACCTGGAATCTAAATAGGTATTCAGCCAGTCAAGTAGTTTGTGATTTTTATCCACCGAGCGTAGTGTAACGAGACGTTTTTCGTGACAGACTGTGTCAGATGTTTTCGCATAATCTATAAAGATGCCATCTATCTGTGCACGAGTGTTCAGTGCCAACGCAACGTCATGAGTGAATTCGATGAGCTGCATGACCATTGAGTGGCCAGCACGTAATCCACATTGCCACTGGGAGATGACACTATTATCAGCTAAAAACATGCTGATATGTTTATCAATGATATGCTGTCAAAGCTTACAGCATGTGTTATTTAAAGAATTTGGCCAGTAATGAGAAAACATCGCTGTGTTGCCAGGTTCAAATACCGGGATGACAGTGGCAATTTTCCAGAGAGGAGCAACAGTGCATGACTGAATCCATTTTTTAATATAATGGTTACGTGACAACCAACTCATTCATAGTACCTTTTGAGAATTCATTTCGAACACGATCTGGTTCACTGCTTTCGGTTGTTTCAATACCAAGCAGAAGGTTAAGAACTCCTACTATGGATATTTGGATATCAGAAATGGGCTGCACCATCTCGTGTGCTCTGGAGCTTGGGTTGGTACTATCATCAGATACAACACGAAATTTAAAGTATTAGCTAATTGCTTCAGATATAGAACAAAGATCAGAACAGCGTTGGTCCTCAATAATAGATGCAGATGAAACCGGGGATACAGCGTTAATACTTTTCCTAAATTTCGCCGGGTTAGCTTTCATGACCATAACCAGCGCATTTCATGAAAGTCTCTTGCATCACGTATCTTAGTGTTTATTGTTGGCTTCAGTCAGCTTAGCAAAAAATCATGCCGACTGTATGGCGGTGAAATCCGACGCTTGCGAAGTCGTTTGACTTGTCGCGTTAGATTGGACGATATACCTCTTGTACCTGGGGCGTTTCAAGTTACGTTTTATACATCTTTTAGAACAAATTTCAATATGGTAAGTGTTAAGTTTTAACAAACTAACGTAATAATATATCTGGAAAAAAAGTACGCAGTGTACATTATGTGTAAAAATTTGTATCACTGAGTGAACATTTCAAATTTGCTTTTTTATCGTACTTCCGAGCACAAAGTGGTGGCCACTTCGCCATTGACACTAATCGGAAGCATAACACGGTAAAGGCAGCAACTAAAATTCAGAATCAAGTGTAAAATTAGGTTTCTTTTCAGTGTTTTTACACATTCCCCAAACTTTGAATGTGTTTTCACACGTGTGAAAGTGCCAGCGGCTGAATTTGCTACTTATTTTTATAGGAATGTTGCTTTGACCGGCAACATATGTTCACTGAGTCTGGTTGAGTATTCCATGACTACGTCAGGTAAGACATGCTCGGAGAAACCTGCAAAATTCGTGTTCTAAACTTTTTAATGAAGCGAGGATGCTTCGCGAAATGTGCGTGTACCCTTAAGTGGGGTCAAGGGAACTACTGCTTGTCGGCGTGTGCATACGAGGCAATTAATGAGGCTGACGGGCGACTGGTTTCCCGTGGACATCTGGACAAGTACTACGCTTGTGCTCCTGTTAAAAATATGAATATTCACTGTCCATGAGTTTTCGCATGCGATATGAGCAGCTGAGAATATTTGTAGTCAAGTGCTGCTTTAATGCAACACCCTCCAACCCATTTGTCTGTTGAATGGACTTTGCGGAGTTTCCACACTGAAGCAATTACTTGGATCGATGGTGTGCCTACTTCGTTTGTAAACTTAATGTGCTATATATCTGTATTCTGTTGATATTTAAGACTGGCATGTGCATGGAAAACTATCTAGTCGACAATATTGCAGTCACGGGTGTAATTGATGTTAGGAGGCCGTAGGTGCACAAGAAATAAATTGCCAAACGTATGTGAAGTAACTTGCTTTTCAGTTTAGACGTTTCATTTTGTTACTTGGAGTACTGCCATCTTTGCCTTGTCCAAGTCCTACCAATCGAATGCTGGGATTTGATTGAACACACGTCGTTTTTCCACTAGGCCAGACTAGAGGCAGCGGCGTGCTTACAATCCCGCGGCTTTGCCTCTGTACTATTCTTTTCAAACAAGCGCGCACAATTCCCAGAATTTTCACTGAACACTGTCACCCCCACCATCTTCCGCATTCAGAATAATATTCTTTATAATGGTGAGCCGTTAACTGTATTTCTTCAGCTACTCATACTCTTGCGCTGTACCACCTGGCAAGTGCAGATTACGCTACAAGAACGTCTGCATCGTATCAGCTTCTCGGGTATCATTATCTATTATAGCATTCTGGAAGACTCTTGTGCACTAGGGAAGTCACTAAATACGAAACATCTTTGATGAAGTTGCTTGTGTTTATGCTAAATGCGTTGGTGTTATGTGATGTTGCATTGTAGATACTGTTTTACTAAGTATACGTTGTATTAATGGCAAGTATATGGTAAAATTGCATGTGTTGGAGCAACACACGATAATGAATTAGGCTTTTTTATTTGTTGATTGAAATTAATGAAGTCACTGCTTCATATTTTTTCATATCCATATGCGTGACAGCTTCCAACACACTAAACACCGAGGGGGCGTTAGTGTCACAGTGCATATAGAATTGCAAGGATCAGTATGTACTAATACGTACGAAATGTAAAGTTTCAGTTTTAACATGTTAAAACTCTTTGTACAGACACGATCGACCGCACCTTCCGACCACGGCTTCGATAATTGCCTTTTAGGATCTCGCAGAACTACGCAAACTCTCGTATGTTAGTGCCACAGCTGTTCTTTATGCTTGCCCTCTCTATACCACAGTTGTGCTAGAGATTTCTCATTATGTCTATTTGGCGCCATACCCGGAGAGAGAAGCTAGGTCCTCATACTACACCTGTACAACGGCAATGCAATAGCATTATCATAGTCAAACCATGTTATGAATCGCATTCAAACTCCTGTAAGAATTAATCATGCTCTGGTAAAGGTTGCAATGTTCGTAAGTATACTCACTCGTTTCATACTTGTGAGAGTGAATGATTGCGGGCGTGAGTATATGTAAGTGACATCGAATGTAAGTGTAGGTATAAAGGCGAATGATTGTCAGCGAGAGGGCGTTGTTATATAAATGCGAGTGAGCATCATTGGGTGTATAGGCAAGAGTGAGTGTGAATTTAATTATGAATGCGAGTGAAGATAAGCTAATTCTCACTTTCACACGTGAATGGGGGCCATTAGTGTTCGAAGAAAGTGCGAATGCGAGTGAGTGCCAGTAAGTGGGTGCGAGAAAAGAACTCGAGTGATTGCTAATGAGTGCGCTTGTGTATTCTGCAAAAAAAAAATATTGGTGAGGGAGTGTCCACTTGTTCTGACGACCTGTGTGTTCTGATGTTTTGATCGGCCTCCGAAGTCACCATGTTTGACTATACAGTCTTCGGCATTGTCCCAGATTATTATTGCACCACCTCTGGGGTCGGCATGCTTTCGCATTAAAAACTATTTAGTGTAGCCTGAACAATATCCTGTGGGTTAAATATGCAAGTAAATACTTTTTTTTGCGAAAGCATTATATGCCCCATTAAGCGCAAATCCGGCGTTGTAGTCAGTGGCGTGTCCGAATCATGGTACTAGAAATAACCTACGGCAAAGAGTAGAACACATAAAAAAATACTCCGATTGACATCACATTTCTCAGGGAGGTTCCCATAAAAAAAGTGACCTTATGCCTTTGAGAAGAATATTAGATCAACTTCTGTCTGGTTAGGAATCGAACCAAAATTCGCCAAAAAGACTATGATGCTTCGGCATTCCCACTCGTAAGCAGCCTTAAGTGCCTTTGTCGAATGTTTGCTTGTTGCATGAAATGCCCTGTTGGATATAATATGGCAGTCTCATACCACTAATTGTGTGCACTCACTCGCTCATATGAGGACAGCCAGTCCTCCACGTCGTGGTCTTGGGTGCCACTGAATATAACAAGGTCGCGCTGCCTTGAAACGCCGGAACAGATGACAGCCGTGAATGAGGTAGCTTCTTGTGGTTCCATGTTGTCAGGCATAGACGAGGCTGGAGGTAGAGTCCGAGTACGGAGTTCCAGGGGGAAGAGTGAAACCCTGCACCAATTGGGAGCACACGTCCAGGTCGATGCGTGGTTTATCACACTAATCAAGCGACACGAAAGCGGTCCGGTCAACGGCAAAGCATAGTGAGCGCGAGCACCACCAGCAGTCTCCATCCATGTCTTTTGCTTGCGTCCGTGTTTGTCACGACATGTTAAGTGATATTGCCTTTCAGAATCCCGCAAGACATTGCTGCTGGAACCTCTTCTAGCCGCATTACAAATAAACATCTCATATGTCACAAGGAACAAGGAATTCTGCATTGTTTTATTCGGCTTCATTTTAATGTACTTTTTCAGTCAGCGGATTAAGTTTCTGTACTTCATGTTATAAGTTCATGTCGACTCTGCCTACTTTTGTTTTTAAGATATGGATTGTTTTGCAGAGTGCATGTACAACGCACTTAACAGTGTTTTCTTCGTTTTTTTGCTCTTTCAAGTCAATATGTCATACTTTTAGATCCACGCTAAATTAAAGTGAATTTGTTTTGCGCGACAAGTAACGAATACAACGCAATGAACGAGGTAGCGGCACCATTGAAGGTGTCAATATACTGCTCAAATAAAAAAAAACAGTGCAAGCTTTCTGTGTTCTGTTTTGTTTTTACACATCCCCAACGCTTCAAGATTTTGCATATGAAAGTCTGAATTTAATTATGTTGTAATAATTATGCGACAAACTACAGCGCCTAATTTATCTTGTCCAATGCTTCACGAGCACTGGGCTATTTGCGTCGTAATTTGAGCATCGCACCCCCAGAGGTTAAAAAACTGGCATACCTACCGTTCCTTCGTCCAAACCTAGAATATGCATAGTCCATTTGGCATCCCTCACAAGCATATCTAACCGGGCATTTGAAATCAATTCAGAACCGATCCGCTCGCTTCATCACCTGAAACTACTCGTCTTAGGTCAGTGTTTTGTCACTCAAGCAGTCACTTGGTCTGTCATCGCTCGCATCACGCCGTGTCTTATCTCGCTTTTGCCTGCTCCACTCCTTCGTTTGTCACGTGCTACTAAAACTGCAATCCAGAGTGTCCACTAGACTCAGCCACAACAAAACAATTGCGCGTGTAAACGGTCACATTGTCTCTAATAACTCATGTTTTTTTCCTAATGCAAAATTTTGTGGAATTATCTCTCAGAACACATATTGGCATACAGCGAACACAAAAAAATTCCGCGAAAAACGAGGAAATAATTCACTACATAGCCTCAGGTGACCGCTGTTCATTCACCAACACATCTCAATAAATATCTACCTTACCTGCTCTGATCTTTTTTCTACTTTTCACGTTTTATATTTTCAATTGTATTTCTTATTTCACCGACTATGGGCCCTATAACTTAAAACTATTCCAATATGTTTTTATTCCATTCTCCTGACGTCAAATTTGCGTAACCACTGACGCAAGCATCGGGCGGTCACCCGCAGGGTTGTCTGAACAGACCAATCAAACTGCTCTTCTCGTTCATAGGAGGTCACTGTTGTTTGCTTGAAAAACGAATAACATTGCCTACATTGAGCGGCTTGTCGTATGTAATTGGCTCACATGTGTGTGTCTGTACATTTTCTTACAATGTGACGAGTTTTGAAAAAAAAAAGAAAAAAATCTTTTTCTAGCGGGAACTGATTTATTGTGCGGTATAGCCGGCGCACAGAACACGGACATGAACAAACGCCACTACCTACTGTAATTTGTTTGAGCAGAAGTAATATTTATTAGCTTCCAGTTCTTCGCGTATTTCTTTATATGGGAGAAAGAATACTTTCTTTATATGGGAGAAATAATACTTACACGTGAATAATTTATGCATAATATACATGTACGCGTTTAAGAATTCATCCTGTTCAAGATAAACTTCAATTGGTAGTGACATTACTTAATGTCCATTTTTGGTAGTGACCATTTTCTTTGTGTAGGACATCTAAGCACCAACTATCTCGCCCAACAAGCTGAGCTGATTTGATTACTGTGTGCAAGTTTAGCGTATCATCAGATCCCTTTCAGTCATCATGCTATTTCCTCGTCTTCCTCTCGCAGTCGTTCCACGACATTCAGGGTATCCTCCACGCTTTCCACGGCACCGACGCCAAGGAAAAGTCGTACACGCTGCTGGGCCTCCAGCCCCGAGATGCCGGCACCCAGACCGCCGACTGGACCACGCTGCTGCAGTCACTCGTGAAGTGGGTATCCGAGCTCACGCGGCTTTGTATACTCTGTTTCAGTAGTTCCTTGCAGCAGGCACAAGGCTACCGGTCCTGGGAGCGCAGATTCTTGAGCAGCGACTAAATTGGTGCCTGAGGAGGCCAATCTGCAGGAGGCAGATAGCAAGTTACTGCATATGTGGGAAGCCCTCGCCAGTCTACAACGCAGATACAAACGCAACAAGCTCAACCGAACGCTCAGGAAGCGTATTAGTACTCTCACCCTTCAAATCGAAGACTACGCACAACAACTTACTCGTCAAAATTGGCACAGCACATGCGACAGCATGGAGCGGCAACCAAACCTGCCCAAAACTTGGAATATCCTCCGTTGCCTCCTCGATCCGGCTAACAGCAAGAACACACAACAGCACAACTTGCAAAAAATTATACACACCCATTCGGGCACGGACGCACAAGTTCTTCAAGAATTGATAGACCGATACATAGGACCTCAACCTACCACACCCGCTCCAGCATACACAGGCACCGATAACGACCACCTGGATGTGCCCATAGAAGCAGCAGAAGTACGTGAAGCCATCCTCGCACTCCGCCCTAACTCAGCCCCGGGACCTGATGGCATTACTAATAAAATGCTTCGCAACCTAGATGAGGACTCTATACTAGCCCTCACAGCTTATTTTAACGCATACTGGGAAACTGGAAACCTCCCCTCACAATGGAAAGAAGCCAAAATTATTATGATTCCCAAACCCGGGAAGCGCCTCCTACTCGAAAACCTCCGCCCTATCTCCCTGACTTCATGTGTCGGAAAAGTCCTCGAGCACGTCATCCTCACACGCTTACACAGACATATGAACGACAACGACCTCTTCCCCAATACCATGATTGGCTTCCGCCCGAAACTTTCTGCTCAAGATATCATGATTCAGCTCAAGCACCAAATTATCGATGGCGACAAAACCTCCAGGCTGGACACCAGAGCCATCTTGGGGCTAGACCTAACCAAGGCCTTCGATAACGTCACGCATGAGGCCATACTGAACCAACTGGCACAACTCCAGGTTGGACATCGAACCTATAACTACGTAAAGAATTTTCTTACAGGTCGCACAGCCACCATTACCATCGGAGGGTTGCAGTCGCCAATTATTCACTTAGGCAGTAAAGGCACGCCGCAAGGATCGGTTCTATCCCCTTTTCTGTTTAACGTGGCCTTGCTCGGACTACCGCCTGCATTAGCTAGCATCCCCAACCTCAAGCATAGCCTATACGCAGACGATATCACCCTGTGGGTCACCGGGGGCAGCGACGGAGACATCCAAGACACGCTGCAGCAAGCTATCAACGAGGTCGTTGCATACGTAGAACCGCGCGGCCTGGCGTGTTCCCCACAGAAATCGGAGCTCCTTCTGTACAAGCCTAATTGGGGAGGTCGACGTCCAGACCCTCACCCACCCGAGATTGAACTCCGCGTGCACCAGCAACGCATACCTACAGTACCTAGCATTCGTATCCTTGGCTTACGCATCCAACAAAACGGCAGAAACACGGACATACTCAAGCAATTAGATAATCATGTACACCAAACCACTCGCCTCATTGCACGCATCGGAAATCGACATCACGGCATGAAGGAAAGCAACCTTATACGCCTGGTAACCGCCTACGCCTTGAGCAGGATCACCTATGTCGCCCCGTACCTTAGCCTCAATGCAACTGAGAAGTCCAAACTCAATACCTTGATCAAGAGGGCCTATAAACAAGCTCTACATCTTCCCATCACCACCTCTAACGAGAAACTGGACGCCCTAGGCATTCATAACACCATAGACGAGCTTATTGAAGCGCAACGTATTAGCCAATACGAACGACTTGCCCATTCCACCACGGGCAGGCACATTCTAGGCACCCTAGGCATAACCTACACCACGCAATTCGGACCAAAAGTACCCATCCCTCCAAACATTCGTGATCAGCTAGTTATCCCGCCCATACCTCGCAATATGCACCCTGAACACAATCCGGAGCGACGTGCAGAAAGGGCTAAACAACTACAAAAGCGCTACGACCAAGCCGCTGACGTAACCTACGTAGACGCAGCAGACTACCCCAACCAAAACGCCATGGCGGTCGTCGCAGTCGCGGGTTCGCAGTACCACCTCTCCGCGGCCGCATCAATATTCGCCACGCAACCCGAAGTAGGAGAAGAAACGGCCATCGCTTTGGCCTACGCGGCTACCAATGCACACTGCATCATCAGCGACTCAAAAACGGCCATTCGTAACTACGCAAGAGGACTAATAGCACCCCAAGCGCAGAGGATTCTCTCTGGGACTCCTCCCTCAAGGCAACGCCGCGTGCAGATCATCTGGGCCCCTGGTCACTCGGGTCTGGCTGGAAACGAAGCCGCACACGATGCCGCCCGAGCTCTCGCACACCGGGCGCATCATCCTTCTCCTGCGTCTTCCGATCCCGACCAGCCCTCTGTTTTGCATCGCGGTCACGCGCGGGACCGAATGGTCACGTTCGGAGAAATTCTACTGCACTACCGCAGAGAGCGGTTACGCTACCCCCCAGCACACAAATCACTGACTAAGTCTCAATCCACCACTTGGCGACTCCTTCAAACACGAACTTTTCCGAACCCCGTGCTTTACAACCGCATGTACCCCGACGCATACTCACCACTCTGCAAAGCGTGCAAAGCCCGCGCCGACCTCAATCATATTATTTGGCAATGCCCCAAAGCCTCACCCACCAACACCTCCCGCACTAACACACGCATCATTAGTACGGCCGAGCAGTGGGAGACATTGCTGCTCAGCTTAGACCCAGAGGAGCAGCTCTGGGCCGTCCGGATGGCCGAAGACGCCGCCAGAAAGCAAGAACTGGCCGCCGTCTGAGGAAGGGGGGGATTGGGGGTTAGTCTCCCGACCCCCGCCACCCCTTAACCCCATCAAGGACACAATAAAGTTTTATCTCTCTCTTGAGCAGCGAGATGTAGTGTGAGAGTACGACCCGCTGCCGGACCAGTTATCCTTGAGAAGTGGTCTTGTCGGCATGTGTTTACTTGGAAGCTACACCGCAAGCGGCAGCTGCAGTTTATTGCACGATATTGCTTCGTTTCTTACTAAAATAATTATTGAGGCTTTACAATACTTAAAAAAAAGTTCTCCACTTCTTCGAATGAAATTGTGCAAAAATAAAAAGATAATGCACCTCGTGCGCGTAGACAGTAATTTGTATTTAGAAAGTACAAAACAATATTTGTTGTTACAGTGGGTAAATTCATGCGTGTAGTCAGCACAACCACTACACAACACGGTGTAGGATTCCCTTCAGGGTAGTTAGTCTTCGCCCTCCGTGAAAAATGGCGCCTGCAGACTCGCTTGTGTGGTATCGTTCTAAGTGGCTCTTTTACGTGCCTCATAATCCAATCGTAGTTTTGCCACGTAAAACCTCGCAATTCAAATTAATTAACTAATTTTCCGGTAGCGAATTATTCGGTTTCCCAACGAGACCACTCCGAGCACAGTGAACCGCCTAGCTTCAAACGGTGGATGGTTGAATGTGTTCGGATCGCATTGCTCAATGTAAGAGCGACTGCAGCTCCGGGGGTGTGTTCGTATGCTCAGCACCCTTACATTTCGGTATCACTTGTCTGAAAATGCACAAGATAACCTGTTTTGCGCATGCACTTCCATAAGACTTTGCTGAACTCATCGATAGTACAACGAGTGACACAGCATAGTCATATGCGACTGGAAACGTTGCAGACGCATCGTCCTCAGCAGAGGAACCATAGGGGAAGGAAACCATGGGAGAAGCCCAGGTCACAGCCAGCCTGCTTGCAATGCATAAAATGAGACTTAACTCCCGTGCTCCTTTTCTCGCAGAGAAGCTCTACGAGACCAATGGAACAGTTAGCAACGGCCTCAGTGAAACTGCAAGTGGGTCGCACCGCATTGCAGGGCAAGCAGGCGATGCGGCCCGCTTCTTTTACGACAGTTATGCTGCCATAGTAAATGGCTGGATTTCTGCGCAAAACAGGCGACCACCGAGAAATACACTATGGGACAGCTTTCTGTATGGCGAATCTGTTAAACTATGTACATCTACATAGGAACAAAAAAAACTGAACCTGACAAAAATAAGCGTATAAAAGTAAACAGGCCATACATGTATCCATCCCTTTGTGATCGTCTGTTCCGTCTGTAATATAGGTATTCACCGTCTTGGAGCATCCACTAGCCTAGCCAATATATTCCTAAATACTTTTTTTATTATTTATCATGCACTGACGGCAAGCACCCTTTCCTAAAAGCACAGTTAGGGTCACAGCTACTCAGACTCCAGCGGACTACCACGGGCAGAAAGCTCTTAAAAAAACTGGGGCACAAGGAAATTGAAAGGGAAGAACAAAGAACGGCAAACCTACCCGATGAGTATCGCAGCACCATCAAGGTAGAGTCCCTGCTGAGAAATATGGACCAGAATTTACACACAGCCAGGCGGAACGCTAGGGCAATATATGTAGAAAAATACCTAGCAACCAAGGCGAACACGGTATACACGGACGCCGCGGTATATCCTCGAGAACGAAGGGACACAGAAAAAAGAGTCGTCGCGGCAGTAATAGACTCGGACTATAGGGAAACCCCTTGCGCGTCGGCACGGGATTGTACGGTAACCAAGGGAGAGGAAATGGCTGTTGCTCTAGCAGCTGTGGAGGGCTACCGCACAAATAGATCCCTTACAATTAAACAGACCCCAAGGAAGCATGCCGAAACTACATTAACGGTAGAATCGGTCAAAAAGCGCTCCAAATCTTCCTCCGCACTGACCAACAGAATAAACGCATTAGACACACCATCTTTTGAGTACCGGGGCACACTGAGATTTAGGGCAACCAAAGGGTTGATAGGATCGCTCGCGAGCATACAAACCGAGCGGACCTAAACAGAGACTTTGAGGATTTCATGACAGTGATGAAATCCATACCATAGAGGGACGAGGATCAGATACCCCCCGCCCCATAATACACTCACTCAACAACAGGCAGTTTCCTGGCGAAAGCTGCAGACCAGAACTTTCACAAATTTGCATATATTAAGCAAAATGTTCCCAAGTCAATAAAGGGACACATGCCCGTGGTGTGGCGCAATACCCACACTTTATCACATCACATGGGAGTGCAATAGGAATAAGGTATTCCACAAAATAGAAAACCCGAGTGCGGAGCAGTGGGAGAGCGTGCTCTCCGGCGGCGACCCTAGCCTCCAACGGAGGCTGGTGTATCATGCCCGACGAGCAGCCACGCTCAGTGGTGCCCTGGAATAGGGGCGCCAACCATGCAGGCCGGAGATCGTCATCAACCAATAGAAGATGAAGACATCCTGCCCGACCACTGAATTACTCTTTCTAGAGCAATAAAGTTTACTTTCTCCTCCTCCTCCTAAAAATGCGTGTACCCATGCCTAAAATGTGCTCATCTGGTGACAAGTGAATTTGCATCCTTCATCGTCTTTGAAAGGACTTCACCTACTGTTCTGAATGCCAACTGTGCCTTTCGTTCGTGCAGTACATGGGTTCTAATTGGCGTCAGTCTGCTGGGTTCGTGTGTGATGCTTGCAAAGTTTTTTTTTTCAATTTCCTTAAAACTGGCAATACATGCAATCTCTGGTAATCGTCGGTACAGTCGTCCGCAATTCGTTGTCCTCCTGATCTTCCTTCCTTTCTTTTCTCTTTCATTTTGCAGCACGTACAATATCGATTTGCTGATCCTCAACATTCACTTGATAAGCTGGGCTAAGGACTGCGTAGTAACCGGGCCAACGATCCTCCTAAACACGCTCACGCAACAGCTTCCAGACATTGTAAGTCGCTACGCAAAACATTTCGCTTGAACTTAACTGTCTCCGTGTCTCATGCATGACCACAAGTTTTTTTCAAATAGAAAACGCACTCAAGCCTCTACCCAACGTCACAAAGACCCTCCGTGGTGGCATATATTGGCTTCGGCGTTGCATTGCTAAGCACAAGAGCGCGAGATCAAATCCCGGCCGCTGTCCCAACCGACCATTCCCGACCAAGACCACCAGGTCGTTCCTGGGCACGTTAACAAACTTGATTTATTATCATTGTTATTGTTATGAATATTAATGTCAATAATCGTGATAATATTATTAGACCTCATGGTTGTTCCTGGGCCCGGTGAATAAATTATTGCTTGATTGACTATTGTCATTTGCAGGCCATACAAAATCCCATCAGAACAGTATACGAAGAAGCAGATAATGAAGCCAAAAAAGGCATAAGGAAAATTAACTGTTGTGTTTAATTTGCATCGATAAATAAGGGCGACCACACTGAAGAACACTTCATCAGCATATGTGTACGTGTACATCATTAGCACTGGGAGTGTTAGCAAGCGCCGCACACGGCCAATGCCTCCCCTGGGGCGTCTTCACTGTCTCTGGCTTCGGTGTATTTTTCTTCATATGTCTATGTATAGTAGAGCCCCAAGCTCAAATCCCTTAATTCTACTCGCTCACTGAGAATTCGACCAGACACTTCGACAGTGCGGCTAAAGCATGATTCAAGCGGCTCATCGACATTTCTCGCTAATTATTTTTGAAGCAGAGCAGTGTGTTCCTTACGCTGTGAGGAGCTTTCTGGATGTTCGTTGTCAAAAGGAGCCCGTAAAATTTGTTCTTGCGGTCTTACATTGCATCGAACACTGAAACACTTGCAACGCCACTGTGTACTATTCTTATCTGAGTACTCCATCTTAGACCACCACGCTTTGTCTCGCGCCGCGCTCTATATTTCGCACGACCACACATGTTTCTTCTGCGGAAGTGGCGTGCTTTTCCGCAAGCAAGCGCTCGTCGTCACGGTGACCTTGATGCAGCAGCCGGACGTTGGAATGCAAGACGCGCTGTCTGTGGCTGGATAAGAAGGAGCAGGCGTCGGTGGTTGAGTGGTAGAATACTCGCCTGCCACGATGCTTTCCTGCAGAGTATTTGTCAAGTGTTTTTGAGCCAGGCATTACCCGAATACATAGTGTCATCGTACTCTACTAATCATGTTGCATTGAAAGGGTTTATGAAAGAAGTCGTTGATACTTATCGTTTTTTGAAAAGCCACTTTTCGATAGAATATCTCTCGGATGTAACAAAGAAAAAATTGTACAGAGACTTGCTTGATGTGATGTGTCATGTGCCTGTATATCGTTCATTATATGTACTAGGACGAGAACGTAATGTTTTGAGTCGCGTTAAGATGATGCCTGTTAGAGCGTCGACCAAGACGTTTTCTTCTTTCTTCACACCGGCACGCTCCCTGTAAAACCCTGGCTTAAAGAAAAAGGTATTTTTGTCCCTTGGAGTACTAACTGTACAATATGCAATAAGCCCGAAACCATCGAGCACGTATTTTTGGACTGTTTAACTCTGTTTTTCTGTGGGACATTTTACAAAGGACACTCAAAAAGTAACTTACACTTACACCTCACGGGATTCGATTTCTGCCTTTTGATCAGACAGGGGACGTGCCGTGTGATCTCCTGATGTTGTTGACAATGCACAGTGTATGGAAGACGCGAATGTATGTAAGACACGAGAATGTTAAATCACAACCGTCGAAAGTGTACTTCAGAGAGGCTACTATGTACGTCCGCGACGTCTACAGCACACTTTCCGATCCTCCAGAATGGCTACCTGTGTTTGATCAGTTGCTAACACAAGAGCCCTACTAACCTAACAACACGAGACAAAGTACGAGTCTCGTTTTTAATGCAACTTATGTGTATGTATGTCAAATTCCAACAAGAATTCCTGCCCATTGCACGAGGAGAAATCCGGCAATAAAGAAAAAAAAAGTCGGTGGTTCAGTGGTAGAATGCTCGCCTGCCACGCGGGTGGCCCGGGTTCGATTCCCGGCCGACGCAGTTCATTTTTGAAAGGAGCTGTGGATGAAGTGGAATGATCCAGACTGTGTATAGGAAGCAGCCGCAGGGCGTCGGTGGTTCAGTGGGATTCTGCTTCCGGCCACCGAGCGTGACGGACGCATGATGACGGGCTCAGTTGGAGCGGCTTCAGCGGCCTTTTCTGGCCGTGGAAACAGGACGATGGAACAGGAGGGCACCTACCAAGTTGGTCTGCCAACAGGTCGTTATGTTTTAAATACAGTTTTTTTGCACCCTGATATTTCGGCGCGACCGTACCGGATTGAACATTTCCGTGACGCATTGGCACAGCATTAGCTTCTTATGTTATCGCCCTGGGGGCGTATCGCATGAGCCATGTCTGGGCTATCACTTTCAAGGACTCGGACGCGGTGAAGAAGATCTGGAGCATCGGGGAGCTGCGTGTAAAAAACCGGCGCTGCCTGGTGATTGACCCGGCGAACCAGGACGTTCGACTGAAGCTCCACTGGCTTCTACACAATGTACCTGATGAGGACGCGCGTGTCGCCTTTGCGCCCTATGGAAAAGTTACCGAAGTAGGCCGGGAGCGCTGGCGTGTGCAAGGTATGACAGAGACGGGCTCAACTACCCGGCTCGTCACCCTCAAGTTGAAAGCGGGCGTGAAGTTGGATGACTTGCCGCACCAGCTGAGCGTGGGCGGTGAGTTGGCGCTTGTTCTGGTACCAGGTCGACCCCCGCTGTGCCTTCTGTGTCGTGGTACGGGCCACACCCGCAAAGAATGTCGAGTCCCGCGTTGCGGAATCGGCCGACGCTACGGGCGCGAAGAAGACCAGTGTACAGAGTCGATCACACCTCTCTAGAGTGGCCCGAAGGCTGCTCCGCACTACGCCTGCGACGCCTAGCGACAAGCACCGGGTTCGAGATGTGTTGGCCGATAGCGCCAAGCGCGTGGACGCTGCGGCATTCGCGGGCGGCCAAGATACAGGCCTGCGTGATTTGCGGGTCGCGAGCACCGGCTTTTTATCACTGGACAAGCACTGCCAGCTGAGCTGCGAACGTGACACGGCTAGAATGCTGCGGCCTGTATCTTGGCCGCCCGCGAATGCCGCAGCGTGCACGCGCCTAGCGCTATTGGCCAACACATCTCGAACCCGGCGCTTGTCGCTAGGCGTCGCAGGCGCAGTGCGGAGCAGCCTTCGGGCCACTCTAGACAGGTGTGATCGACTCTGTACTCGCACTTACGCGAGCATTGCAGGCCCCGGAACCAGCGAGGACTCGGCCGAGATGCTGATGGACGAGACGGATGCGGAGGAAGCAGCCCGTGCAGGTGGACAACCACAGCGCGATACTCAGCCATCGTTCACAACTCTGCTGAAGCAGAAGGCGGGGCCCTCCCGCCTAACAGATGGTAGTGTACAGGTGCAGTATAAGCCTGAACAGGACGACGTTGACAAGGTGAATGAGGTGGCGAAAGCCGCGGTCGCCGAAGAAAGGAATGTGGAGACCCCCGGCATTGATACCATGGAGACGAACCAGGAAGCGGCGAGCACCATGGCTGGGAAACGTCCGCATGAAGAAAGCGTCGACGTGAAGCTGCAGCCTGGCGGTGGCGGTGATGAGCCTCCGCCGAAGACGGGGGGATTGAGACGCTCGACTTTAAAACCGCGGCCGAACCTTCCGGCCGCCACGCGGAAGGCGGGGAAACCACCTCCGTTGTAGCACATGGTCCTGGTCGGTGTCAGCGCCGGTTGTGTTGGCCGACCGGTGTCAAGAGGTGCTGGCAGTCATGAGGAAGGCTACGTCAACCATGAAGGTAGGCACCATGCGAATAGAGGCGTTTCTTCTTCTAAGACATGGCCTTTAATCTTATTGCTCCACTTCGAGTTGGGACCTTGAATGTCAGAGGGCTGGGAGCAAGAAGGCGACAATACCAGCTTAATCGCCTTCTACTGGATAACGATATTGACATAATTGCTATACAAGAGTCGAAAATAGAGAGCCAAGAGCACACTGACCGCATGGTGTCTTCCTTTCAAGCAAACTTTCATGTGTGCGTTTGTCATTCTGTTGGGACGTCGGGAAGGTGCCTTGTATTCATCCGTAAGACGTTAAGAGTGAACGTAGAGTCTATATTTGCATGCCCAAGTGGTCGCCTTTTGATTGCTGATTTCACATTTTCGAATTTATGGTGGCGAATTGTTTGTGTATATGCTCCTAATGTACAAAGCGAGCGTAAAATTTTCTTTGAATCCCTTGAACCATGGTTGAAAGGCGACAAGTTTTTGCTTGTACTGGGAGACTTCAACTGTGTGTGTGCCGCATTTGACAGAGTGAATTGTAGGCCACTGAGAGACAAGAGCTCTGAAGTTTTGAATACTTTTGTGCATGAGTATGGTCTCGAAGATGTTGGCAATGTGTTTTCCAATGGGACCCACCCTGAATACACGCTCTTTCAGCGGGAGAGCCATGCGAGACTAGGCAGGATGTATGTATCGGTCGAACTTTTGCCGCTTTGCTCAAGTTATGGCGTTAAACCTGTGTCTTTCAGTGATCATTGCCTCGCGAGCATGACTTTAGGAATGAAGGGCAGGAAATCGCGCTTTAACTGGCACTTATGGAAACTGAACACAAAGCTTTTGGAGGATGAAGGGTTCATTATGCAAGTAAAGACCAAGCTAGACAAACTGCTAGACGCGCAGCCAGCTAGTTTTGCAACTGAATGGGAGGAGTTCAAAGAGTGGGTAAAAATGAAAGCAATAGAAAAGAGCAGCGTGGCTCGTTATAAAGAGAAAGAAAAAGAAAAAGAAATGAACGGGCAACTTGAATGGATGCCGAGCATGGAAAGTAGCACGCCGGGAACTTTCACGAAAGAAATACGGGAAGTGAAATGCCAGCTCGAAAGAATTGACGCTGACAGGTATAGGGCTGCCGTCATACGCACAAGGTCTGAAAAATTGTGGGCTGGCGAAACGCCGACAAAACGAGTGCTATCAGACGAGAAAAGATACGCTTGCCAGAAAGAAATTAGGAGCATCCGATATGACGGCCGGACTTCGGAAGATGCGAGAGACATTGAGAGCGCTATAGCCAAACATTTCACAGAACTTCTTAGCAATAAGCTCGACACCATAGAAGGCTTCCATGTAGACTTTTTGAGGGTGGTGCCAAGACTAGATGATGAAATTAAGGAACGTCTTGAACTGCCTATAACTTTACAGCAGATAGAAAAAGCAATAGACGACCTGCCATCTGGGAAAGCTTCTGGGCCAGATGGGCTAAGTGCGGCCTTTTATAAAACCTTTAGGCTTTCTGTTGCACAGTGCATGCTCCATGTGATAACTGAGGCTTACGAACGCAAACAGGTTCCATTGTCTTTCAATACGTCCCACATCGTTCTAATCTCAAAGACTGATGATCCGGAAGAACGACTGTTGGTGGGGTCATATCGACCGATTCCAACGTCGACTACAACAACACCAACGTCGACTACAAAGTATTTGTGAAGGTTCTAGCAAAAAGACTGCAGTCTGTGATCACAAAATTGATAGGGTCCCACCAGACATGTGGAATTAAAGGTGGTAGCATTGCCACAAATATACATGTCACACGCAGCGTATTAGAGTGTGTCGATGCAGTTGGCGGTCAGATAGCAATGATGCAGCTCGACTTGGCAAAAGCCTTTGACCGCGTCTCTCACGAAATTCTTTTTTCCATCCTGGAACATTCCAAACTAGTTGACGTTATAGTAGAGGGCGTAAAAATGGCCTACAAGAACTGTATGACCCGCATTGTAGTTAATGGCGATCTCACTGACAAACTTGCTGTACGTTCTTCAGTAAGACAGGGATGCCCGCTTTCCCCCTTGCTTTTTGCAGTGTATTTAGAGCCACTATGCCTGGCAATTATCAACTCTGACCGAATTTCAGGTTACAGACTGCAGTCATCACACATGACAGTACTCGCGTATGCTGACGATATAGCTGTGTTTTGCGCTGATAGACAGAGCATGTGTGAAATCACGAGTGTGGTCGAAAACTTCTGCGCTCAGACTGGAAGTCAGATCAATTGGGGAAAAAGTTCCGGTTTTTGGCATGGCGAATGGGACGTAACACCGGGTTGTTTTTCTCGGCTTCGATGGTCCACCTTGCCAACGCGGTATCTAGGAGTACATTTGGATTGTTATCGAGATCCCAGCTCGTACTGGAAAGAAGAAACTTCGAGAATGAAAGAGAAAGCGGTCGCGTGGCAAGGAAGACAGCTATCAATGTTTTCGCGTGCTCCTATCTGTAATGTCTTTTTGATTTCGAAGCTCTGGTATGTCATGAATGTGCTGTGTGCGACGCGAACAGCTGTTCAAAAAATGCATCGTGTTTTTGCTGTTTTTATTTGGGCGTCCACCTGGGAAAGAACCAGCCGAGCTAACCTGTTTGTTTCCGTTAAAAGCGGAGGGCTTCGCCTGGCGCATCTTTTTTTGCGACAAGTGGTCTCGTGATTTATGTTTTTACGTGATCAAAGTGATCCCTTTCTAAGAACTGTTTTGCAAGGGCGCCTACGGAGACTGCTCCCTGGAAGGGTAGTCTCCTGTGATAACATGTGGGGTGCTGTGACAGGATACTTGCGCGAGGTTGTTCTTTCGTGCAAGATGTTGGAATTACGTTTCAGCCCTGAATACCTATGCAATGTTAATAAGAAAAAGCTGTACAAAGCGCTGGTTGACATGATGTTGCCGGTACCCATTTATCGGACACCACACTTTGGAGGCCCAGGGCAAAATATTTTTGAAAGAGTTAAGAACATGCCCGTTAGACCTGTGGTCAAAACCTTTTTTTTTAACTGCATTATGGTACGCTGCCTGTTAAAACCTGGCTGCATGATAAAGGGCTATTCGTGCCATGGACAACAAACTGCCTGTTATGCAGGAAGCCCGAGACAGTGGAACATGTTTTCCTAGAATGCTGGGATCCAATTTTTTATTGGAATGTCCTTCAGAGGACGATTAAAGAGGAACTCCCTTTAAATCCTTACGGCATCCGGTACTTACCACTTGAAAGTGAAGAAGTGCCCTACGATTTAATTATGCTTCTTGGCCTCCACAGTTTGTGGAAAACGCGAATGCAGGTGCGACATGCAGACATAAATACTAGTTCCACACGTGAAAATTTCATCGACAGTGATGTTTATCTTCGAGAATGTTTCAGGGTTCAGACTGATTTTTTCGTTTTTTTGTATATCATTTAAGGGATGTGTGTTGTAGTGACATGTCGAGGACTGGCAATAAAGAAAAAAAAGCGTCGGTGGTTCAGTGGTAGAATACTCGCCTGCCACGCGGGTGACCCGGGTTCGATTCCCGGCCGACGCAGTTTATTTTTGAAAGGAGCTGTGGATGAAGTGGAATGGTCCACACTGTGTATACGAAACAGCCGCAGCGCGTCGGTGGTTCAGGATTCTGCTTCCGGCCACCGAGCGTGACGGACGCATGATGACGGGCTCCGTTGGAGCGGCTTCAGCGGCCTTTTCTGGCCGCGGTAACAGGGCTATGGAAATGGAAGACGACTACCAGGTTGTTCTGCCAAGTCTCCCAACCGGGCGTTTAGTTTTAAATACTGTTTTTTTGCACGCGGATATCAGGGCCCGCCCGTACCGGGTGGAAGATTTTCGAGACGCGTTGGCTAGGCAATCGCTTCTCTTGGATGTTATCGCCCTGGGGGCGTATCGGATGAGCCATGTCTGGGCCATCACGCTGAAGGATGCGGATGCCGTTAAGAAGATTGCAGGCGTCGGTGAGCTGCGCGTCAAAGAACGCCGCTGCATGGTTATCGACCCGGCAAACCAGGACGTACGTCTCAAGCTCCATTGGCTGCTTCACACCGTGCCGGACAAGGACGTGCGTGTCGCGCTCGCACCGTACGGAAAGGTCTCCGAGGTGGTCCGAGAGCGCTGGCGTGTGCACGGCGTGTCAGAGAAAGGCTCAACGAGCAGGATGGTCACGCTGAAATTGAAAGCTGGCGTTAAACTGGACGACTTGCCGCACCAGCTTAACGTTGGGGGTGAGTTGGCACTCGTCGTTGTGCCTGGAAGGCCTCCGTTATGTCTTCGCTGCCGAGGTACGGGACACATTCGACGGGAGTGTAAGGTGCCGCGATGCGGAGCTTGTCGACGTTTCGGTCACGAAGACGGTGAGTGCCCCCGTACTTATCCAAGCATCGCCGGCCCTGGAACCAGTGAAGATGCCTCGGAGCATTTGATGGATGAGGCGGACGCAGAAGAGGCAGCGAGGACAACTGGGAAAACGGAGACGAAAGATGGGCCTTCGTTTACGCCTCTGGTTAAGCAGAAGACAACGACAACGTTGACGTCTTCAGCAGTGGTGGCATCTCAGCGAGCGCCGCGTGACCCCGAAAGCGACAGCGGTCACAGTGCGGTGGCCGATACGAAAGCTTCGCTGAAAACCCCGGACCGCGTGGAGCCTCGCAATGCCGACGCCATGGACGCCGACGATGAAGCGGCTGCCCTAACCGCTCAAAAACGGTCCCGCGAAGAGAGCGCCGGTGAGAACCTGCAGCCTGGTGGTAGTAGCAGTGGGGAGCCGCCTCCAAAAACGACAGGAAGTCGACGTTCGTCGTTGAAGCCGCGTCCAAACCTTTTGGCCGAGTCACGGCAGGCAGGTAAACTGCCTCCGTAATTTTTTTTTCCCGTGTTCCGTGGAATGTCAGCGTCGGTTGTGTATCGACCGACACGGTGGTTTTGGCTGACTTTTCGAGTTTGCGCGCATGCAAAGTGGAGGATGCGACGAGGAGGTGCCTCAGACCACTTCGAGACAAGCACCAGTCAACCCTTTGGGTGGCCAGACAGACCCCCCGTACATCATTGCGGAACACCAGTCGGGAAAATCACATGGTCGACAGAGGTAGGCACCATGCGGAGCGCGCCCCTTTTTATTACGTAAACGTATGGTAGTTGAGCTAAGAACCCCATTGCGTGTAGCAACTTTGAATGTTAGAGGGCTGGGAGCACGAAGGCGGCAATGTCAGCTTAATCGCCTGCTTATTGATAATGACCTTGACCTAATAGCTGTGCAAGAATCAAAGATAGAGTCACAAGAACATGCTGACCGCATGGTGCCCCCTTTCCGCGCTAACTTTGAAGTGTGTGTGTGTCACTCCGTTGGGACATCGGGTGGATGCCTTATCTTCATTCGCAACACATTAGGTATAAGTGTGGAGTCTGCATTTGCATGTGAAAGTGGCCACCTCTTGGTTGTTGATTTTTCTTTTTCAAACCTACACTGGCGCGTTGTATGTGTTTATGCCCCCAATGTTGAAAGTGAACGTAAATGTTTTTTTTTGATTCCATTGAGCTGTACTTGAATTGTGACAAGGTGTTGCTTGTATTGGGCGACTTCAACTGTGTATGTGCTGCTACTGACCGAGTGAAGTGTAGACCAGTGAGGGACAAGAGCGCGGAACTGTTGACTCAATTTGTGCATGATTATTTATTGGAGGACGTTGGAAGTGTGTTTTCGGCTGGAACACGGCCTGATTACACACACTTTCAACGCGACAGTCACGCAAGATTAGATAGACTGTATGTTTCTGCTGATCTCGTGCCACTATGCACAGCCTATGATGTAAAACCTGTGTCGTTTAGTGATCATTGCCTTGTAAGCGCGACTTTTGGAACGAAGGGAAGGAAATCACGCTTTAATTGGTACCTTTGGAAACTAAATGAGAAAATTTTAGACTATGAAGGATTCGTCAAGGAAATAAAAGTGATCTTGATCGGGTACTAGCTGAGCAAGTGGGCTGCTTTGCCGTTGAATGGGAAAGTTTCAAAGAACGAGTGCAGCTTAAAGCTATAGGAAAAAGTAGCGCCATTCGGTATAAACAGAAAGGAAAAGAAAGGGAACTTCGCGAACAACTTGAGTGCTTGGTTAGGATGGAAACCAATAAGCCAGGAAATTTTAGTAAAGAAATAAAAGACGTGAAGTGTCAGATCGAAACAATTGGCACTGACAGGTATAGAGCAGCAATAATACGCTCAAGGAGCGATAACTTGTGGGCAGGCGAAACGCCTACAAAGCGGGCGCTATCAGATGAAAAGCGGTACGCTTGCCAGAAGGAAATCAGGCAAGTAAGATACGAGGGGCACATTACAAGCGACCCTAGTGAGATTCAGCGTGCTATTACGGAATACTTTGCTGAACTTTTCGGCAATAGGCGCGAGCATGCGCAAGGGTTTGAAGGGGATTTCCTCCGACTAATGCCAACACTCGACAATGATGTAAAAGAGCGTCTTGAATTGCCTATTACTTTGGAAGAGATCGAGAAAGCAATAGATGATCTTCCGTCTGGAAAAGCGCCGGGGCCAGATGGGCTGAACGCTGCCTTCTAAAAACCTTTAAACATGATGTTTCTCAGTTCTAAAAAAGTTCCACTGTCCTTTGGTATTTCACACATTGTACTTATTCCCAAGTCTGATGATGCGGAGAAACGAATGTTAGTGGGTTCCTACAGACCTATCAGCCTCACTAATGTCGACTACAAGATGTACATGAAAGTACTAGCCAAACGACTTCAGAGTGTAATCGACAAATTAGTAGGGCCGCACCAAACCTGTGGAATCAGAGGACGTAGCATTGCTACAAATATACATGTGGCCAGAACCGTATTGGAATGTGTTGACGCGCTTGGAAGCCAGATAGCTATGATACAGCTGGACTTGGCTAAAGCGTTCGACCGCGTTTCACACGACATTCTTTTCTCCATTCTAGAGCACGCTAACCTGGGTTGTGTAATAGTAGAAGGAGTAAAAATGGCGTACGCAAATTTTATTACACGCATTATAGTTAATGGTGACCTTACTGAGCGCCTCACAGTGCGCTCTTCGGTGAGGCAAGGTTGTCCGCTCTCTCCCCTGCTTTTTGCAGCGTATCTAGAGCCTTTATGTCTGGCCATTATCAGCAGTGACTATGTCACGGGTTTCAAGCTGCAATCTGCTGAGGTGAAACTACTTGCGTATGCGGACGACATAGCGGTATTTTGCACGAACAGAGAAAGCATTTGAGAAGTTACAAACACTCTGGAACGGTTTTGTAACCAGACTGGATGTCAAGTAAACTGGGAAAAAAAGCTCTGGATTTTGGCACGGGGAATGGGATATTACACCGCAATTTTTCTCACGGCTGCAATGGTCTCCCATGCCAACGCGATACCTTGGTGCGCCCCTAGAATGTTATCGCGATCCCAGCCCACTTTGGAACGAAGAGATGTCAAGGGCGAGAGAGAAAGCGGGAGCACGGCAGGGAAGGAATCTGTCAATTTTCTCACGTGCCTTTGTCTGCAATGTTTTTCTAATTTCAAAAATATGGTACCTCATGAATGTGCTGTGTGCTTCGCGGACCTCTATTCAAAAATTGCATCGTATATTTGCCGTCTTTCTTTGGACTTCGACCTGGGAAAAAACGAGGAGAACAAACCTGTTTCTTTCAGTGAAGAGTGGAGGCCTTCGACTGGTTCATTTGTTTTTGCGTCAAGTGGTATCACGCTTTATTTTCTTTCGTGATCAAAATGACACCTTCTTAAGAACGGTTATACAGGTCCGATTGCAGAGGCTACTCCCAAGAAACATAGTGTGCTCTGGTGAGAACATGTGTGGTGCTGTAACCGGATTTTTGCGCGAGGTTGTGCTCTCTTGTAAGTTGCTAGAAGTGCGTTTTTCCCCAGACTATTTGTACAGTGTTCCCAAGAAAAAGCTGTACAAAGATCTTGTGGATATCATGCTGCCGGCGCCATTGTACCGGGCGCCTTATCATGGAGGCCCAGGGCAGAATATTTTAAAGCGAGTGAAGAAGATGCCAGTTAAGCCAGGCGTGAAAACATTCTTTTTCAAGTTACACTCTAATACATTACCTGTCAAAACGTGGCTTCAAGAAAAAGGAATCTTTGTCCCTTGGACAACGAACTGTCTTTTATGTAAGAGGCCAGAGACAGTCGAACATGTTTTTCTGGACTGCTGGAACGCGATATTCCACTGGGACGTCCTACAGAGAACTATAAAGAAAGAGTTACCACTAGACCCTTATGGTATCAGGTTTTTACCGGTTGATCACGAAGATGTACCATATGATTTGTTCATGCTTCTTGGCCTCCACAGCTTGTGGAAAACACGAATGCAAGTAAGGCATGCAGATGTTAATACGCGCAGTGCACATGAAAACTTTATTGAAAGCGCTGCTTACCTTCGGGAATGCATCCGGGCAAAGCATGACCAACCTCAGTGGGTAACACTCCTTGATGATTTAGTGAGTTTGAAGAAATTTTAACTTTGCTCGCCTCAGCTCAAGCGTTGCTGAAGTGCTTTATCGTTTGTGACTTATTGTTCCTCATGTGAACTTCGGAAATAAAGAAAAAAAAAGCGTCGGTGGTTCAGTGGTAGAATACTCGCCTGCCACGCGGGTGGCCCGGGTTCTATTCCCGGCCCACGCAGTTTATTTTTGAAAGGAGCTGTGGATGTACTGGAATGATCCAGACTGTGTATAGGAAGCAGCCGCAGCGCGTCGGTGGTTCAGTCCCCTGTCACCATTGCTTTTTTGTTTGTACATTGAACCTTTTTGTTTGAGCGTTATTGAAAGCAACAGCGTTCATGGTTTTCGATTGCATGCGGCGGAGGTCCGCATTCTCGCGTATGCTGATGACATTGCCGTATTCTGTGCTGACTACGAAAGCGTTCGTGTTGTGGTTCAAATTGTGAAAGACTTTTGTTCTGTGGGCGGGAGTGCTGTGAACTGGGCTAAGTGTTTGGGGTTCTGGCACGGCGACTGGCCCTTAACCCCAACGAATTTCGCAAACATGACTTGGACAGCAACCCCAGTAAAATATTTAGGAGTGCCGCTGGAGAATTATCGCGACAGTGAGCCATATTGGAAATGCCAAGTTGCTGAAATGCGTGAGAAGGCCGACAGGCTCAAAGGCTTCAGCTGGTCTATTTTCGCGCGTGCCACAATTTGTAACCTTTTTTTTGTAACCAAGCTGTGGTATGTCTTGCAAGCAATTCATTGTTCTCGCGTCAATGTGCAGAAGCTGCACCGTGTATTTGCGGTTTTTGTGTGGGGAAGCACTTGGGAGCGGACACGACGCACCAATCTGTTTCACCGCGTCCGCTCTGGAGGACTAGGTTTGGCCCATCTATATCTGCGCCAGTTGGTTAACCGATTTATGTTTTTTCGTGACACGAATGACCCCTTTTTGCGAACTGTGTGTCAGGTTAGGTTGGGCAGGGTTTTGCCAAATTTGGTTGTTAGTTCGGAGAGTATGCAAGGGAGCATTTTTGGCTTCCTTAAAGAGGTGTACATGGCATGTCGCGTCTTGCAAGTGCGATTTTCGATTGAATATTTGTCAGTGGTGTCGCGAAAGAAACTTTATAAGGACCTGTGTGAGGTCTTTCTTCCGGTACCGTTGTACAGGTCGTTGTACTGTGCAGGTCCATGGCAGTCAGTTCTAAAACGTGTGAAAAGAATGACTGTACCAGGCGGAGTTAAAAGTTTCTTCTTTAAGCTCCATACGAACACTCTTGAAGTCAAGACGTATTTGGAAGCGAAGGGTTTCTTTGTGCCTTGGGGAAATCATTGTTTCATATGCCGGAAGCCGGAAACTATCGAACATGTTTTCTTAGATTGTTGGGAAGCCCTTTTCTTTTGGGACATTCTCCAACGCACGATTAAAAAAGACTTACCGGTTGATGCTTTCGGAATTAGATTTCTGCCCGTCGAGAGTGAAGACGGGATTCCTTTTGACATGATTATGATATTAGGCCTGCACAGTATTTGGCGATCCAGGATGGCGGTCAGCCACGCAGACATTGATGCCAGGCCCATAAGACAGTATTTTTGTGAATCTGTTAGCAGAGCTATTGAAGGATACAAGATACAAGACCCAGTGCCTGAGTGGCTTCCAAGAATGGAAGCTTTGCTACACATGCGTGAATTTTAATCTCATCACGTAACCCCAAGTGAGGGTGACGTATTTTTAACATACGTGTTGTGTTCTTCGCGCGGACTGATTTTGTAAACTGACGTGTTGAAGTCGGCAATAAAGAAAAAAAAAAGCGTCGGTGGTTCAGTGTTAGAATACTCGCCTGCCACGCGGGTGGCCCGGGTTCGATTACCGGCCGACGCAGTTTATTTTTGAAAGGAGCTGTGGATGAAGTGGAATGGTCCGGACTGTGCATACGAAACAGCCGCAGCGCGTCGGTGGTTCAGTGGTAGAATACTCGCCTGCCACGCGGGTGGCCCGGGTTCGATTCCCGGAACACGCAGTTTGTTTTTGAAAGGAGCTGTGGATGAAGTGGAATGATCCAGACTGTGTATACGAAACAGCCGCAGCGCGTCGGTGGTTCAGTCACTTCCGTCTGTCGAAGAGAGCGGACGTGGTTATCATGTGCTCCGATGGGGCGGTGTTTGCGGCAATGAATAGCCACGGTAACAGGAATGCGGCGCCTGCTGAACGTGAACATTACGAAGTCATCTTGCCTACATTGCCTACCGGTCGTACAGTTTTGAATACCATATTTTTACATGCCGATATTCGGGCCAGGCCTTATCGAGTTGAAGACTTCAGGGATACGTTGGACCGTCTGGCATTGCTCCCTGAGGTGCTAGCCTTGGGGGCGTACCAGATGAGTCACGTATGGGCTGTCACGTTCAAGAATGCGGAAGGCGTGAAGAAGGCTCTGACCATCGGTGAAATGAAGGTGAAGGGTCGCCGCTGTGTTGTAGTTGACCCGGCGAACCAAGCCCTGCGCCTGAAGTTGCACTGGCTGCTTTTCAATGTTCGCGATGAAGATGTACGTGCTGCACTATACATGTTCGGGAAGGTGACAGATGTCGGGAAAGAAAAGTGGCGTGTGAATAGCATCCACGAGAAAAGTACGACGACACGGACGGTGAGCATTCAGCTCCATCCAGGCGTCAAGATTGACGACCTCCCACATCAGCTTCGTGTTGGTGGAGAACTGGCGTTGCTAATTGCGCCAGGAAGAGCACCAGTGTGTTTGTGCTGTCACACCGCGGGACATATACGACGCGACTGCCGTGTCCCTCGATGTGCTCGGTGCCATCGTTTTGGGCATGACGAGAGTTCGTGTGTAAAGACGTACGCAAGTGTAACAGGACCGCTTGGAAAAACTGACGCCGCAGAGCTCGTCATGGACGAAGCCGACGCGGAAGAAGCTGCAGGAACGTCGAGTCAAGTGACTCAAAAGGAGATGCCACCAGCAGACATGCCCTCGTATCCGCAAGAAAATGAACAGCAAGGAGACCATAGCCTTGAAGAAAAGCCCGACGTGAGGGAAGTGCCTGAAAAGACAAGTGTGAGCGCAGAATACGGTGAACCTTCGAAGGATCCAGCGAGCCAACACACGGAAAGCATGGACGTCACGGTACAGTCCTCCGTCGGCAAACGTGGCCGCGAAGCTACAACGGACGAGGCGGATAGACAAGACGTCGTTGGAGCTGTGGAACCAACAACGAAAACAGTGGTGACTCGACGCGCGTCATTGAAGCCCAAGCCCAACGTTTCACCAGACAGAAAAGGGGTGTTGAAACCGTCAACGTAGCCGCGAGCTTTGACGCTCTGCGGTTCCTTAGGGACTACGTCGACGCTCATCAACTATCCAATAAAGACAATGATTGGAGCCTTCAGCCGTGCAACCCAAGCCGAAGCTCGAGGATCGCTGGCATCGGGAATAGGTTTGCTTCTTGGAAATAAGCTGCGGGTTTTCTGGTGTGCCTGCGCTCACGAGGTATGCACCATGGCGTGTATGTAATTTTAATAAATGGCGAGAAATCTCAGCACAGCACTAAAAATTGCGACTATCAATGTTCGAGGCTTAAATGCTACAAACAGTATCAGCTAAGTGGCCTTTTCTTGGAGAACAACTTAGACGTAATAGCTGTACAAGAGACGAAAATAGATAGCGAGGAACAAACTGACCGCATGGTGCTGCCTTTCCGAGCAAGGTACGATGTTTGCGTTTCTCATGCTTTAGGCACGTCAGGTGGATGTGCCATTTTCATTAGAAACAATTTAGGAATAGTTGTTGAGACCGTGCTTGTGTGCCAAAGTGGTAGATTTTGTAGTGGCTGCACGTCTACCGATAACCTACACGTGCGCTACTGCGACACGCCCCTCTGATAAGAGCTTATATACCGCGGCGCCGAGCGTAGCCGGCGCACTTCTTACCAGCTTATCACAGTCGGCGGCCCAGCTGTGCTGGTGCTCGCCAGTCACCTTGCCAATGGAATAAAGCAATTACCTTTGCGTACTGTCCCTGCAACCGCCTGGTTCCTGCCTGCCTGGAAGAACACCACATAATGGCGACGAAGATCAACGCATCGACAGCGGGACCCTGCAGCTAAGTTGACAGTCTCTTCTTCGGAACCGGCAATACTGCGAAATGGCCTCGCAGCTGGGACAGATGGAACCTTTTGACGACTCGACCAGTGACTGGACGTCGTACGACGAGCGACTCTCATCGTATCTGAGGGCAAACAAGGTTCCAGCCGACCTTCAAGTCGACGTTTTCGTGAGTCTCATCGGTCCGAAAACCTACCAACTGTTAAAGTCTTTGACTGCTCCCGATACACCTACATCGAAGTCGTTAAGCGAGTTGAGTGAAGTTTTGAGCAAACACCTGTCGCCAAAGCCATCCGTTATTGCCGAGAGAGCCAAGTTTTATCGCGCCGTGCAGGGCGAAACGCAGACGATAGCTCAGTTTGTAGAAGAGATACGCAGGCCAGCTCAAACCTGCGATTTCGGTTCTTTTCTCGACGATGCGCTTCGCGACAAGTTTGCATGTGGCATGCGGCGAATAGATATCTAGAGGCAGCTGTTCGTCGAGGACAAGCACTTAACTTTACAGAAGGCAGTTGACCGTGCTCTGGCGTCCGAGGCCGCAATGAACAATGCAGTGACAGCCCATGATTTATCAGATAGCGGTGGCCTAGTTCACCGAATGCAGAGCGGAAAGCAGAAGAATAAGTACGCAAGTAAACGTGCCAAATCCCAGCAGTGTTATCGCTGTGGTTCTTTTAAGCACGATGCGCAAGCGTGTCCGCACGTACGAGCTACTTGCTTCGAATGTAACCGGCAGGAGCACATACGCAGGATGTGCAGAGCAAGAGCGGAACCAAAAAAACCAGAAGCAGTGTATGCGCACGCTTGAGTGCAAGACCCAGCACGACTTCACTACGCTCAACAGTGTCGACGTGTCACGAACGGCACCCATAATGGTAGGCGTAAATGGAGAAGGAACTACCGTAAACATGGAGCTCGACACCGGAGCAGCAGTATCGGTCATGTCGCACCATCAGGCTAAAATGTACTTTCCTGGTGTTCGTTTGCAACCAACAAAGATGCAACTGAAGACGTACACAGGGGAAACCGTAAAGCCTATAGGAGTAATGGATGTGCTGGTCCGCCACAATAACCAAGAGGCACGATTGCCTCTTTACATTGTTCCGCAAGGCGGCATACCGCTCTTAGGTCGCAACTGGCTACAGCATATCAGGCTAGACTGGGGTGGCATTCGAAGTCTTTGCAAGGTGTCCACTGCGTCAGGCAGTCCATGTGCAGCACTAGAAACGCTGCTACGGAAAAACGAAGACCTGTTTAAGGATGAGTTAGGGACCATACAAGAAGAGCAGGCAAGCCTCAAGTTTAAGGATGACCAAGTGCCTCGTTTTCTAAAAGCACGGAGTGTGCCTTTCGCTCTTGTGAAAAGGGTAGAGGCTGAATTGGAAAAGCTCGAGAAGTTGAGAATCATTTCTCGTGTCGCCAGTAGCAAGTATGCTACGCCAATTGTTCCCGTAGTAAAGAGCGACGGGTCGATTAGAATCTGTGGAGATTACAAACTCACGCTGAACCCAATCCTAGATGTAGAAACGTACCCGCTTCCAAAACTGGATGAGCTTTTGGCAGCATTAGCTGGCGGTCAGAAATTCTCCAAAATTGATTTAAGTCGGGCTTATCAGCAAGTCGAGATGGACGAGGAATCCAAAGCCTTCCTGACCTTGAACACGTCCAAGGGCTTATATGTTGTTAACCGTTTGCCTTTTGGCATCGCCTCAGCGCCGGCGATCTTTCAGATCATGGATAATATTCTGATGGGCCTTGACGGAGTTACTTGTTACATCGATGACATCATGTTCACCGGAAAGACTGAACAGGAGCACCTAAAGAATTTGGAGGCGGTATTGAGACGGTTATCAGACAGAGGCATCCGGGTAAAGAAAGAAAAATGCGAGTTTTTCAGACAAGTTGCAGTACTTGGGACATGTCATTAGCGCGCACGGAATTGAACCGGCAACTGACAAGCCAGAAACCATCGCAAAGGCTCCGCGTCCCATGGACAAGCAGCAATTGCATCCACTGTTGGGCTTGATAAACTACTATGGCAAGTTTGTTCCTAACCTGTCAAACGTCGTTTTACCCCTAAACGGATTGCTGCGACTCGATGTTCCCTGGGCCTGGAGTGACGAGTGCGAAGCAGCCTTCTCGAATATCAAGCAGCTTCTGTCGCAGCCACCGGTTCTCGCTCACTACGACCCCAGTGCGCTCCTGCAACTGTCGTGTGATGCATCGGCATACGGTATAGGAGCTGTCATCTCTCATGTGGAGCCAAATGGTCAGTGCCATCCGGTTGCGTACGCATCACGTACCTTATCTTCAGCGGAGGTCAACTATAGTCAACTGGAAAAAGAGGCGCTCGCTCTAGTTTTCGGCGTCAAACGTTTCCACTACTATCTTCTCGGGCGTTCATTTGTTCTCGTTACTGACCACAAACCCTTGCAGACAATTTTCGGTCCCAAGACGGGAATACCAACTGTTGCCGCAGCTAGACTGCAACGTTGGGCTTTAGTTCTGTCTGCTTACAATTTTACTTTGAAGTATAAGCCATCGAGTCAAAACGCCGAAGCAGATTGCTTATCTCGATCGCCTCTGCCAAGTGAAAGTGAATGCTCGGATGACCAGTTTTATCTCCTACGCATGCAGTCCTTGCCAATTAACTGTCGCGATGTGGCACGCGAAGCGGCCCGAGATCCGATTCTAAAGATAGTCATGCAGCACGTAATGAACGGTTGGCCTGAGACCATCGTGAGTGAAGAAATGAAGCCGTTTTTTCACAGACGCTGTGAACTTTCTGCACAGCTAGGGTGTCTTCTTCTTGGAATGCGTGTCGTTATTCCTCGGAAACACCAGTCGCAGGTGCTCGAAGAATTGCACCAGGGACATCCTGGAATTGTTCGGATGAAAGAACCAGCACGTAGTTACCTGTGGTGGCCAGGCATCGATCGCGACATTGAGACCCAAGTGCGTTCTTGCAACCCCTGTTTAACTCAACGCGCGATGCCTTGCCCGGCTCCTTTGCACCCGTGGGCATGGCCAACCAGACCATGGGAACGTCTGCATATCGATTTTGCAGGACCTTTCAAGGGCGCCATGTTCCTGGTTGTGGTCGGCGCTCACTCCAAGTGGCCGGAGGTGTGCCAAATACGAGACACGTCCGCGGAAAACACAGTAAACCGTCTCCACGAAATCTTCTGCAGGTTTGGTTACCCTGAAGTTGTGGTATCTGACAATGGACCGCAGTTCATCTCAGCTGTGTTTTCAAACTACCTTAAGAGCATTGGCACGCGCCATGTAAGGACGTCAGCCTACCATCCGAGCAGTAATGGACAAGCTGAACGATTTGTCCAAACTTTGCAAGCGGCACTGCGGAAAAGTACTGCCGCGAGCTTAAGCACCACGTTAGGAGAGTTTTTGTTGTCTTACAAGAACACTCCACATGCCACCACGGGCGAGTCGCCGGCCACTCTCCTGCTACAGCGTAGACTCCGCACCCGTCTAGATGTCGTCAAGCCCTCGCTGCAGCAGAAGGTTTCGACGCAGCAGTTCGTCCAGACAGTGCGTCGCAAGCAGCGCGCGCGTGAATTCGCTGTGGGTGAAAGCGTTCTTGTGCGAAATTTCAGACGCGGTGCAAAGTGGTTGCCTGGGATTGTGTTAGGGCGGACTGGACCTGTTTCATACAGAGTTCGTGTCGAAACCGGTCGAGGTGTGTTTTCCTGGAAGCGCCACCAGAACCACATAATTCAAGCCAGGGATATGGACTTTCCGTACATCCCTGAACAGCGAGACGACCCCGAGCAGCCGCGACCCGACAGCCCCGACCCGATGCAGCCAGCTTCTTCTCTTCCAGCCACGGCAGAGCGGCGTTATCCTGCAAGGCAGAGGCGCCCTCCAGACCGCTATGTGCCATGAACTACTTTTTAACGCGATAGCGTTAAGGAGCTCGTGTCGCAGAAAAGCCGGTGTCGTCGGCGTCGGGTGCCGGCGGCGGTGTCGGCGTCCGCGGCGTTGACCGTGAGCGATAAATAACGGCAGGCACTTCATAAATAAAAAGCAACTTACAAGATGGGCTGGATGGGAATCGAACCAGGGTCTCCGGAGTGTGAGACGGAGACGCTACCACTCAGCCACGAGTTTGATGCTTCCAAGCGGTACAAACGCGCCTCTAGTGAATGCGGTGTTGCCTTCGAAACGAGCCGTGGAAAGTTATACTGCAGTGTATACAGGTAATTATGAACATGTAACTTACAGAAGTCGCAATTACAAGAGTAGCGAAGTGCGTTTCCGCTGCATTTCTTCTGCGCTTTCCGCACACGCAGAGCCATCTTGCGGCAAACACAGAAGACCCCCTCCTTTCCATGTAGGGCGCTACCTCGACAGATGGCGCGCCACGCGCGCATTGGAGCTGTGGAAGGACCGGTGTGAGGGGGGTCGTTGCCCAGACTCTCTCTCCCCTGACAACGCTTCGCCTTGCTCCCTCGGCAGAATCAAGCGTCCTTCCTTTCTTTAGATCGCTATCTCTCTATCTCTCTGCCCGTGCCGATCACGACGTTTGGCTGGCGTGCATCATTTCCCCCTCCGAGATACCGAGTTCTTCGGTTCGTTCCGCTTGCTCAGGCGCACGTTTCGTTGCTGCGCCGAACGCCGCGTTGCTCGACCATATGGCTCGACGCTCACCGCGTCCGATGCGGGGCGCCTCGTAAGTGATGGCTGCCCTGTAGGCCATTGTCTTACACCCCTTGGCGGGTCGACGGGAACGCTGTCGCGTTCCACTCTTGAAGGCGAAGCTTAAGCGTCCTCCAATTTTGTTTCAGTGCATGCGTCCGAACTACAATAAGAACGGGGGAGTGTAGTGGCTGCACGTCTACCGATAACCTACACGTGCGCTACTGCGACACGCCCCTTTGATAAGAGCTTATATACCGCGGCGCCGAGCGTAGCCGGCGCACTTCTTCCCAGCTTATCACAGTCGGCGTCCCAGCTGTGCTGGTGCTCGCCAATCACCTTGTCAATGGAATAAAGCAATTCCCTTTGCGTACTGTCCCTGCAACCGCCTGGTTCCTGCCTGCCTGGAAGAACACCACAGATTTGTTGTAGTGGATTTTCTTTTGTCTGAGTCTTGCTGGCGAATAATCTGCCTATATACGCCGAACGCCGAAAATGAACGAGACGTGTATTTTGAACGGCTCGAGCAGTACCTGATATGTAAAAGACAAATAATTATGCTTGGAGATTTTAATTGTGTTTGCTTAGCAGCTGATCGAGTGAAAAATGTCCCACTAAGGGATAAGAGTGCCTTACGCTTGATTGCAATGGTGCAAGATCACAATCTAGAAGATATACGAAATATAATAACTAATCGGACGCAGCCAGTCTTTACACACTACCAGCGTGCGAGCCACGCGAGACAGGACAGGGTATACGTTTCGTTGCATTTAGTAGCGGCTTGCCATAGTTATGCCGTTAACCATGTGCCATTCAGCGACCTTTGTTTGGTGTCTGTCACAATTGGGACGCATAAAGAGGCCTCGCGCTTTAATTGGAAAATGTGGCTATTTAATGACAAGCTGCTGCATAATGAATCATTTGTAGAGTGCGTGAAGGAAAAGTTCGAACAGCTATTGGCGAGACATGATGACGTGATAGAACGGTGGGAGCTTTTTAAAGAAATAAACATTTGTGCAATAGAAAAAGCGAGTGTAATGAAATACGAAGAAAAGAAAAAGCAGAAAGAAATACAACGAGCATTGGATTTTATGTACAGAGTGGAAGCCGGCAGGCCTGGTACATTCACAAAGCAGATCAATGAACTTAAAAGCCAACTGGAGCTTATCGACGAAGATAAGTACAGAGGAGCGGTTATCCGAGCAAGAGCCGAAAAGCTATGGCTCGGCGAAACGCCCACAAAGCGAGCCTTTGCAGATGAAAAGGCTTACGCTAGGCAAAACGTAATACGGAAAATAAGTTATAAGAATGAAGTCACTGACGAACAAGCAAAAATAGAGAGAGCGTTTTTAGAGCACTATAGCAAACGATTTCGAAGAAGTTGCGATGTCCCGGAAGAGTTCGAACGAGAGTTCCTTACTAGCATGACAAAACTAGATGATGTTGACTGCGAATGCCTGCAAGAACTTATCAGCCAGAAAGAAGTTGAAGAGGCCATTGACGATTTAGCTCGAGAGAAATCTCCTGGACCTGACGGGTTGGGAGCGGCCTTCTACAAGGCCTTCAAAAAAGATGTGAGCGTAATCTTGCATCAGGTAATCGCTGAAGTATATAAACGAAGATATGCACCCCCGTCCTTTGGCCGGTCGCATATAGTGCTTATTCCAAAAACGGAAGACCCAGGGAAATTGCTGTCAGTAGGGTCTTACCGCCCAATATCATTGACTAACGTTGATCATAAAATATTTACTAAAATCTTGGCAAAGAGGTTACAGCGAGTTATAACACGAATTGTAGGACCACATCAGACATGCGGAATCAAAGGTAGATCAATCTACACAAATATTCATGTTGCACGAACCATTCTAGAATGTTGCGATGCGTGGGGCGAGCATGTAGCAATGCTGCAGCTTGACCTACAAAAAGCGTTTGATCGTGTATCCCACAGTATCCTTTTCGCAGTTCTTGATTATGTAAATGTTGGTTTGGTGCTTTTAGATGGTGTTAGGATGTGTTATGCTAACTACACCGCTAAACTTATAATAAATAAGGATGTAAGTGAGAGCTTTCACGTACGCTCAAGGATGCGCCAAGGGTGCCCTTTAAGTCCTTTATTATTTGCGTTATACCTTGAGCCATTCTGCAGAAAATTATTTATAACAACAGTATTACAGGTTTTCGTTTGCAGTCAGCGGAAGTAAAACTGCTAATATATGCGGATGATATTGCTTTGTTCTGTAGCGATAAGGAAAGTGTCGCGACTGCGGTAGCGGACGTTTTATCTTTTTGTAAAATGACGGGTAGCGTCATAAACTTTGATAAGTGCCTAGGAATATGGCATGGAACATGGGAAAACACCCCACCTATTTTTGTGAATGTGAAGTGGACCGTTGCGCCGACAAAGGATCTTGGGGTGCCGCTTGAGCACTACAAGGAGACTGCGGGATTCTGGGAAGACGAAACAAAGAAAGTGCAAGAAAAAACAGTTAAATGGGGTGGCCGTAGTCTTTCAATGTTTTCACGCGCGACGGTCTGTAATTTATTCGCCATTGCAAAAGTGTGCTATGTATTGCAAGCATTGTCTATGACTAGGATACACGTGCAGCGTTTGCATAGGGTACTGACAGTGTGTGTATGGGAGTCAAAGTGGGAGCGACCCAGTCGAACAAATTTATGTCGATCCGTCAAAACAGGAGGGCTTGGACTGGCACATCTGTTCTTGAAACAGATAGTGTTTCGTTTTGCATTTCCTTAAGAACAAAAAGACCCATTCCTCATTAATGTGATGCAACTGAGACTAGGTATGGCTCTTCCGGAATTCATTATATCTAGTTGTAGTAAACAGTGGCCCTATGAGCGGATTTCTGAAAGAAGTGATATGGGCATTTCGGTTTCTGAAGGTACGCTTTTCAATGGAATACCTCAGTCACGTTCCTAAAAAACGTCTGTATAAAGATTTCATTGATGTAGTACTGCCAGTACCGCTGTACAGATCGATGTTCAGTTTAGGTACTGAAAGAAATGTGCTGAAAAGGGTAAAACGTATGCCTGTCAGGCCATCGGCAAAGTCTTTCTTTTTTTAACTACATTCCAATACACTACCAGCAAAACCGTGGCTTCAGGAAAGAGGTATTTTTATTCCCTGGTCTGTTTACTATGCCATCAGCAAGAAACAATTGAACATATATTCATAGACTGCTGGGACGCGTTGTTTCACTGGGATGTCTTGCAGCGAACTATAGAGAAAGACTTGCCGATAACACCCTATGACATCCGTTTTCTCCCAATGGAAAACGAAGGAGGAGGGCCTTACGACATGTTTATGTTATTAGGGTTGCACAGCCTGTGGCGCACGCGCATGGCCATTAGACATGCGGATGTACATGCTCGAAGTACTCGTGAATATTTTATTGAAAGTGTCTGTTACAAAAAATAAGTATGCGATGCTCAAAATGAAAAACCAGAATGGATCAGATTATTGAACGAGCTTGCTAAACTTGGGCGTTTTTAAAGCCACGTGCACACCAAGGACTGGTGGCACTTTTACCATTTGTAAAGTGTGTATATTTTCTATGTACCATGAAATGTACCATGTACCATGTACCATGTATGTACCATGTACCAGGTAATAAAGGGGAAAAAAAGCGTCGGTGGTTGAGTGGTAGAATACTCGCCTGCCACGCGGGTGGCCCGGGTTCGATTCCCGGTCGACGCAGTTTATTTTTGCAAGGAGCTGTGGATGAAGTGGAATGATCCAGACAGTGTGTACGAAACAAACGCAGTGCGTCGGTGGTTCAGTGGTAGAATACTCGCCTGCCACGCGGGTGGCCCGGGTTCGATTCCCGGCCGACGCAGTTCATTTTTGAAAGGAGCTGTGGATGAAGTGCAATGATCCAGACAGTGTGTACGAAACAGCCGCAGCGCGTCGGTGTTTCAGTGGTAGAATACTCGCCTGCCACGCGGGTGGCCCGGGTTCGATTCCCGGCTGACGCAGTTCATTTTTGAAAGGAGCTGTGGATGAAGTGGAATGACCCAGACTGTGTATACGAAACAGCCGCAGCGCGTTGGTGGTTCAGGTGATTCTACTTCCGGCTACCGTTCGGTGCGGACGCAGAATGCCTTGCTCCGTTGGGGCGGTGTTTGCGGCTCAGACGAGCCGCGGTATCAGGAATGCTGCTATGGATAGCCAGGACTACCAAGTTATTTTGCCGCCTCTGCCTACAGGACCATGCGTGGCCAACACGCTCTTTCTTCACGGAGACGTAAAGGCAAGGCCCTACCAAGTCGAAGATTTTCGAGACACGCTGGTTCGTCTGGGACTGCCTCCCGAGGTTGACGCTTTGGGGGCTTTCCAGATGAACCACGTGTGAGCGGTTACTTTCAGAAGCCCAGATGCTATGAAGAAAATACTGGCCCTCGGAGACATTACGGTTAAGGAGCGTCGCTGCCTGGTGGTTAACCCAGCCAGCCAGGATGAGCGGCTTAAGCTCTACTGGCTCCTTCACAACGTGCAAGATGAGGACGTCCGCGCCGCGCTCACGCCTTTTGGGAAGGTTGTGGAAGTCTTCAAGGAACGCTGGCGCGTGCAAGGCATCACCGATAAAGGTTCGTCAACCCGCATCGTATCGATGAAGCTGAAACCCGGAGTTACCATTGACGACCTCCCGCATCAACTTCCGGTCGCCGGCATCATGACACTGCTGGTTGCGCCTGGGCGTGCTCCGCTCTGCCTGAGGTGTAACCGCACAGGCCATATCAGGCGAGAGTGTCGCGTATCGCGCTGTGATTTGTGTCGATGCTTCGGGCACGACGAAAGCTCGTGCGTGCGAACGTACGCGATTGTGGCGGGACCATCCAAAAGTGATGAAGTCATCCAGGAGCACACAATGGACGCATTCGATGCTGGAGAGACGGCTGGAAAAGGTGGTGAGGTGCAACGTCCTGATCCAAAGGAAGACGCCCGTGAACCAGCGAAGAAAGCGGACACCAAAGAATTAGAGGAGAAGCCTGCTCGAGCTAAAGAAAAAGAGCACCACGCGGAAAATGACAAGGACAAGACAAGCAACGAGCCTGCGGAATCGCCCGGACACTCTCCGAGTGCCATGGACACGACGGAGCCCCTTAAAGGAGCGGTCCCGGTAAAACGTCCACTCGAAGCTAACGAGAAAAGAGGCGAAGGATCAAGTGGATCAAGCCACGAGGAACCGCTTGCGAAAACACCGAGCTTCAAGCCGACGCCTAATATCCCAACTGGCACGAAAGGGCCAGCGTCGGGAACGACGTGAGCCCCCAGCAAGTGTTCGCAGTATGTGTGAGTACTGAGGTGGGGGAGGGGAGGATGTAAAGACTGACGTTGCATTCGAACGAAGTGAGTGTCAGTAGTCTGTTTAAGAAGGACTTTAATCTCACGCGCCTCCTCACGTTACCATGGAAATACTTCTAGACACAGCCTTACGATTTGGTACAATTAATGTTCGAGGCCTTGCAGGAAGGCGCAAGCAATATCAGCTTTGTCGCCTGCTCATGAAAAAGAATCTTGACGTAATCGGTGTACAAGAAACAAAAGTCGATAGTGAAGAAGGGACGGATCAAATGTTGCATTCATTTAGGTCACGTTTTTACGTGTGTGTTTCGCACGCATGTGGTACTTCAGGTGGTTGTGCGCTTTTTCTGAGAAGCGCTATAGGCCTCTCAGTAGAAAATGTGTTCACAGATGATAGTGGCTGGCTTATTGTTTGTGATTTATGTTTCCGTGATATTAAGTGGCGCGTCATTTGCTTGTATGCGCCTAACAAGGTGAACGACCGAAAGCATTTCTTTGAAAGTGTTAAAAACCATTTGCAGTGTGACCGAATTGTTGTGATGATGGGTGATTTCAATTGCGTCTGTAATGTAAAAGACAGAGTTGGAAGCCCACCTATTCATGATGTAAGTGTGCAGTCTTTGAACGTAGCGATAGAAAAATACAATTTAGAGGATGTTGGGGATGTGATGTCCAATGCAGAGACGCCACCATTCACTCACTATCAGCGAAATAGTCATGCCAGGTTGGATCGCGCCTACGTTTCAGCGGATCTAATACCATTGTGTTTCCTATATGAAGTGAATCATGTTTCCTTTACCGATCACAGCTTAGTCAACTTTGTCGTTCGTCCGAAAAATCCGACCGGTTTTAACTGGGAGTTGTGGAAATTTAACTGTATGCTCTTACACGATGAATTATTTTTGAGGGGTGTTAATGATAGCCTTCACGGATAGTTCAAGACAGAACGCAAAAGTTATGCAGAAGCGTGGGAGAATTTCAAAGAAGACGTTAAAATGTTAGCCATAGAGAGGTCTGGTGCCTTGCGCCGAGAGGAAAAGAAAAAAGAATTAGAAATGCAAAATAATTTAAATTTTATTTAGGTGTTGAGAATGTCAGTCCCGGAAAGTATACGAAGGAAATAAAAGAAATTAAATCACAGTTAGAACTAGTCGAAGCTGAAAGATATAAAGGGGCGGTCGTACGCGCACGCGCAGAAAAGTTATGGTGCAGAGAACAGCCGACAAAGCGCTCACTCGGGGACGAACGAGCTTATGCCTCGCGGAACGAGATAACAGCCGTAACATACGGCAGTGAGGTTGTACGAGATAAAGAAACAATAAGACAGGCCTTTTATGAGCATTACTGCTAACTACTAGGGCAAGAACGCATTCGTGATGAAGGATTCGATACTGAATTCCTGTCGCTATTGCCAAGCCTTGAAAGGGAAGTAACGGAAAGGCTCGAAGAACCGATTACTTTAGAAGAAATAAAATGGGCGATCGACGCACTAAGTTCCGGAAAAACGCCGGGGCCAGACGGTCTCAGCGCCGCTTTCTACGAAGCTTTTAAGCAAGACATAGCCACCGCCCTTCATAAAGTAATTGAGGAAGCGTATGAGAACTGCGTGCTGCCCCCTTCTTTTCGTCAGAGTCACACGGTGTTGATACCGAAGTCCAAAAACCCTCATGTACTACTGTCGACAGGGGCGTACCGCCCGATAAGTCTCACAAACACAGATTATAAAATATACACGAAGGTTCTTGCACGGAGACTCCAAAATGTGATATAGCAATTAGTAGGGTCGCACCAGACATGTGGCATAAGAGGACGATCCATTGTCACCAATATACATGTAGCGAGAACAATATTGGAAAGTTGTGACGCCTTCTCAGAAAAGGTAGCACTGTTGCAACTTGATCTTGAAAAAGCGTTTGACAGAGTGTCACATGAAATCCTTTTTCTTGTTTTAAAACATGCCAAGATAGGTTCTGTTCTTTTGCAAGGTGTTAAAATGTGCTACGCTGGCGTATCTACGAAACTAATACTAAACACACAGCCTGCTATGATAGAAGTTAAGTCAGCACTCCGGCAAAGATGCGCATTATCGTCTCTACTTTTTGCGTTGTACGTTGAACCATTTTGCTTAAAGGTTATTAGTAGTAATAACATAAGGGGATTTGCAATGGACTCCAGAGAAGTTAAAATCTTACCCGCCGTGGTTGCTCAGTGGCTATGGTGTTGGGCTGCTGAGCACGAGGTCGCGGGATCGAATCCCGGCCGCGGCGGCCGCATTTCGATGGGGGCGAAATGCGAAAACACCCGTGTACTTAGATTTAGGTGCACGTTAAAGAACCCCAGGTGGTCAAAATTTCCGGAGTCCTCCACTACGGCGTGCCTCATAATCAGAAAGTGGTTTTGGCACGTAAAACCCCAAATATTATTATTATTATTAGAAGTTAAAATCTTGGCGTACGCAGACGATATCGCCATATTCTGTCGAGACAAGCAAAGCATCTCTAATGCAGTAGAAGTGGCGAACAGATTCTGCAAGGTCACTGGAAGTGCGATAAACTGGAGTAAGTCATTGGGCATCTGGCATGGTAACTGGAATGATAAAATAAAATTTTTTGAAAATATGCAGTGGACCACGACCCCTGCGCGGTACCTTGGGGTACCTCTGCAATATTATCATCATACAAAAGACTATTGGCAAGAACTAGAGCAAGTTAAAGTTAAAACAACAAAGTTCGGAGGTAGAAATTTATCGATTTTCGCGCGATCAACCGTATGCAATATTTTCCTTTTTGCAAAAATCTGGTACGTACTGCAAGCACTGTGCATGTCAAGAATGACCATCCAAAAGATACACAGAGCAGGCGCTGTTTTTATATGGGGATCCACATGGGAGAGAACGAGCCACACTAATTTATTTCGGTCCGTGAAGTCAGGAGGCCTTGGTTTGGCGCATTTGTTCTTGAGGCAATTTGTTTCAAGATTTCTTTTTTTGCGAGATCAGAAAGATCCCTTCTTGCGAACAGGGTGCCAACTACGTTTACGAAATGCGTTACCTCAATTTATCGTAACCTCAAGAACGGCAAATGGCGCAAGTCTCCGCGGATTTTTACGGGAGGTAGCTTGGTCCGTAGAATTCTTGCATGCTCGCTTTTCATTTGATTATCTTGCTATTGTTGGAAGAAAAAAAATGTATAAGGACCTAATTGACGTTTGTATGCCTGTTCCTTTGTACCGATCTATGTATTCACCGAGCACCGGAGCAGATGTATTGAAGCGAGTGAAACGGATGCCAGTGCGATCTGGGGTTAAAACTTTTTTCTTCCAATTGCATACTGGAACTCTTCCCGTCAAACCTTGGCTACAAGAAAAAGGCCTCTTTGTCGCATGGTCGATCAACTGCAGCAGGTGTAGAAAACCAGAGACGATCGAACACATATTTTTAGACTGCTCGGACGCACTTTTCTTGTGGGACATTCTGCAACGTACACTAAAAAAGGAGTTGCCTATCACACCGTACGGCATCCGTTTCCTTCCAATTGCAAGTGAAGGTGGTGTTCCTTATGATATGCTTATGGCGTTGATTCTACACAGCCTGTGGAAAACACGCATGGACGTCAGGCATGAAAGACTGGTTATTAGCCCAGCTAGAGAGCACTTTACTGAAAGTATTTTGTTCATAATGCAAAATAGAAGTGAGGCGTGCAGACAGGACACAAGAGTAGAGAAGTGGACAACACGAACTCTTGTGTCCTGTCTGCACGCCTCACTTCTATTTTGCATTATGAATCCTTACCAACTAGCTCAGCTTTCTGTCGTTCTAAGTATTTTGTTCTTGCGCGAGGCTTGCAATGCACGACTGGATAAGCCTGAATGGGCTACCTTGTTAGATGAACTCGTCTGTCTAAAGCGGTTCTAACAATGCACGCCTGCCAAATGATGGCAGGCGGCTACACCACCAGAGCACTGTACATATCATTCTTACGCCATCTGTATGTCTGTTTATGTTGTCAAAGAATGGCAATAAAGAAAAAAAAAGCGTCGGTGGTTCAGTGGTAGAATACTCGCCTGCCACGCGGGTGGCCCGGGTTCGATTCCCGGCCGACGCAGTTCATTTTTGAAAGGAGCTCTGGATGAAGTGGAATAATGCAGACTGTGTATACGAAACAGCCACCGCGCGTCGGTGGTTCAGTGGTAGAATGCTCGCCTGCCACGCGGGTGGCCCGGGTTCGATTCCCGGCCGACGCAGTTCATTTTTGAAAGGAGCTGTGGATGAAGTGGAATGATGCAGACTGTGTATACGAAACAGCCACAGCGCGTCGGTGGTTCAGGGGATTCCACTTCCGGCCACCGCAGTGAACGGACGCGGAATGCCTTGCTCCATAGGGGCGGTTACAGCGGCCCTCGGCCGTGGCACCAGGTGTACGGATAAGCCTTACCCGGATTATCAAGTTTTGCCAGTTTTGTATACAGTATTTTTGCACGCGGATGTTAAAACCAGGCCGTATCGAGTCGAGCACTTTCGAGATGCGCTCGCGCGTCTTGCACTGCTGCCAAAAGTGGTGGCCCTTGGCGCCTTCCAAATGAACCATGTATGGGCAGTGACATTCGGTGATGAAGCTTCGAAGAAAAAGATGCTTGCGGCAGAAACATTCAACGTGAAAGACCAGCCCTGCGTCGTTTATGATCCCTGCAACCAAGGCATCAGACTGAAGCTTTATTGGCTGTTGCATTTCGTTCACGACGACGAAGTTCGAGCAGCGTTAACCCCTTACGGAAAGGTTACAGATATCACCCGAGAAAAGTGGCGACTACAGGGATGTAATAATAAAGGGTCCACCACCCGTTTCGTGACACTCTCGCCAAAGCCTGGAATTGCAGTTGAAGACTTGCCTCATCAGGTGCGCGTCGCGGAAAACTTAGCGCTCGTGCATGTACCAGGAAGGCCTCCGTTATGCCTCCGGTGCAATGGAACTGTACATATCAGGCGCGAGTGTCGCGTACCACGCTGTGCACTCTGCCGACGATTCGGCCATGAAGAACAAGACTGCGTGCGATCCTATGCAGTGGTAACAAGCCTAGTTAAAGGCGACGAGATGCCTGAACACATAATGGATCATGCTGATGCCGATGCAGCATCCCGAGCAACGACCGAAGAACCGGCGGCAGACAGCACACCTTCTGAGGCGTCTTCACTTCCGGAAAACTCCACTGGGCCCGGTGGCAGCCAATCTGGCGAGTCAAAGAGCGTGCTGGTTGGGAAGCCGACTAACGACCAAAACGTCAATGAGAGACAGGACGCGATTTTAATAAGCGCACCAGTGACGGCCGCGAAGGACGAGACCGAAGGCATTGAGGATGTTGAAATGACAGCAGCCGCTAAAGCAGCTGCAAAGAGGCCTCGTGAGGCCACCGACGAATCTCAAGGTTCATCCGAAGCATCGAGCAGCAGCGAGCCGTCGCCGAAGACCGCTATAACGAGGCGACTGGGCCTCAAACCAAAGCCGAAGATACCGCCTGATAGGCGGACGACTTCTACATCGTCCCCGCCTTAGCGGGGCGCGAAGTGTGTTCAGCCCCTGTCCTCTGTCCTCAGTATAAGACGTTACCTAGCGGACAAGTAGAATGTGAACTGTGCTGGTTTTTGCTATCACTGCCTGTCCAGATGTGAGTATCATTCCGGCTGTTTGCTAATTCGGAAATGGCTGTTAATCTGACAGTTCCCCTTTGTGTAGCTACGGTGAATGTGAGGGGTTTGGCATCCCGCAGGAGGCAGTACCAGTTAAGCCGTCTCTTGCTGGAAAATGACATTGACATAATGGCAGTGCAGGACACCAAAGTAGAAAGCGAAGAGCAAACGGACAGAATGGTCGAGCTTTTCAAGGATAGGTATAATGTATGTGTGTCTCATGCCAGAGGCACTTCGGCGCGTTGCATGATACTTGTTCAGTGATGATGGCAGGCTACTCTTTATCGATTTTACGTTTTGTGGCCTCAACTGGCGTGCAATTTGTGTGTATGCACCGAATAAGATTAACGAACGCGCAGAATATATAGAAAACCTGAGAACCTGCATGACGTATGAAAAAAACTTAATTTTATTTGGAGACTTTAATTGTGTGTGCAGGCCGCAAGACAGAGCCAACAGATTGACTTACCGCGATAGAAGTGCGACACTGTTAAACGCGCTTGTAAACGAGCTTGAGCTGGACGACGTTGGTTGCATTTTTGACGGCGAAAAGCACGTACAGTATACACACTACCAAGGTGTAAGTCACGCTAGACTAGATCGCATATATGTTCCTGCAGTTGTCATACCACTTCGTCATCCAATTTCGTCATCATACAAAGTACATACAAACATACAAAGTACATACATACATACATACAAAGTAAAGAACGTCACATTTAGCGATCACTGCTTGGTGATAGCGACATTTGGAACCAAGACAAAAGTGTCCTAGTTGGAATTTGTGGAAATTAAACGATACACTGTTGGATGACGAAATTTTTGTTAAAAAAGTAAAGGAAAAGATAGAGGAAATATGTTCGGTTGAAACTACTAATTTCACAGCGCTTTGGGAGCAATTTAAAAATGAAGTAAATATTGCGGCGATTGAACGAGCTTGCGTGCTGTGCAGCATTGAAAAGCACCAAGAGAAAGAACTGAGGAGCACGTTAGATTATATGATTGCGGTTGAGAGTGCTACCCCTGGACACTTTAGCAAGGAATTACGTGACCTTAAAAGTAAGCTTGAAGTGATTGATGAAAAGAAATATCGTGGAGCGATCGTCAGAGCACGGGCTGAAAGACTATGGCTAGGGGAAACGCCTACTAAGCGGGCACTCGGTGAAGAAAAAAGGCAAGCAGTAAAAAAAGATAAAGATATAAAAACGAAGTGACACGTGACAAGGAATCGATAGAGAAAGCGTTTGTTGAGTGCTATCAAAAACTGCTAAGCCCAAAAATAAAAGATACAGAAGCGTTTCGAAACGAATTTCTGTCGCTCAGGCCAAGGCTAGGCGATGAAGTAAGACGAACGCTTGAACTGCCAATTAGTGTGCATGAAATAAAACAGGCCATTGATGAACTAAGCACCGGCAAAGCACCTGGGCCTGATGGACTAGGGGCTGCCATTTACAAATGCTTCAAGGAAGAATTGGCACAAGCGTTACATCGCCTGATAAATGAGTGCTACGATCAAAAAAGGGCACCTTTATCGTTTATAAAATGCCATGTAGTACTTATTCCAAAATCGGATGATCCCAGGAAATTGTTGGCTGTTGAGACCTATCGACCTATAAGTCTCACCAATGTAGACTATAAAATATTTAAGAAGGTGCTAGCCAAGAGATTGCAGAGCGTTATCACACACCTCGTATTACCTCACCAGACATGTGGTATCAAAGGCAGGACAATTTACACAAACATACACACCGCTAGAACTATTCTGGAATGCTGTGACATGACTCACGACAACATAGCTATGATACAACTGGATCTTCAGAAAGCATTTGATAGAGTTAACCATGACATATTAGAGTTATTATTAGAACATTGTAATGTAGGTAGTGTTATCACTGAAGGCATCAAGATGGTGTATAGAGGGTGTGCAGTAAACGCTATAATCAACAACACCTTAAGTGAAAACATTCCAGTACTGTCAGGTATAAAACAAGGGTGTGCGTGTTCGTCTCCTTTTGCACTTTATTTAGAACCCTTATGTTTAAAAATTCGCATAAATACAAGGGTGCATGGTTATTCCTTTTATGCTACTGAAGTAAAGATACTGGCATATGCGGATGACATAGCCATATTCTGGAAAGACAAGGACAGTATTAAAGAAGCTGTTAAGTAAGCTACATCATTCTGCAGTGCTACCGGAAGTGCCATTAGCTGGGATAAATCTCTCGGCATTTGGCATGGAAATTGGGGGCAAGCGCCGGAAGCGTATGCAAACATGCGGTGGACAAGTATTCCTGCTAGATACTTGGAGGTTCCTCTTCAGCATTATTGAAGTACTGCAGAATACTGGGCAGGAGAGACAGAAAGGCTCAAGGATCAGTCTGAAAAATGGAGAGGGCATAACTTTTCTGTTTTCCCGTGCCACAGTCTGTAATGTGTTTTTTGTTGCAAAAGTGTTTTATGTACTTCAAGTGTTCAGTATGAGCAGAACTTGTGTCCAAAAATTACACAGTGTTTGCCACCTATATAAGGAATTCTACCTGGGAACGCACCAGTAGGTCAAACTTGTTCCTTCCGGTGCAACACGGAGGGCTTGGTCTGTGTCATATATTTTTGAAACAAATAGTTTCAAGGTTTTTCTTTCTGAGAGACCAAAGTGATGTTTTCTTGCGTATTGTTATACACATGAGGCTGTGTAATCATATCCCGGATTATATTGTGTCATCAAACGCAGATACGCGTGGAACACTGAGCAGTTTCTGGCACGAAATAGTGTCCGCATATCAAGTACTTAAGCCACGGTTTTCCTACTTGAGCGCAGTGGCGCGTAAACGTTTGTACAAAGATCTAATCGATGATTTTTTACCAATACCGTTGTACGGCTCCAACTATCAACTAGGACCAGAACGAGACGTTTTAAAACGAGTTCGAAAAATGCCATTAAGAGCGTCAGCTAAATCATTCTTTTTCCAACTGCACACGGGTACGCTCGCTGTAAAACCGTGGCTTCAAAGCAAAGGTATCTTTGTCCCATGAAGATTACACTGCCTGATATGTCGGAAGGAGGAAACGATAGAAGACATCCTTTTGGACTGTCACGATGCTGTTTTCCTGTGGGACATCCTTAAGCGGACTCTTCAGAAAGATTTGCCAGTAACACCCTTTGGTATCCGATTCTTGCCATGTGAAGACCCAGATGAAATGCCATGCGACATGTTCATGTTACTGTGTTTGCATAGTGTGTGGAAAACGAGGATGGCGGTCAGAAAAGCGGATGTCAACGCAAGATCGGCCATGCAAAACTTCAGTGAAAACTGTGTGTACATACGAGATGTTCTCAAAAACCAGAGGGACTATCAGCGGAAACGAAGTCACTTCTAGAAGCACCCATTACGCATGCTGAAATAGAAAGTGCTATAGATAACCTGAGCCCTAATAGGTCGCCAGGCCCGGATTGTCTCGGCGCGGCCTTATATAAAGCGTTCAAGAACGAGTTGGTGCCTTTGTTGAAAGTGTTGTTTCACGAAGTTTTTGCTACCAACAGATTACCACCGTCTATTTCTGAAACCCATACCGTCCTTCCCTTACAAAAATTTTTATAGAAAGTCCATAGACAGTCCATAGACATTTGTCTATGAAGTCTATAGACTGTCTATAGACATTTCTTCAGACTGGTCTATAGACAGTCTATAGATTTATGGCCATACACTGTTTATAGACTGGTCTATAAAAAGTCTGAGTTTATAGACTGTCTATAGACATTTCTTTAGACTAGTCTATAGATAGTCTATAGACTTATGGCCGCACACTTTTTATAGACTAGTATATAAAAAGTCTGAGTCTATAGACTGTCTATACACTGTCTATAGACTGTCTGTAGACTTATGGCTATACACTTTTTATAGACTAGTCTATAAAAAGTCTGAGTCTATAGATTGTCTATAGACTTTCGATAGACTTGTGGCCATACACTTTTTATAGACTAGTCTATAAGAAGTCTGAGTCTAGAGTGTCTATGGATTAATTAAAATTCATGTTTGTAGACAGTTGTCTGCAGAATGTCTATGAGCAAGTGTATAGGCTTACAGTTCTACTTTTGTAGACTGAAGTCTATGGAATGTCTACAGACAAATGTATATATAGTATAGACATTCTATAGACTTCAGTCTACAAAAACAGAACTTTATAATCCAATACACTTTTTTCTATGTCATTCTGCATACACTTGCCAACAAACATGCGTTTTCATTAATTTATAGACACTCTATAGACACAGACATTTTATAGACAAGTCTACAAAGAGTGTATAAAGCCATAACTCCATAGCGGCTATCTACAAGTTAGTTTACATTTTTCATTACATGCGGTAGCAAAACGTTTTGAATGTATTTCATTTCATTTTATAGATATGAAATGCATGGAAATGCATGGAATGCAGATATTATGCATGTGCACCTGTTCCTTTTCATCTGCACTTATGCATTACCGTTAGTAGATTAATAAAGCTCCTGAACCAGCTGTACTTTCATATATGTTGCATAAACAGAAAGAATTTATATAGTGCTGAATCATGCAGTGCAAAAAATAAAACAAATGCACCGGCAATGCATTAACCGTTTTTATTGCTCGATATAATACATGAATTCCTTAAATTCTTGTCTTATGCTATTATGGAAACAGATTAAATATTTACACAACTCCTTGGCAAGCATGGTCGCCAGGCTGGCCTTGACCTTTGTGTCATTAGTCCCAAAGGTGCTGCAGGTGTATGCTGCAAATAAGTACATGCAGCAATATGAGGCAAAAATAACAGATGTGTATTCTTTGTATGTTCATTAAGCAGCTGAATACATTTACTCAAACCATCTAAGTCAATACTTAATGCGGTTTAACTATGACTAATGGCTGCTTGTCAATACAAATCAGTACCTTTATGCAATGTTCTATTGCATGGTATGGTGAACAATTAAACAGTCACAACTGCTGCTCGTGTCAGCAACAGTATGTTCCCTTTTATGACAAGTTCATATATGATGCATTAATGTACTTATCCCAAATGGTCCCTATATTTATTGCGGAAACGTTACCCAGTTGGGCTGTCTGTACAGTTTTTTTGGCTGGTAGTTAAGTATGCCCGTGCAGAGGGATGTTTTCAGAAGACGTGACTGGAATGTTCCCAGTATCATGCCTAATTAATATTGTAATTTATTTTGCTTAGTACACATTGAAATGTATTTCTCATACTTTTAAATGAATGGGTCATTGGCCATAACTTCAACAGATGGCAGATGGGTTGATTGTATTGATATGGTACCTTAATTTCTTGCAGGTAATGAGGCCTCTTGGGCATGCTAACAGGTTTCCAAGTTAGGTATACCACATGAGCACCCGAAATACCACACGAGCACTTTGTGTCATGGCACGACAGATATGCACCTCCTAGGAAACAGAACTGATAGTATAGTTCGAATGAATTCTATCACAGTAAATTATTTAAGGTGCTTTGAAAGATGATAATTTTTTCTAGGCTATCGAGGCTCAGCACGTTTAGTTAACGAAAAAAAAACATATTGTGTAAGAAATGCCTTGTCAGTCTGCTTGACTTTCTTTTTTTTTCAATAAATAGAACCAATTTCCCTCAATTTTTATGAAGTGAAACGTTTTAAAAATATATTTAACACAGAGACTCTCTGGAAACTTTGACATGTAACAAGACAGCATACCTATGTGGCCAATTTAAAGTTTCCCGATCTTTTTCCAAGCCTTTCCTGGCTGTTTTCATGAAAATTTTCTGGCAATCTATGACGCCTGCAGCTTAAGTGCAATAAAAAATACTGTGCCAGACCATAATACTTAGATAAAACGAATAACACGTCAGTCACTTAACATGTAGTATTAGATGCAACTGACTTGAATCCCTTGTTTAATAAAGTTGACAAGGGCTTCGGCAAGTTCGTAATTGATGGCCACATGAGTACAGCACGGAAGACACAGAGACACGCGTAAAACAAATGCAACAATGTGAGGGAAAACTTTACAATGAGTTATTTTTACGGTTCAATAGTAGTTTTCTATATAATTTGCTCTCACCACTTATGCCTCTAGTTAACTTTGTTTACCTATGACTAAAGACTACATGGCAATATTAATCAGTACCATTATGATGTTTCATTATATTACAGTATGATAAGCAGTTAGACAACCATAATGGTCGTCGGTGTTAGCAACGGTACGTTTCGTTTCAAGACAGGTTCATGTGACACACAGTGTACTTATAAAAATAAAAGAAATGTGAGAATCCCAAACGATTCCTATAATAATAATTGTTGAAGCAAAGATACCCTGCTGGACTGTGCACATTTTTCAGGTGTTAATGCAATGTTCCCGTGCCGATCGAACATGCTCAGCATACTGACTGCAGTTTTGAACAATCACGTTAACATTTGCAATTTATTTGCGCTTAGAACACTCTGCATTGTCTCTTTTCTCATATTTAGAGATGAATACATTTGCCACACTTTCAGTAGAATGCACATGAATGGGGGCTTACTGATCAGGTTACTTATCAACTAAAACATGTTACGATCTCTTAGGTGTGTTAATAAGGGTAGAACAAATGCAATGTCCACTGAATTATTTGAATAATCTGTGCGCTATCTACTAAGAAAAGACCACCAAATTGATAATCTGGCTCTTTTTTCTTTTGTACAGCGCATATAGTATGCAGTCTGTCCAAGACGACGGCACTACATGCAACAGTAATGAAAACCGGAACACTTATTGCGCACGACAAGGGCTTCATACCGTGCACGACTGGCACAATGCGAATCTGCGCCAGCAGCTGCCTAGAGATTAAGAGCACGTAAACTGCATAACCCCGAAGCATCGAAAGGTGCTTAACGCTTTTCATATAGCTCGAAAGATAACTTCTGCTGCTAAACTGTTTAAAAAAGAGACAAAAAACAAATCTTCCAACTACCGTCAAACGCAATGCCTTCAGTCTGAAACGTATAAAGGTGCTTCCCGGAGCGACTAATTTATTGTGCTCCAATTTTTTCGGCTAAGTTGCGAAGCTGCGAGTGACTGAGCTTATCGCAGGTTTCATGCTCCAAAAGCGTTTGTGGTTGCATATAAATAGATTGGGTGAATCTAGAGATTTTCGCTTGACATTTCTTCAAGTCGTGTTTTGCTTGCGGTAACTTCCCAAAATTATTTAGATTGGTTGCCAGAAACCTTAAAAATACTGCTACCTTTAAACAATGCGAAAACGGCAGTGCACACACTGCTGATGCATGCCCCGCAAACACGGCCTTTCATCCGAGTACGTTAGCAGTTATTTAACTATATGTGTCTGTCAGAACATTCTTGATGCTAACACAATTTCGAGATATATACGTAAAGCGTGTCACGAGAATTTCACTACACATGCGGCGCAGCATTCATCGCGGCCGGATCAAGCGCCAAGAAATGAGATCTACCACACTGGCTGCCCAACATACACAATCCGCTTAGTGGTAGCTCAATATCAAGTTAAAACATGGTGTAGCTTCCTTCTTTACGCACCTAAACTACTATGCGAAAATCAACAAGCCCGAGCGATCGCTCGCCGTAAAACATTCCGTATAGTAGAAGCGAGAACAAGAGCGCGTTATGAAACCATGTCAACGACAAACCGACACTATACCCGAGTCGCCTGCGCTACATGCAGCCGCTTCGCGCTACGAAATGCGCTCACATAATCATGAGCTATTGACGCAAAACAACTTTGCTAAAGCTTACCGTTCAGTGTAGTTGACGTGTGATGCCACAAAGATGACACGCATACACAGACACCAACGTTCAGGCGGACACCGCACACCGGTACAACCGTTTACGTTCCCGGCGCACTCGTTGAGATGGCGCACCGCCGGGCATGCGCAAGATCTCCGAGCATGCGCAGGAGCTCCGCGCGCGAGGGCGCGCGCGCTCGGAGGAGTGTGAGCGCCTTTTCCTCCCTCATTTTTTTTCGCTCTCTCTCTGCGCGCCATGCCCGCCGGAACGGGTGGCTTATTCATCTTTATCACCATTATTCATCTTTTTTCGTGGACGAAAGAAATGCGCTGGCAGGTTGTATGACAAACGCTGTGGGCTATCGTATGAGACTGGAACGCTAACTTGAATGCGCTGTTTGTAAAAGCCATTACAGGCCCCTTCAAACGTTTCAGACGCATTATTGCCAGCGTCGATTAGTAATACAGCGTACTTGTAGCATATCTTCCAGCGTACCACCAAATGTGATGCCCGCACGTATGTTAGTGCTAATTTTCTGTTCCGGTGATAGGTCAAAGCAATCAGTACAGCATTGAGGTACCCATATGCGTGGCTGCCCAGGCATACCGCCGGCGAAATACTGGGTGGGCTCTGATAATTTGGCACCTATTTTAAGTGAATGAGAAACTTTGATGGGTTTATAGTGCAGGATATCAGTCAACAAAAAACCGCCCTATGTTAGTGACGCAGCCGAGGTATGAAGAAAATGTGAAAAGTATCCGAGAATCGGACGACACACAACGCCAACACCACATGCGCGACATCGGTTCATCGCACATTCACAAAGTCCGCGTTGTCAGCTACAAACATTACGAGTGTCCTTGCTGTTAGCTCCATGCCTGTTTGGAATCCACTTGTAGCTGAAGCTGGCGTTCATAACAACTATTATAACAATTGGATCGGCGTTTTGCTTTCTTTATTCTACTGCCGCAAAAGTGATGCGACAACTGTGAAGACTGTCTTGGGATTGCCAAGACCGACTACGTAGATCATATCATGTGGTCAACAAATGCGGAGGTATACACTATGTGTATACTAATGTCCACAAATAGGCTCTACAGCAATCTCAGCAGTATACAACTTCAGTGGCTTATATCAAACGCAGCTACGTATTATCCACCGGTACCTGCGCTTGGTTACAGCGTACACGGGTTGGGCCCAGATTAACGATGTTTGTCTATTGTTAATCTATAGACATGCAATACCACGACAGCTCAGAGGCAGACCAGGTGGTGAATTCACCACCTGGTCTGCCGGCTTTCGCGGCTTATTCACCACCTTTGCCACATCATCACCATCTGACCTTCACCAGCTGGTCTCGCGAAGTGTACGTCCGGGAAGCAGCCAGGTTTAGGGCCTTCGGGTGCCTGGAAGACCTTTGTGACTCGGACGTTGCCTGTTCCGCCGCGATCCTCGTTCGGTGCAGCTGCACCGAATGACGACTAGCAGCACGGTTTGCCCGCCGCGCCGTGGTTGCACGCGGTGCCGGTCGCGCATGAACCAGTGCCATATCATCGCCTTCGCAGAGGGTGGGGAGTATGGGAACTCAGCATTACATATTATCGACTTTCTTATATAGACATTCAATACACCAGGAGAGAAAAAGAAATAGAAACCTTAGCCGACTATTATTATTGACTGTCTAATATAGAGAGTCTATAGACAGAGTATGGACAAAAATAAATAGAGACTGTATCGGCTTTCGTCTATAGGTAGTCCATATAGAGGGGAAGCAGACAAAAAAGAAACAAACACTTTACGGAATTTTTTCTATAGACCGTCTATAGACTGCGCGTAGACAAAAAGAAATAGAAACCTTATTGACTTTCGTCTATAGAAAGTCTATAGACAGAGTTTATGGACAAAAATAGACAGAGACGTGTACCCACTTTCGTCTATAGGTAGTCCATAGAGGGGAAGTAGACAGAAAAGAAACAAACACCTTATCGACTTTTTCTATAGACCGTCCATAATCTACGAGTAGACGAAACAAATAGAAACCTTATCGACTTTCGTCTTTAGAAAGTCTGTAGACACAGTATGGACAAAAATAGATAGAGACCATATCCACTTTCGTCTATAGGTAGTCCATAGAGGGGAAGGATACAAAAAAAAACACCTTATCGACTTTTTTCTATAGACTGTCTATAGACTGCGAGTAGACAAAAAGAAATAGAAACCTTATCGACTTTCGTCTATAGAAAGTCTATAGACAAAGTATAGCCGCCGTGGTTGCTCAGTGGCTATGGTGTTAGGCTGCTGAGCACGAGGTCGCGGGATCGAATCCCGGCCACGGCGGCCGCATTTCGATGGGGGCGAAATGCGAAAACACCGGTGTACTTAGATTTAGGTGCACGTTAAAGAACCCCAGGTGGTCGAAATTTCCGGAATCCTCCACTACGGCGTGCCTCATAATCAGAAAGTGGTTTTGGCACGTAAAACCCCATAATTAAATTTAATTTTATAGACAAAGTATGGACAAAAATAGATAGAGACCGTAATCCACTTTTGTCTATAGGTAGTCCATAGAGGGGAAGGATACAATAAAGAAACAAACTCCTTATCGACTTTTTTCTATAAACTGTCTATAGACTGCGAGTACACAAAAGAAATAGAAACCTTATCGACTTTCGTCTATAGAAAGTCTATAGACAAAGTATGGACCAAAATAGATAGAAGCTGTATCGACTTTCGTCTATAGGTAGTCCATAGAGGGGAAGTAGGCAAAAAAGAGCAAACACCTTATCGACTTTTTTCTATAGACCGTCTATAGACTGCGTATAGACAAAAAGAAATAGAAACTTTATCGACTCTCGTCTATAGACAGTCTACAGACTTTGTATCAACAAAAGTCCAAATCTATAGAAAGGAAAGGTCGTCTATAAGAAGTCTATAGACTTTCTATAGACAGTCTAAAGTCATTTTTGTAAGGGTTACTCCTGAGACGAACCAAAAAGCAATGCTGAGGGTAGTCACAGCATACAGACCCATTTCATTCACCAACACGGATTACAAAGTTTTAATGAAAGTTCTTGCAAGCAGATTACCGTCAATAATTAAGGCTCTTGTAGGACCACACCAGACTTGTGGCATAAAGGGACGCACTATTGCGACAAATGTACACACGATGAGAGGCGTCTTGAATGCTGTGACGGTTTTCGATATGCCGTTGCCATCCTGCAGATAGATTTAGAAAAAGCCTTTGATTTTGTCCCACACGAAATCTTGTTATTAGTTCTTGAGCACGTGAATGTAGGATCAATCATCACTGATGGGGTAGCTCTGGCGTACCGAAACTGCTCAACACGGCTGATTATTAATAAGACACTGGGGCCCCTCATTAAGATAGAGCGTTCCGTGTGCCAGGGGTGTCCTCTCAGTCCGCTTTTGTTTGCCATCTATGTAGAAAGTTTTTGTTTGGTAATCATTCAAAACAGTAGCATAAAGTGCTTCGAACTCATGGAAGCCGAAGTGAAACTCCAGACATATGCAGACGATGTAGCGGTGTGCTGTACAACTAAAGAAAGCATTACAGAGGTAACAACCATTGCTAACATTTCGGAAACACAACAGGGAGCTTTGCAAATTGGAATAAGTGTCTCGGTTTTTGGCATGATGAATGGCAGTCAACACCGGAAATGTTCGCCAACATTTGATAGATTAAAGCGACAGCTAAATCTTTGGGCGTTCCGCTCGAACATTACCGGCGGAATGAGGACTATTGGCTAGAAGAGGCCAAACGACTGAAGGAAAAAACAACAAATTGGAAAGGTGCTCATCTCTCGATGTTTGCGAGAGCTACTTTATGTCTCTTGTTTTTAATAAGCAAAATATGGTACGTTATGCAAGTTTTCTGTTGCTCTCGCTTAAATGTGCAAAGGTTCCATAGAGTGTTTGCGGCGTTCATTTGGGCATCAGAATGGGAGAGGTGCAGCCGCACGAACTTGTTTAGGAGAGTCAAGGACGGGGGCTTAGGCCTGTCACATCTTTTTGTGAAGCAGCTAGTAAACCGGTTTTCTTTCTTCCGATACGTGCATGACCCCTTTCTGCGCACAATGTGCCAGTTATGACTGAGCAAGCATCTGCCGATGTACGTGGTCTACAATTTAAGTATGCTTGGTGCTCTTCGAGGTTACCTAAGGGAAGTCGTTGACAGTGTCCGTTTTCTGCCCGTACGTTTTTCTAATGATTCTCTCTTGTGTCGCGGAAGAAATTGTACAGGGATGTAGTTGACATGATTATGCCGGTTCCGGTGTACAGAGCCATAAACAGTGGAGGAAAGGAAAACGACGTGTTAAAGCGTGTTAAGAAAATGCAGGTGCAGCCAAGCACTAAATCCTTTTTCTTTAAGTTGCATACCGGAACTTTGCCGGTACGGGCCTTTTTACAAGAGAAGGGTTTTTATTTACCATGGGGAGCAAACTGCCTTATATGTAAACAATTAGAAACAATTGACCATGTTTTTTTTTTTGCATTGTTGGGCAGGGGTTTTCGTTTGGGACGTTCTTAAAAGAACACTACAGAAAGAATTGCCTTTAAGCCCATTATGTATTAGATTTTCGACGGTAGAAAATGAGGACGGCATGCCATTGGACTTAATTATGCTAATGGGCCTCCACTGTTTATGGAGTGCTAGAATGGCCGGTTTCTTTTGTGAGCCTGACAGCCGGCCTGCGTGGCTGCTCTTCCGGGAAGCTATTTCCAAGTTCATTGCTGTAATTGAAGAACAAGAATGTCCTGCGGATTGGCTGGCGAGGATTGAGCCCCTCGCCACAGTAAAGGAATTTTAAACTTGACACGGCCAGCCACAATGTGACTGACCGCACAATATGCATGCGCACGAAGTTGAATGTGTGTTAGTGTATATTTATGTATCGCTTACCTTATTTCAAGAAATGACGCCCTTTGTGTTAGCTTGGTGAAACTTCCGGCAATGAAGAAAAAGAAAAGCGTCGGTGGTTCAGGGGTAGAATACTCGCCTGCCACGCGGGTGGCCCGGGTTCGATTCCCGGCCGACGCAGTTTATTTTTGAAAGGAGCTGTGGATGAAGTGGAATGATCCAGACTGCGTGTAAGAAATAGCCGCAGCGCGTCGGTGGTTCAGTGGTAGAATACTCGCCTGCCACGCGTGTGGCCCGGGTTCGATTCCCGGCCGACGCAGTTTATTTTTGAAAGGAGCTGTGGATGAAGTGGAATGATCCAGACTGCGTATAGGAAACAGCCGCAGCGCGTCGGTGGTTCAATGATTCCATTTCCGGCCACCACAGCGGACGGTCACGGAATATTGTGCTCCGTAGGGGCGGTTCATGCGGCCCAGCCGGGCCGCGGTATCAGGCTTACGGAAACGTCTTCACAGGATTACCAGCTTGTTTTGCCGCATCTGCCATCAGGTATGACCGTGTGTAATACCGTGTTTTTGCACGGTGATTTGAAGGCCAGGCCCTATCGAGTCGAACGTTTTCGCGATGCGCTTGACCGTCATAAGCTGTTGCCGGAGGTGGTGGCCCTCGGGGCCTACCAGATGAACCATGTCTGGGCTATAACATTCAAGGACGAAGTCGGAAAAAAGAAGCTGCTGTCAGCGAAGGCCTTTAGTGTCAAAGAACACCGCTGCGTCGCCATTGACCCTTGCAACCAGGATATTAGAATGAAGCTGTTCTAGCTGCTTCACACGACTCCCGACGAGGACGTCAGAGCAGCCTTGGCGCCGTTCGGAACGGTGACCGAAATTTCCAGGGAGCGGTGGCGAGTACCAGGGTGCGGCGACAAAGGTTCTCGCACCCGTCTGGTATCGTTACGGCTGAAGGCTGGTATGACCATGGAAGACATCCCGCATCAGCTACGAGTATCAGAGGACCATGCGCTCGTGATCGTTCCAGGCAGAGCTCCGCTCTGCCTCCGATGCCGCGGCACCGGCCATATACGGCGCGAGTGCCGTGTGCCACGCTGTGGACTCTGTCGTCGTTTCGGCCACGACGAGACCCAGTGCGTGAGAAGCTACGCTAACGTGACCGGGTCTGGCCGGAGCGACGCGTTAGACGAGCACTTGATGGATCAAGCGGACGCGGAAGAGACTGCTGGAGTGGGCGGAGACCCACGAGGCGCGGAAGAGAAGCCAGTGGTCATGGCAAGCGTCAAGTGCCAACCCAGAAAGGGCAGTAGCGAGGCAGTGGGCAAGAATGAAGTGCAAAGGGAACCGTCTGCAGAAAATTCTACGGTGCATGAAAGTGAGGGGGACGCGGAGGCTGCCGAGGGCGGTCTGCGACAGGGCAACTCTGGCGCTGCCTTCATCGAAGAATCCGGCGAGAAAATGGACCAGGCCAGCGCCGTTTCAAAGAGACCTCGCGAAATACCCGATCAAGATGTCAGGCTTGAGCAAGACGACGGTGTCAGCAGCGAAGGGCCACCCACGAAGACTTCCTCTTTCCGGCGGTCTACACTCAAGCCCACGCCGAACGTTCCGCTCGAGAGGAGGCCGACGCGAGAACATCCACCTGAGGGGCGCCAGACGCCGACCAATCCGCCAGGTGGTCGGCAGACGCCGACCGTCCCACCAGACGGGCGACAGACGCCGACTGTCCCACCAGATAAGCGGACAACGCCGACAGTTCCCCCGCGGTAGCGGGTTGCTGTTCGGTAGAAGGCTCAGTAAGGACTAGGTGCTGCGGAACCTTTAAGTGAATGATGAGTAGCGCATTTGGTAACGTCATGCCTTCGCCGTATGAGACGGAGCTTATGACGGAGCAGGGTTTTGTTTTTTGTAAGTTTGGCGGTCTTTGATTTCCGAAATGTATTGTAGTTTGTGCTTGCTCTTCTCTTTCAATGGCAAATAATCATGGAATAGCAATACGTATTGGCACGCTTAACGTACGAGGGTTAACGGCTAGACGGCGACAAGCACAATTAAGTCGCCTGATGCTGGAAAACGACATAGATATTCTTGCTGTTCAAGAAACTAAAATTGAAAGCGAAGAGCAAACGGACAAAATGGTTCAGGTTTTTAAATCCCGTTACAACACTTGTGTTTGTCATGGAGTAGGTAAGGCCGGTGGCTGTCTTTTATTTTTGCGTAATTCAATAGGTATTGTTGCGCAGAGTGTAATGTCGGCCCAAGATGGGCGATTGGTCCTATGTGATTTCTCTTTCAATAATATTGATTGGCGAATTGTCTGTGTGTACGCTCCAAACAAAATTAGTGATAGGAAATTTTTTTTAACTTTGTTTAGTCACACCTGACGTGTGAAAGAAATGTTGTTCTTCTTGGTGACTTCAGTTGTGTTTGCATGTCCGAAGATAGGGTACCCAGTAAAATAATACGGGATACAAGTGCGCATCAACTCTGCGCAATTATGGCAGACTATGATTTAATAGACGTTGGAAGCATATTAAGCGGTAACAGTGTTGTTTTTACTCATTTCCAAGGGCAGAGTCACGCTCGACTAGATCGTTTGTACGTATCAGCAAACCTTGCGCGAACGGTCACTAGCGACGCAGTAAAGCACGTGAGCTTCAGTGATCACAGCCTCGTAATGTGTACATTGGGCACGAAACATAGAGGGTCTCACTTTAACTGGGAACTGTGGAAAATGAACGAAACGATCTTAAGTGATGAATGGTTTGTCAAAACGGTAAAAGGAAAAATTGACGTAATGCAAATAGATGCTACGACAAATTGGGCTGAGCTGTGGGAGCAGTTTAAAATTGAAGTGAAAATGAGTGCGATCGAGAGGGCTTGTGTGATGCGTCATAAAGCTAAACAAAGAGAGAAAGAACTGCAAAGCATGCTCGATTATTTTCTAAACGCGGAGTGCACAATACCGGGATTGTTTTCGAAACGGATTAGAGAAATTAAACGCGAACTTGAAAGGGTGGACGCTCAAATTTACCAAGGAGCCGCGATAAGAGCACGATCCGAGAGGCTGTGGCTGGGAGAGGCGCCAACTAAGCGCGCGCTCAGTAACGAAAAGGGTTACGCATCCAAAAACATAATAAAAGAAATTTGTTTTAACAACACAATGTCAAAAGACCCAGAAGTAATTGAAAAAGCTTTCGTTGAACACTACCGAGCGTTGCTCGGTAGGCAGGTGCCCGTAACAGAAGAGTTTGTGAACACCTTTCTAACACTTCTGCCAAATTACAAGACGAAATAAAAGGACTCGAGAGACCGATCTCAGCGAAAGAAATTACAGAAGCCATAGAAGACTTGGGTAAAGGAAAGGCGCCTGGACCAGACGGCCTAGGAGCAGCTTTCTATAAAATTTTCAAGGCCAAAATAAGCGAGATACTGCACTGTGTAATATCAGAAGCTCATCAAACTAAGCACATGCCGCCATCATTCAGAAAAAGTCACGTTGTGCTTATACCGAAAACCACCGATACGGTAAAGCTGAAATCTGTCGCTGGATACAGGCCCATAAGTCTTACGAATTCGGATTGTAAAATCTACATGAAGGTGCTCGGAAAAAGGATGCAGTCAGTTATTAAATCCATAGTAGGCCCACACTAAACATGCGGTATCAGGAATAGAACAATATTGTCGAATATTCACATCGCTAGGAGTATATTGGAATGCTGTGATGCGAACCTCGAATGTGTAGCAATGGTTCAGTTAGACCTAGAAAAAGCTTTTGACAGGGTTGCTCATAGCATACTTCTTGCCCTGCTAAAACACATTAATGTAGGCGAAGTGATTCAGGACGGAGTAGCCATGGCTTATGAGAACTGTTCCGCTCACCTAATAATCAATAAAAGACTCAGCGAAAATATTCCAGTATTATCCAGTGTGCACCAGGGGTGCCCTTTGTCGCCCTTACTTTTTGCGATTTTTCTTGAACCTTTCTGTTTGAAGGTACGAGAAAACGAAAACATTCGCGGCTACCGTCTTTTAACTCAGGAAGTAAAAATACTAGCTTACGCAGATGACATCGCACTTTTTTGCATTGACCAAGAGAGCATTCGGGAGGCAGTCAAGGATGCAAGAAAGTTTTGCAGTCTAACGGGGAGTGCCATAAGCTGGCCAAAAAGCTTAGGCTTCTGGCGCGGTGAATGGGACAGCCGGCCTGCAGTGTTAGAAACAGTACCGTTCACAGATACGCCAACCAGTTATCTTGGTGTTCCTTTGGAATACTATCGCGATACCACGACGCAATGGACTGAACAAACTGAGCGGGCTAAAGCACAAACAACGAAGTGGGGAGGCAAGAATCTGTCAATATTCACGAGAGCCACTGTCTGCAATTTATTCCTTGTCGCTAAAGTGTTTTATATGTTGCAAGTTTTATGTATATCCCGAGTGTGTGTACAAAAGTTGCACAGGGTTTTTGCTATGTTCGTGTGGGGATCAGGATGGGAGCGCACGAGTCGTCTGAATCTGTTTCACGCTGTGCAGAAAGGAGGGTTGGGTTTGTCGCATTTATTTTTGAAACAAGTTGTGTCGCGCTTCATGTTCTTGCACGACGAAAGCGATTGTTTTTTGCGGTGCGTTATCCAGATGCGATTAGGTGACGCACTGCCAGAATATGTTGTGACGTCGTATGGCATACGTCAAGTGGTTGTCCGAGGTTTTTTGTTTGAAGTGATAAGCTCTTTCCGTTTTCTAAAAGTGCACTTTTCTTTGGAATACCTGAACACAGTCGCAAGAAAGCGATTATACCGAGATTTAGTTAATATCATGTGTCCAGTACCAATATACCGTGCAGTATATGCACTGGGGCGTGAGCAGAATGTCTTAAAAAGAGTTAAGAAAATGCCTGTAAGAGCAACAACAAAAACTTTTTTTTTCATGCTACACACTGGCACGCTTCCTGTCAAGCCATGGCTGCAGGAGAAGGGGATCTTTGTACACTGGAGTGTGAATTGCCAGATATGTCAGAAACCGGAGACAATGGAGCATATCTTTCTGGAGTGCAGGGACTCAGTCTTCCTTTGGGACATTCTACAAAGGACACTAAAAAACGAATTTCCTTTAACACCTTTTGGAATCCGTTTTTTACCGTTTGAAGAGACAGAAGGCGTGCCATGTGATATGGTGATGTTACTCTGCATGCACAGCGTGTGGAAAACACGAATGGCGGTACGTAATGAGGATGTTGACGCAAAACCGGCCAAAGAATATTTTGCTGAAAATGTATTGTACATTCGCGAAGCGTTTAAAGCGCTCAGCGAACCACCTGAGTGGTTAACAGCATTTGAACAGCTTGCAAACATTCAGCCTTTTTAAACCAAAATTAAACGACAAGGTACACCCGCACATTGAACTGTCTTTTTTTGTTTTGTAATCGCAGCGGAGAATAGCTGTGAATCGTGTATTTGTTATAAAACAGGCAATAAAGAAAAAAAAAAGCGTCGGTGGTTCAGTGGTAGAATACCCGCCTGCCACGCGGGTGGCCTGGGTTCGATTCCCGGCCGACGCAGTTTATTTTTGAAAGGAGCTGTGGATGAAGTGGAATGATCCAGACTGTGTATACGAAACAGCCGCAGCGCGTCGGTGGTTCAGTGGTAGAATACTCGCCTGCCACGCGGGTGGCCCGGGTTCGATTCCCGGCCGACGCATGTTCAGTTTTGAAAGGAGCTGTGGATGAAGTGGAATGATCCAGACTGTGTATACGAAACAGCCGCAGCGCGTCGGTGGTTCAGTGGTAGAATATTCGCCTGCCTCGCGGGTGGCCCGCGTTCGATTCCCGGTCGACACACCACGCTTCGGGTTTCCCTTTAAAAATATTAGTTGATGATGGCTTCCAGCCTGTCTTTTAGTTTCGCCACACTTACTGTGCGAGGACTGGCTGCCAAGAAATAGCAGAGTCAGGTCTATCGACCTTTGGTGGACCAGGACATTGACCTGTTGGCAGTACAAGAAAGAAAAGTTTAAGGGGAGGAGGATACCGGAGGTATGGTGCTTCGTTTCAAGTCTAAGTATTTTGTGTTTGTTAGCCATGCCGTGGGAACATCTGCATCATATTTGTTAAAAAATTGCAAAGCCTTGTGATACAAAATTATTTTTCATGTGTGTCGGGTAGGATTGTGTGGTGCGATTTTTCGTTGGGCGAACGTGACTGGCGGGTCATTTGTATTTATGCACCAAACGCGGATAAAGGCCGAACCATTTTCTTTTCGGAGATTAAGAAGCATCTCAATGTCACGAAACAACTGGTTTTGCTAGGGGATCTCAATTGCGTATTGAGTGGGAGGGATAGAGCGACAAAAAAAGAGACCGAACGACAAGAGCACCGTATTGTTAAAAAATGGCTGTGGCTTAGCTAAGGTTAAGCCCAGGATGCGAAGCATACTAGCCTTTATTTTAGTTGTTGAACCACTGTTTAGCCTGGTGAACTGCTGTTGTTTGGCTATATTTGGTTCGGCTAGACGAAGAAACAACTCATGCGTTACTCTGCTTCGCCTTCAAGAGTGGAACGCGACAGCGTTCCCGTCGACCCGCCAAGGGGTGTAAGAGAACGGGCTACGGCGCAGCGACTACGCGCCCCGCATTGGACGCGGTGAGCGTCGAGCAACGCAGCGTTCGGCGCGGCAACGAAATGGGCGCCTGAGCAAGCGACGCACGCCTGAGCCTTAGAAACAGCTCGTTTCTAAGGCAACACCGCATTCACTAGAGGCGCTTTTGTACCGCTTTGAAGCATCGTACTCGTGGCTCAGTGGTAGCGTCTCCGTCTCACACTCCGGAGACCCTGGTTCGATTCGCACCCAGCCCATCTTGCAAGAGTTGAGCCAAAGCCACCCAGAAAATCAGTCTCTGTAGCACGCCGCAACCTTCGCTTCTCATTCCAACGAGCAGCTCTGTCTCCAGGAGGTCGCACCTCGTGAGTGTCTAGCAGAGGCAAGCGCAGCTGCTTATATAACGCCGCGAGCGACGGCGCGAGTTGGAGCCCCGTTTCTCCTCTGTCGTGAGGTCACGGTGTCACGTGGTATTGAAAGCGACACCGCCGCGCCTGAGGAGCTGGGTTGAGCTCTCGTAATATGCTTCGCATAAAAGAACTGATAGATGAGCATGATATTGCCGACGTTGCCGAATTTCTAGAAGGGGAACGCGAGGTGCAGTACAGGCATTTTGAGGGCTCTAGCCATGCTCGGCTAGACAGGATTTACGTGTCCCTTCATATCATACCTGCATGTAACACTTACACTGTACTACCCATCTCTTTCTCGGACCATTGCTTATGAAATGCAATGTGGGTGAAAAAAAAAAGATGTAATAGTTTTAACTGGGATCTGTGGAAATTTAACACAACGCCACTACGTGACGAGCACTTTATCCGTTTTGTCTCAGAAGCAATAAACGAGGTTAAACGGTACGTTAATAAGCAGATAGGTGTTGATTGGGAATTACTAAAAAAAGTTTTAAAATATAGGCGATCGAAAGAAGCAGCGTCTTGAAATACCGTGAAAAAATGAGAACGGGCTGAAGGAAACATTGCGGAATCTAATTGCGCTGGAAAGCAAAGCGCCAGGTCTTTTTAAAGAAGACCTACTTAGGATAAAACAACAGCTGGAACAATTCGAGGAGAACCGCTATCGCGGGGCGCTCTTTCGTGCCAGAGCACAATCATGGGCCGTGGGTGAAACGCCCACGAAACGGGCGCTATGTATCGAGAAGACGCATGCGTGGCGAAACGAAATAGAAGTGATTGAAGAGAATGGCCAAGAACTGAATGACCGGGAGAGCATCGCAGGTGCTTTTCACCGGCATTAAGAGCGGCTCTTTGCATACCAGCCAGTCGATATCGAGGCATACAGAGCAAACTATCTTTCTCGTATGCCTCAACTATCAGCGGAAACGAAGTCACTTCTAGAAGCGCCCATTACGCATGCTGAAATAGAAAGTGCTATAGATAACCTGAGCCCTAATAAGTCGCCAGGCCCGGATGGTCTCGGCGCGGCCTTATATAAAGCGTTCAAGAACGAGCTGGTGCCTTTGTTGAAAGTGTTGTTTCACGAAGTTTTTGCTACCAACAGATTACCACCGTCTATTTCTGAAACCCATACCGTCCTTATTCCTAAGACGAACCAAGAAGCAATGCTGAGGCTAGTCACAGCATACAGACCCATTTCATTGACCAACACGGATTACAAAGATTTAATGAAAGTTCTTGCAAGCCGATTACCGTCAATAATTAAGGATCTTGTAGGACCACACCAGACTTGTGGCATAAGGGACGCACTATTGCGCAAATGTACACACGATGAGAGGCGTCTTGGAATGCTGTGACGGTTTTCAATATGCCGTTGCCACCCTGCAGATAGATTTAGAAAAAGCCTTTGATTTTGTCCCACACGAAATCTTGTTATTAGTTCTTGAGCACGTGAATGTAGAATCAATCATCGCTGATGGGGTAGCTCTGGCGCACCGGAACTGCTCAACCCGGCTGATTATTAATAAGACACTGGGGCCTCCCATTAAGATAGAGCGTTCCGTGCGTCAGGGGTGTACTCTCAGCCCGCTTTTGTTTGCCATCTATCTAGAAAGCTTTTGTTTGGCAATCATTCAAAACAGTAGCATAAAGTGCTTCAAACTCATGGAAGCCGAAGTGAAACTCCAGACATATGCAGACGATGTAGCGGTGTGCTGTACAACTAAAGAAAGCATTACAGAGGTAACAACCATTGCTAACATTTCGGAAACACAACAGGGAGCTTTGCAAATTGGAATAAGTGTTTCGGTTTTTGGCATAATGAATGGCAGTCAACACCGGAAATGTTCGCCAACATTAGATGTATTAAAGCGCCAGCTAAATACTTGTGCGTTCCGCTCGAACATTACCGGCGGAATGAGGACTATTGGCTAGAAGAGGCCAAACGACTCAAGGAAAAAACAACAAATTGGAAAGGTGCTCATCTCTCGATGTTTGCGAGAGCTACTGTATGTAACTTGTTTTTAATAAGCAAAATATGGTACGTTATGCAAGTTTTCTGTTGCTCTCGTTTAAATGTGCAAAGGTTCCATAGAAATTTGGCTGTGTTCATTTTGGGCATCAAAATGGGAGAGGTGCAGCCGCACGAACTTGTTTAGGAGAGTCAAGGACGGGTGCTTAGGCCTGTCACATCTTTTTTGTGAAGCAGCTAGTAAACCGGTTTTCTTTCTTCCGAGACGTGCATGACCCCTTTCTGCGCACAATGTGCCAGTTACGACTGAGCAAGCATCTGCCGATGTACGTGGTCTGCAATTTAAGTATGCCTGGTGCTCTTCGAGGGTACCTAAGGGAAGTCGTTGACAGTGTCCGTTTTCTGTCCGTACGTTTTTCTAATGATTATCTCTTTTCGGTGTCGCGGAAGAAATTGTACAGGGATGTAGTTTACATGATTATGCCGATTCCGATGTACAGAGCCATAAACAGTGGAGGACAGGGAAACGACGTGTTAAAGCGTGCTAAGAAAATGCAGGTGCAGCCAAGCACTAAATTCTTCTTCTTTAAGTTGCATACCGGAACTTTGCCGGTACGGGCCTTTTTACAAGAGAAGGGTTTTTATTTACCATGGTGAGCAAACTGCCTTATATGTAAACAATTAGAAACAATTGACCATGTTTTTTTTTGCATTGTTGGGCAGGGGTTTTCGTTTGGGACGTTCTTAAAAGAACACTACAGAAAGAATTGCCTTTAAGCCCATTATGTATTAGATTTTCGACGGTAGAAAATGAGGACGGCATGCCATTGGACTTAATTATGCTAATGGGCCTCCACTGTTTATGGAGTGCTAGAATGGCCGGTTTCTTTTGTGAGCCCGACAGCCGGCCTGCGTGGCTGCTCTTCCGGGAAGCTATTTCCAAGTTCATTGCTGTAATTGAAGAACAAGAATGTCCTCCGGATTGGCTGGCGAGGATTGAGCCCCTCGCCACAGTAAAGGAATTTTAAACTTGACATGGCCAGCCACAATGTGACTGACCGCACAAAATGCATGCGCACAAAGTTGAATGTGTGTTCGTGTATATTTATGTATCGCTTACCTTATTTCAAGAAATGATGCCCTTTGTGTTAGCTTGGTGAAACTTCTGGCAATAAAGAAAAAAAAAGCGTCGGCGGTTCAGTGGTCATTCTGCATCCGGCAGCCGAGCTGTTCGGATCGTAGGGTCATGGCCTCTGCCGGGGCAGTGACAGCGGCCACTTTTGGTCGCGGAAACAGGATTACGGAAGATGATAAGGAATATCCGTTCATTTTGCCTCAACTGCCTAAAGGACGAGTTGCGATTAACACCGTGTTTTTGCACGGTGATGTGCGTGCGAGACCATACAAGGTCGAAGATTTCAGGGACGCCCTACTGCCGACGGGCATCTTACCGGACGTGGTATGCATAGGGGCGTACCAGATAAACCATGTCTGGGCGGTGACCCTGAATGATGCGACTGCGACGAAAAGACTAGTTTCTCTAAAGGACCTGCAAGTGAAGGGACGACGGTGCGTCATCGTGGACCCGCAGGACCAGGAGGTGAAGCTTAGGCTTCACTGGCTGCTGCACGGCGTTGCCGACGAGGACGTCCGGACAGCGTTCGCGGCTTTCGGCAAGGTGGAGGAGGTGAGCCGAGAGCGGTGGCGAGTCGAAGGCATGGGAAACAAGACGTCGACCACCCGGACGGTGCTCCTCAAGTTAAAGAACGGATCTCCCTCATCAGGTCCGCGTCGGCGGAGAGTTGGCCTTGGTGGTCGTGCCCGGTCGACCCATGCAGTGCCTGCGCTGCCAAGGCACGGGGCACGTCCGCCGAGACTGCAAAGTCCCGCGCTGTTCCAGGTGCAAACTTTTCGGGCACGTTGACGCTGACTGCGTCAAATCCTGCGCCGCCGTGACAGGACCAGCAGCGAGGGACGTTGCGGCTGAACACGTCATGGACGTGGTCGAGACGGAAGACGCCGCCAAAGGAACCGGAGACTCGGTTTCGACAGGGACACTCAGAGGGTCATCTACCACCGGTGCTGAAGGCATGGTGGCTGAGGCTGACGAAAAGACAGACAAACCGGTGCAGGTCCTGCCTGCAGTGAGCCTTGCTACGGGGGGCGTTAACGAAGACGCACCCGACAACGACACGACGGCAATGCTGCAGGACAAGGAAGTCAACGACGATGAGCGGACTGGGACTCCTGGTGCCCCAGTCACACGCCCCCACGACGATACCAAGGACAGGGACGGTGGTGCCACCAGCACCAGCGAGGGGCCGCCGACGAAGACGCCACAAGGAAGACGGATGGGCTACAAGCCAAAGCCTAATGTACCACCTGAAAGGTAGCCTGTGGGCAAAATGGTCTCGCCTAACGACACGAACAAGCCGGGAGGTCCCGGAGGCGGCTAGCCGAGGGCTAGTCCTTAACGGTAAGCACCATGCTCCGGGCCTGCTTTTCTCGCTAGCTTAAGATGGCTGAGATATACCGTCCCTTATTATTGCAACATTGAACGTGCGAGGGTTGGCGGCTAGTCGTAGGCAAAGTCAGGTCCTACGGTTGATCACTGACCACAACCAAGACGTACTAGCCGTCCAAGAGACTAAGGTTGATGGAGAGGAGCAGACCGGGAGCATGGTGCGACGATTCACGCACAGATATTTTGCGGTGGTTAGCCATGCGGTAGGCACGTCCGGTGGTTGCATTCTGTTCGTCAAGAAGCTACCTGGACTGCAGATTCAAAGTGTATTTTCCTGCGAATCTGGAAGGATTGTTTTCTGCGATGTTTTGATAGGTAATGTTGAATTCAGCGTCATATGTGTGTACGCTCAGAATTCAGTGGAGGAGCGTGTCTTGTTTTTTTCTAACCTTTCTAATCATGTCCATTGTGATAAGCGCGTTATTCTGTTAGGGGATTTTAACTGTGTGTTGAATGCCAGAGACCGAGTGAATAATGCCGGTGTGCGGGACAAAAGTTGCAGCGTATTATCAAAACTAATAGGTGAAAATGAACTTGACGATGTTTTCGATTGTCTGGAAGGGGGGCGTGAAGTGTCTTTTACTCGTTTTCAAGGCAGTAGTCATGCAAGACTGGATCGAATGTACATATCGTTGGACACGATTCCAATATGCCACAGTTATTGTGTAGTGCCCGTGTCGTTTTCGGACCACTGGCTCGTGAAATGTCACATAGGTATAGTGAAAACGAAACATGCTCTTAATTGGGATCTGTGGAAAATGAATGACCTGCTACTAAGTGATCAGTGCTTTGTAAAAGCAGTAATGGATGCGGTTAACGAAGTATTCGATGATGCAACGGAAACAATAACGGAGAAGTGGGAATGTTTTAAACAGAAGGTTAAAATTAAAGCCATAGAAAGATCGAGTTGCATAAAATGCGAGAAGGAAACGAAAGAAAAGGGCTAAAGAAGACTGCTTGAGCAGCTGATAACGCTTGAGTGTAGAGAGCCTGGTACATATAAAGACGACGTGCGAAACATCAAGGAAAAACTTGAACAGTTCGACAAAGAGCGTTATCAAGGCGCCATCGTGCGTGCGCGAGCACATGCACTAGCGGCAGGGGAGACGCCCACTAAAAGGGCGCTGGGTCTTGAGAAGGCGCACGGACGGCGAAACCACATCGATAAAATTCTAATGAACGGGACTGTCGTTGAAGACAGTGAGAGCATTGGGGGCGCCTTCTTCGAGTACTACCAGTCACTCTTTGCATTTCAGGCTGCGAATGTAGGGGGTTTCAAAGCGGATTTTCTTAATCTCATGCCGCGAATAAGTGATGATACCAAAGAACGATTAGAAGCCAGAGTAACTGAGGGGGAAGTAGAAAAGGCAATCGACGATTTGAACCTTGGTAAGTCGCCTGGACCTGACGGCCTCTGCGCTGGGTGGTATAAGGCGTTTAAGAGAGAATTGGCTCCATTGTTGGCAGAGGTATTTAATGACGCGTATCAGCAGAAATGTTTGCCCCCTTCCTTTGGAAAAGCGCACACCATACTAATACCTAAGAGCGATCAAATAGATAAACTAAAATTAGTGTCGTGCTATAGGCCAATATCACTAACAAATGTTGATTACAAGATATTTATGAAGATTTTAGCTACCAGACTCCAAGGCGTCATCAAAGAAATAGTCGGAGACCATCAAACTTGTGGCATCAGAGGGCGAACAATTTTTCTAATGCGATCTTCGGCTGGTCGTTCCTGAGCGCTCTAGAGCGCTCTCGCGAGCGGCGTTGTCTTCGGCTGGTTGAAAGAGGGTGCGCGCCCTACGTTCGGCTGGTTCTTGTAGATTGCTCTCCTCCATCTTGGAGCGCTCTGAGGCGCTCCGAGCACTGTCGTCGGAGCAGTCATCGAGATTGAAACGTCATCGCAGCGCCGCGTCGCTGCTGTTGGCGACGGTCAACCGTAACCTTGGCAACCTAGGCCACTGCATGCTGGCGTCTCGACGAACGCTCGTCCCGCCGGCACGTCCACCGGTTTTTCCGGCAGCGCCGGGAGCTTTGGATAGGCGAATCATCGGACGTTGGCAGTAGTCACGTGGTTTCGCATCGGCAATTTCCTCCTCCAAGAGTGAGTCGCACGTTCGGCTTGCGCGCTTGTCCTCTACCCTTGAGCTCGGGAAACGCGCGATCAACCCGACTCTGCTTCGGGGCATACAGGCGACCAGTCGAAGACACCATAACATTCATAAGATGCGATGTGTTCTCGAGTGCTGTGACGTCACCGGAGGTGGCGTTGCAGTTCTTCAGCTCGATCTCGAGAAAGCTTTCGATTGTGTCGCGCATGTTATTTTGTTTGCCACCTTTGATCTCGTTAATGTCGGTTCCGTCATCACTGAAGGCGTGGCCTTGGCGTACAAGAATTACACAACCAGATTAATTGGTAATAAGTCACTGGGGGCCCCCATTAATATTATGCGTTCAGTGCGCCAAGGCTGTCCCCTCAGTCCACTTCTGTTTGCTATTTATATAGAGGCCATGTGTGTGGCAATAAATGAAAATGACAAAATACGTGGTTTTAGATTGGCAGCGACAGAAGTGAAGCTACTGGCGTATGCAGACGACATTGCAGTGTGTTGCACAGATAAACCAAGTGTAACCGAAGCAATATCTGTAGTAAATCATTTCTGTGAAGTCACGGGTAGCAGAGTAAATTGGAGCAAATCCCTTGGGCTGTGGCACGGGGACTGGCTTTCCGCACCGGACTATTTCGCGAGTGTGAGCTGGATGAAAACTCCGATGAGGTATCTCAGTGTTCCCCTAGACAGGTACAATAGCAGTGATGAATATTGGAGGAACCAAACAAGTGACGTCAAAGAAAAAGCAGACAAATGGAAAGGTACTAAGCTGTTTTCGCAAGAGCGACAGTGTGTAAGATCTTTTTAATTGCCAAGTTATACTATGTTATGCAAACGTTGTATTGTTCTAGACTAAACGTGCAAAGGCTGCACAGAGTGTTTGCGGTTTTCATATGGGGTTCAACATGGGAAAGGTGCAGCCGAACAAATTTGTTTAGAAGAGTGAAAGACGGAGGTGTGGGATTAGCCCATCTTTTTGTTCGACAACTGCTCAACCGATTTTTCTTTTTCCGCGATGTGCGCGATCCTTTTCTTCGCACCGTATGTCAGCTCAGATTAAGCAACACATTGCCGGCACATGTTGTCACAACGGCAAGCATGAATGGAACTCTTCGTGGCTATCTTAAGGAAGTTGCCGACAGTGTCCGCTTCCTTAATGTTCGGTTTTCAAATGATTACCCATGTCAAGTGAAAAGGAAAACGCTGTATAAAGATGTGTGTGATATTGTATTCCCATTGCCGCTATGCAGAGCCATATACAGTGGAGGGCAAGGACAGGACGTTCTTAAACGGGTGAAACGCATGCAGGTGCCACCAGGGGTAAAATCCTTTTTTTTAAGCTCCACACTGGAACCCTGTCCGTGAAGACGTTTATGGAAGAACGAGGCTGTCTCGTACCGTGGGGTTCTCACTGCTTGATCTGCAAGAAGCCCGAAACCATAGATCACGTGTTCTTGCACCGCTGGGCTGCTGTGTTCTTTTGGGATGTCTTGCAGCGAACCCTGAAGAAAGAATTACCTGTAAACCCCCAAGGGATCAGGTATCTGCATATTAAGGATGAAGACGGCGTCCCATATGACTTCATTATGTTGAATGCTCTCCACTGTATATGGCGGTCTCGAATGGCTGGATACCACTGCGATCCCGACGCACGGCCGGTTCACATATATTTCAGAGAATGTATGTCGCGGTTTGTTGACGTACAGAAAATGCAAGAATGTGCACCGGATTGGCTGTCGAGGCTAGAAGCTCTCACAGCCATGAAGGAATTTTAATTTGACAACGCCGATCTTATACGGACGGATGGCATTACTGTAATTTCTTTTTCGCTGTTTTGCATTTCTGAGATGTGTGTAATATTTGTATTTTCTGTGTTATGTCAAAGACCGGCTTTAATTTTAAAAAAAAAAGTCGGCGGTTCAGTGGTAGAATACTCGCCTGCCACGCGGGTGGCCCGGGTTCGATTCCCGGCCGACGCAGTTCATTTTTGAAAGGAGCTGTGGATGAAGTGGAATGATCCAGACTGTGTATACGAAACAGCCGCAGCGCGTCGGTGGTTCAGTCATTCTGCTTCCGGTTCCCGAGCTAAACGGATCGCGGGATCATGGGCTCCAATGGAGCGGCTGTTAGCCGCGGCAACAGTCTTTCGACGGAAGAAGATAAGGATTACTAGATAATTTTGCCTCGGCTACCTACAGGACGTATTGTTTTAAACGCAGTTACTGCACTCAACACACAAACAGCCATGTCGGTCTTACAGGACACAAGCCTGCCTGACTCTCCGACTGCCTTAACGAAAAACAGGTCGAAACGTACAACCATGGAGACAAAGTCATCTGCGGAGCAGCGCGACCGCATGACGGTGCGCCACGACCGGTTCCGGCTCTAGGTTCCTGAGCCAAACGAAACCCCGTAGATCGATTGGCACCCACGGCCGAGTCGAGCGACCTTAGGAGCATGCAGCATAACTTCCACCTGACTCATTAAAAATCATGGCAGGACGAGCACACACTTCGAGGAACTTCTTGTAGCCCAAGCGATGCCGCTCCCGGGTGAGATGGAACAGACCTCCTTCCGTGCTTTCGCAAGCACTTCGTGAAGGCCAGGCGCCCGTCCCCCGAAAATTGCATCACAGCGTGCCAACCAAACTTGGCACGAACTGGTTTATCGCCTATTTAGGCAAAGGGAGCAAAAATCGGACAATCTGATATGGAACACCTGGGAGCTTAAAGAGACTAGCAATCCTTTGGAGAAGAGCTGCAGGAAGCAAACACTACGCAAAGATATGAACCGAGTCCTCACGAACACACAAAAAGGGTACACTCCACGAGTCGAAACGGCTGTGAAGGGCCTGTAACTCAATGGCAGGCATCCTCGCGCCAGGCGGTACATGAACGTAGCTCGCCTAGCGTCGAAGAAACTGGCGGTAATGAGCTTCCAGTTTGGCCTGTGGATGGACAGATCGTACCTTTGGCAATGCAGTGGGAGACCTGGGGTGAGTATATCGATTAGTTCTTGGATTGGAGTTGAAACTACGTCGATGCCGGGGTGAGCCTTGCGGAGGCTTACCAGAGAATTGGCAGCCGCCGCATGAATGATGGACAGAGAACCTGAGCGAGGCACACAGTGGGAAAATGTGCTCTGCGAAAACAAGCGGAGTCGGGCGCTAAGAAAAAAGGAAGTAAATCTTCGAGTTGGGAGCATATCCGAGTTAAGAGCGACCTGGGTCCACCTGACGTGTAATGCAGTAGCCACGATGCCCAGGTCAGGAATTCCGAGTCCTCCCTTATCCCTGGACAACTTGAGCACCTGTCTAGCTACACAACCATGTTGTCCTTATTCAGGGGAAGCGAAAGAGGACCCTCTCCAAGATAAGCTTGGTTCGGGTTGGAACAAAAGACACACACGCCGCATACGTCAGGAAGGAAAATAGAAGTGAGTGAAGAATTGTCACTCGAGCAGTCAATGGGCATGACAACGCGCTGAATTCCTGAATCCCGGTTTCAAGCTTCTCCTTAGCCTGTTGGCAGGTTTCAGGAGAGGGACCGTCTGGTTTGAATTGGAAACCTAGAATGCGCAACCGCGTTTTCACGGTGAGACCATGACGGGCTGCGGACTGTACGGAGTGGTGTTAAAGTAAATGGCTGCACTTTTCGACCTATTCAACCTTGCACCGCTCGCCCTGCAGTAACTGCCCATGACCTCCAAGACGCTGAAGCTGATGCCTCGTCCGGGACGACAACGTACAAGTCATCAGCATGGGCAAAGAGTGCAACCGGAGGGGAATTTAGGGAATCAGCGTGTGGGAGTAGGAACCTGCCGACCCTACTGTCACAGGACAACTTCTGCAGAGCGGTTCAAAAGCAAGTACGTAGAGGGCAGGTGAGAGAGAGTGCCCCTGCCGTTCACCACGTCCCACAATGAACGTCTCCAAGACGCGATCCCGTATGAGAACAGCAGAAGTCGGTCGAGAATACAAAGCTTGTACCATCTGCCGAAAACCCATACTAAAACCAGCCTCTTCCAGAACACGGAAAAGGAACCTATGGCTAATAATATCGAAAGCCTTGTCATGAGCGAATGAGCAAAGAATGCCTGGAAGTTTCCTGGTATTTGCCCACAGGAGAAGGTCCCTCACTGCTAGACCGTGAAGCTGAGTGGAGCTCCCCGGGACACAACATGCCTGGTATGAACCCAAAATACCATTAAGTACTGGCGTGAGTCGCATACACCGGCACTTTGCTATGAGTTTATAATCGCAGTTCAGAAGTGTGATTGGACGGCATGCTCTCAGATCGGAGCTTCTCGATTCGTCCGTACAAAGGATAGTGATTGGCCCCTCTCGTTGAGACGCTGACAAAGTCCCTTCACTGAGTAGCCTGTTCACCAGTGATGTGAACGGCTTCCCTAACAGTGTCGAAAACTACGCGGTCCCGTGTAGCCGACCCGTTGCGGGCCTGTGAACATCTGCCGCGGTGATGAAGCGTTCAGCAGAAGAGAGCTCGGGTGGAGAGGGCGCCTGGGAGCCGCCACTCGGGAGGCCAATCACGGCTCGTCACGGTGACACTTGCTCGCGCGGTGATTCGAGCCGGGGAGAGAGAAGCGCGGTTTGCGCGGGAAATTAGCTCCGGTACGCTAGCCGTGTCCGCCATGTTGCCGTTACGGCGGCGGTTCCCAACGCTTCCCGAAGATTGAGCTAAGCACAACGCGCGAGCTGGGGGACGAGGCGCGGGAAGGTACCTCGATCCCTACAACATGTGGTGGACCTTCAGAAATACACTTTGGCGGAATAAAACGACTCGGACTCCGAACCAAAGCTCACTAGTGAACAGCTGGCGTCAGTTTCAGATAATTATCACCGTTCAGCACTGTTCGACGGCAAAGTCGGTGATATAATTTAATTCTTGACTTGCTGTGAGTCATTTGATTACAAAATTTTGATGCTAGCACGGCTTAATCGTGAGCGGCATGCTTTTTTCTCGAGCGCGGCAGAAGTCGACAGTCACACTTCTTTTCGCCACAACATACGCATATTAGTTCGCAAAAAAGGTACGTCAAAGTCACAACATCGCCGCAGCGCGAAAATTTAAACCAATTCTGAAAATGCAGTGCCTGTACTAACTTATGGATGGCCTTAAGTGGATAACAAACGGCTCGAACATGTCGAAATCGGCGATTTAAAACATCGATCACCGGTGATCGATATGAATAGGCGTGGTAACGAAAAAGTTAAGTGTTGTCAAGCACACACCCTAAACGGGAAAATCTCCCCACTTAATCAGAGCCGCAACGCAGGTGGGACTGAATTTTCGTTCTTGCTTGCTTCGGCGCTTTCGAAACAGCTGACGCAGCGGCTGCTGTGTCCACGTGATCCCACATACCATGTCACGCCAATGGCGGCGCCAGATTTTCCAGCAGTGGAGCTGGCGCCCAATAGTATCAATAAGGTTGAAAGCACCACATTTATTTATATGGAAAAGAAATCAAATGCATTGCGTAAACTGGCAAGAACGCATTTTGCCTGAATATTTGCAACCAGAACACGTCGTTCAGGCTTGCAGTGTCAAACTTCTAAATAGCCGTCCCGCTCCGCTACGGATATTTGGTCCATACTGTAAAGTTTCGTACAAGCGCTTCAGAACGTTATATGCATCATTTATCCGTGCCCTGGGAGAGGCCAATGTAGTAGCAAGTTTGGATTTCTATAAAATGGGGGCCGTGTTGTAGGACGTATGGAAAATTTTTAAAACGGTGTAGTTTAATTGCAGTTAATTATTCTACCACTGGAAAGTAATACAGGCGTCATACGCATGTTCTGTCGTTATTTGTAATAATGGAATGTTGCATCGTGTTTAAACATGCACAAAATTAGAGACATAAATAATAAGGGTCACATGCGCATGAAGCGAAAAATCCGGGAAGCCTTCGCGGCCGTGAGGCAGCGCTATAATATAGCCTTTCATCTGGGACCCGCTGTGCCACTATCGCGCTCGCGCGCTGGCCCGATGGCGTCTAGCTCGCCTTCCCTTGTCCACATATTTGTGTTGTTCTGTGTTTTGTGCACGCATTTGTCATTCCGTGCGCAGTTTTTCTCCGACCGATGACGTGACATGACGAAGCCTCGTCGGAAGAATCAGTGCTTCGCTCCGATCACACTTTCCCCATACAGGGCTAAGCCGTGCACGGCTACACGCGAGAGGGTCCAACCCTCACGTGCTCGGGTACGTGGTGTCGCAACACACCAAATGCCTGCTGACGCAGATGCCCCTGCGGGATGTTCATTTTAAATTGCACCCCCTCCCCCTCACCCATCCCCTCTGCAGGCGGCAAGTCGCAACACGCAATTAATGTGACGCCAGATTTGAACCGGCGAACGTGCGAGCTTCAAAACATGTGTAGGAAATGTACGAATAATCGGTTTCCGCGTGCTCCATTTGTGGTGCTGATTATGCTACAAGGGGTTTCATATGCCTTATCAATGCAACTATCCCCTATCAATGCAAGCTCACTTTTTCCGAAGCATGCCGGCAGCTTCCGCGCTTACAAAACTTACTATGTCGCACCCCCTCGTTCACTCTGTGCACCGGCGAATCTCTCTGCCTCTCTCTGTCATTTTTTTTCCCTTTGAGTCCGAGTATAAGCACTCCTGCGCATGACTGCTGTTGATTCAGAGTTGGAGTGAATCCGGCTTGACCTTATTTCTGTTACTCAGTGAATTATACAGGGTGCCCTAACTATCATGCACCAAAACTTAAAAACAGAGCAGTTGCGTTACCCGAAGAAAACCAGATGCACATTGTTTCCAGTACCGCGGAGTATCCGCCAGTAATCACTTCGTTTCTGAAATTTAATTCGAAAATTGCAATTAATTATCCCACTCGAGAAGTAGTGTCCTAATTATCAAAGTGTCAATGAGGCATTTGTAGGCACCCCCAAATGACATCTAACTGCTGTGTTTTCAGCGACGTACTAATTGCGTGAAATTCTTTCCGGCTGGGAAATAAACCCCACGAGATATGGCAAATACGACGTGACTGAGCTTCCACCCGCATCATAAAGCTGCGCCCTCAAATAAGCTGATTGAAAGCAACTGCACTGCCTGTCGAAAACCCGAAGAGAGCGCATCACCTTGATCACCAACGGCAGGTTTCGCGGCTTTGCAGCTGTTCCTTCCTCTCTACGTTACACTTATTATCCGTCTCTCAAGGCCGACTGATCACAGTGATAACAAAAACCCATTGATAATGCGCCCGAAGCTCCACTCTGACCAAGCACGAAAGGCGAAAAGCAATGTAATAGGCATGGCATGTTTCATTATCCCGACTTTGCTCGCTCCGCATCGACAGAGTGCGCGCGCAGCTATATTTCGCGCCAGAAATTTACTTCGAACCAAAGCCAAATTAAAGTGACGGTTTTAGTTTTCATGAGAGTGTGTAAGTGCTGCAGAAACGGGTTCATGGCATAAAAGAAAATCGAAATAAACAGCCCGGGAAGCAACCCACGTGTCGAGAAAAGGCAGAACCGATGCGTTCAAGAAATTAAATAACCACTTCTAAATGAGCCGAATCGGCAATCGAGACGCCTGTGCAGAAAACAAACAATTACATCAAATTTCAGTGTGTCCTTATTATCTATGAATTCGTAAGCGCCGTTGAACACCAGCTGTTGCCCAGAGGACGTGTTCGAATAGGTCTGCTTCTGCGGCTACGCAGTTCTGAGTCCGCTTTGTCACATCTGCAGTGGCTTCCTTGATGACGGACGCTCGAATTCTACAGCAGACATCCGTTACCCTTGTCTTGAGCTAATCGGACGTCCATCTCGATCCTGTAAGCTAGTAGCACGATATTTCACATAACCCCAAAGAAATAAATCGAGTCGAGAGAGGTCAAGTTACCTAGCCGGGCAATTTGCAGGCCCATGCCTTCCGCTCTATTGATTGCGCATGAAAAGTCGCATCCAGCCGGTTTCGTCCTCGGCTGCTGCTGTGTGCGGGTGCCCCATCGTGCTGATACCACAGTAGGGGAAGACGTGACAGCGGGACTTCACTTAGAAACTCATCCACCACTTCTTCAAGGATTTCGTCCACGTAACCATGTCCAGTCAGTGAGCGATCGAAGAAGATGGGACTAATTATAGTACCGGCGTAAATGCCGCACCCCGCGTTGAACGATCACTGGTACTATAGTGCCGATTGCGCTTCACTCAGTGTGCATTGTAGTCGCTCCAATAGTGTGCATTATGCAAATTTACCTGGATGTTTCTCTGAAAATTTGCTGCATCTGTGCACATGACGTAGCTCAAAAACTTCGGTGACTCATCGGCTTTCGCGAGTACTCAATTCGAAAAATCTACACGATTCTAAAGTTCCCTATCTTCCAAGCATTGGTGCTGGTTAGGGTGGCACGGGTGAAAGGCCGTCTTTTAGAATCCTCCGAGCTGATGAAATGCTATGACACCTATGCGTGGCTGGGACTCGAAGATGGAGTCCTCCGCCGCTGTTTCTGGCAGCTGCCGGTTTGTTTGAGGTTTTTCATAATTTCTGATGATAGTCGATGCGTTTGGTCTACCGCCACACTTCCATGACAGATATATATTTACGGCCTTCATTTTGTTACTATTTACAGCTCCCAAGGCAAAGATAATGTTTTCCTTCTGTTCATTAGAGAAAGACATGGCTGGGACGAAACAAAAGGCACCTTTAAACCTTTGCACTGACATTCTCAAACGCTAATGAACCGGCGGTAGACGCTTTTGTGGGGATATATTTTGCGGGAAAAAAAAACATACGTGCACTTTATCTACGCTAAGACAACAGCTATCACAGCTTGTTTCCAACTAACGCCAAACGCGTCGTGTTACTTCGGCCGAGACACCAGCAGATAAGACACTAGCTCGATCACGATGTTTTACAGAGAAGCTGTATATGGCTAGCCGATTCGTACGTCGGTCTTTGGCCTGTATACCGAAAACTCCTCCGGCGCAGCCTCATGCGAATGCAATAAAAAAAAACGAAAGAGAGGCGCGCGGATGGCTGCGCCAGTAGTGACGTCGTTGCTGTCACAGCAGAGCAGGCGAGCAGCAGTTTCTCTCCGGCTCTTAAATGGCTAGGCCACGCTTCATACGTACTCCTGACGAGCAGGCAGCTTTTGATCAGCAACGCCGCGAGTAGAACCGGGAACGGGCTCGCCTACGCCGTCTTAATACTGCAGGCCGAGCCCAAGAACAGGTTCGTGCAGCCGAGCGCAAGCAGCAGCTGTATGCTGATGATCCGGCAGCCTACCAAGCCGTCGTTTAATGAACCGTCGGGATTGACCCAGTGACAAACACCAGGGCCGCACGTTTCAGCTTCGCTGGTTAACCATCTGTACGGAGTGCTTGGGCGTTGATTTTTTTTCCTTATTTCCTTTATAACGTTCTACCTAACTCGGTGTTATGTATCTCCTGGCGCCCCCTACAAATCCGACATTTTTAATAAAGGCTAGGCCAGTCGTGGCCGCCACAGTTGTTCTCAAGAAATGGAGTCTGTCACTCGCGGCTTCGTGCCGTCGCATCTTTGAAACCCTACGCAACTAACCCAAACAACATAACATGGTGTCAGAAGTGCAAGCAGATCGTCCCCGCAACGCCTGAAATCAACAAAATGGCCAACGTTTTCATCCAGCCCCCGGCTCACTTCGAACCTGGTGACACTCCTCAGACCGCATGGGAAGAATGGCGGGAAGCATTCACCATATATGAACTGGCTTGTGAGTACAACACTAAGCCTAAATCAGCGCGGAAGGCATTGTTGCTTCATGTACTTGGCCCGCATGCTCGTCGCATCGGGCAGACGTTCCCTCCAGACCCTGCCGCCGGAAACGAAGACGCAGACCCAGTGGAATACATACTTGACAAGTTTGACGAGTTGTATCGCCCGTACAAGAACGTCATACAAGCAGCGGCGGTGTTCAACTCGATGGTACAAAAGCCAGGTCAGTCCATTGACGATTTTGTTACTGACCTTCGACGACAGGCGCAGAAATGCGACTTCGGTGACAAGTGCGACAGACTCATCGGCGATCGCGTGGTGGTTGGAATCCGCGATGGAGCTCTCCGCGAACGGCTCTTTCGGGAGCGCGACCTCACTCTGGAAAAAATCGTCTCAGCGTGCAAGGCAGCGGAAATATCAAAGAAACATGTACAAGAGATCGGAACCAGTGATCAGCAGCCAGAAGTGAATGCCGTTCACACGTATAATCGGAAACCCACGAAGACAACTGGTCGTCCGCTAGGTATCAACAAGCCTCAGCAGCCTCATCGCTCGTCCCAAAGGTCTAATCGTAAATGTTCTCGCTGCGGAACCTCGCATCCCCCACAACAGTGCCCAGCTTTTGGCAAAAACTGTTACAACTGCGACAAACTTGGCCATTTCGCGCACGTGTGCAAGCAGTCACGTCGGCAGACACCAGCGCATCGACCGCGAGTCGGACTGCTTCATGAGCAACCACAACAAGACTCGCAGGAGGAATTATACTTGGGCTGTTTGACTACGTGCAGTGTCAATGTCGACGCAACAGACTGGAGCGAACGTGTCAGTGTTATGGACACAAGGTGACATTCAAGTTAGACACCGGTTCGGACGTCAACATAATTCCAGAAAATATGTTCAAGCAGTGGCCGTGCAGACCAGCAACCAAACCAACCACAGCTAAAGTGACTACGTACAGTGGCCACCAGCTTCCAATAGACAGTGAATGTGAACTGTCTTGTGCGGTAAACAACAGGGAGTGCCGTCTGAGATTTCTGCTGGTGAAGGAGCCCCTCAAGCCGATACTAGGGGCCGCTGCATGCTCAACTCTGCACTTGCTTTCCCGTGTGAAGACCCTTCAAGCAACGACAAAGTCCACTGACACAGTGTTGCAAGAACAGTTTCAGGAAGTACTGAATGATTTCCCTGACATATTTGAAGGAATCGGCCAGCTTCCGGGACGTTATAGCATCCAGTTGCGTGAAGGTGCAGTGCCGACAGTTTGTGCTCCTCGCAGAGTACCTAGTGCACTCGAGGATAAGGTCAAAGCAGAGCTGAAGCGCATGGAGAAGAATGGCATAATCACGCGAGAGTCAGAACATAGTGAATGGGTCCATCACATAGTGGTGATAACCAAAAAAGACGGAACTGTTCGTTTGTGCCTGGATCCACGGAACCTCAATGCAGCATTAAAAAGGCAACACTACCGCATACCAGTACCAGAAGAGCTTTTTGCAAGCCTGAATGGCTCAACAGTCTTCTCTGTCCTTGATGCCAAGAGTGCTTTCTGGCAACTGACTTTGGATCAACCAAGTTCACGGCTTTGCACATTCGCAACACCATGGGGCCGTTACCGTTTTCTTCGAGTACCATTTGGGCTTGCGACAGCCCCCGAGCTGTTCCAGCAGGCCATTGACAAGGTATTTGAAGGGCAGGCCATTGTGAAGCCATATTTTGATGACATACTGGTTGCCTCAAGGACTCCAGAAGAACACAAAGCCCATCTCAGAACTGTTCTGACCATAGCTAGACAAAACAACCTGAAGCTTAACAAATCAAAACTGAAGTTAGGACTTTCAGCCATAAAATATCTGGGTCACCAGCTCTCCTCAGATGGGCTATCCCCAGACCCTGACAAGGTCAGATCAATTGAGGCCATGTCACTTCCATCAAACAAGTCAGAACTGCAAAGATTCTTAGGAATGGTGACATATCTCACGAAGTTCATCCCTAATTTTTCGGCAACTACCAGTCCTCTGCGTGAGCTTCTCAAGGCAGATGTAGCGTGGCACTGGACAAGCCAGCACACAGAGACTTTCAAGCTCATCAAACAGAAGCTCACAACAGCGCCTGTGTTGCGTTATTATGACCCATCCAAGCCGATCACAATTTCAACAGATGCCAGCTCATATGGCCTGGGATCGGTTCTCTTGCAGGAAGGCAGGCCAATCGCATATGCTTCTGCAGCCCTTACACCTCCCCAACAACGTTATGCTCAAATAGAAAAAGAACTTCTAGCTGTAGTGTTCGCATGCGAGCGGTTCCACTATTACACTTATGGACGCTCTGTAACAGTGGAAACTGACCACAAACCTCTTGTTGGACTGCAGACAAAGGATCTAACAAAAATGTCCCCTAGACTGCAAAGACTTTTGCTCCGGCTACAGTGCTATAGCACTGAACTAGTGTATGTACCGGGGAAACAGCTAACTGTGGCTGATGCCTTGTCAAGATCCCCAAACCCCGAATCCAAGATGGAAACTGCAGACAGTGATCCAGGACTGTTGGTGTCCAGTCTGGTACAAGCGTCGCCCACCAAGCTCAACCAGATCCAGGAAGCAACAAGTCGGGATCCAGTATTGCAACAACTAACCAAGTACATTCAACAAGGATGGCCTGATCGCCCTAGTGATGTTCATCCGATGGCAAGACCATACTTTCACATAAGAAGTGAACTGTATACCACAGACGGCTTCATTTGCTGTGGTCAACGGCTTGTCATTCCAGCAGTTCTCCAGGCTGATGTTCTTGAGAAACTCCATCAGGCACATCGTGGCATAGTGGCTTGTAAAAAACTAGCAAGCCAGAGTGTTTATTGGCCCACACTCAACAAGGACATTGCCACCCTTGTCTCAAGCTGCGACACCTGCCAATCCAACCAGAAGGCAAACCCTCAGCAACCATTGCTTGACAGAGATCTGCCAGCACGACCATGGGAAAAGTTGGCCGTTGATTTCTTTCACTGTCAAGGCAATACATATATCCTTGTTGTTGACTACTTTTCAAAGTACGTTGAAGTGAAACGTATGGAAACCACTACGGCAACTTCAGTTATTTTAGTCCTGAAGGACATCTTTTCACGGTTTGGACTCCCCAATGTGCTTATCTCTGATCAGGGACCACCGTTTGACTCGCAGGCATTCAGAGCATTCCTGCAAGAATGGGATATTGCTCATGAACCATCATCACCCCACTACCCGAGGTCCAATGGGCAGGTCGAGAGAACAATACAGACTGTTAAGTCCATGCTGATCAAGTCGCACAGCGATGGCAAAGATCTGTCTTTGGTTCTCCTCAACTACCGTGCCACCCCAACCATTGGAGCATCTTCCCCAGCAGAGTTGCTAATTGGCAGGAAATTGAGAACGTTCATACCGACCTTGCCCCATAATCTGAAACCACACTACCCCACAGATGAACATCAGAAGCTCCTCAAACGCAGACAGAGTGCACAGCACAGATATGGAGACAACCACACTCGCATACTTGCACCTCTGAAGAAACATCAACCTGTATGGGTGAGGCACAAGAATGACTGGAAAAAAGCAGTCGTCACACAGGTTGGTCCTCAACCAAGGCGCTACACAATGCAAACTACAAGTGGAGCAATTTATGTGCGTAAGCGTGTGCACCTGAGGCCACGCACCCAGGTGTTCTGTGAAGCCACTTGTACAGCAGAAGACTACACCCTGGATGAATCAGGGCAAACAAGTGCCAACGATCCTACGCCTCACAACTATCCTGAAGAAGCAAGACATGCTTCGACATATGTGACAAGGGCTGGAAGAGCCATACGGCCACCGGCCAGATTTCAGAACTGAACGTCATGAAGTGCGTGTTTTATTGTTGTAATCGTCACTCAAAAAGGGGCGTGTTATGTATCTCCTGGCGCCCCCTACAAATCCGACATTTTTAATAAAGGCTAGGCCAGTCGTGGCCGCCACAGTTGTTCTCAAGAAATGGGGTCTGTCACTCGCGGCTTCGTGCCGTCGCATCTTTGAAACCCTACGCAACTAACCCAAACAACATAACACTCGGAAGGAGCCTGTTCGAGGGCGTTGCTTTATGATGCGGATGGGAGCGCAGTCACGTGAGTGAATAAACTTTAATGCAGGTCACCATATTTCGCAGGGTTTACTTATCAGTCGGAAAAAATTAGTACGCAATTAGTACTTCGATGAAAATACCGCAGTTAGATGTCCCTTGGCTGTGCCTACAAATGCCCCACTGACACTTTGATAATTATGACAGTACGACTCGAGTTACATAATTACAATTGCCTAATTAAAGGGACCCTGAAACGATTTTGGCGATTTTCTACAAACGTACTGAGTCGTTAGAGTAGGTCCTTCTGATCATTAACTGACACATCTAAGTGCTCTGCGTAAAGCGTGTAATTTATTATAAGGTTTTAAAAATGCACATCGCTGTCGATCGCAGCGCACTGCTCGGCGGAATTTTAAGCCGCCCCTACCCATATGATGCAAATAACCCATATGACGTCACATGGGCGAGCTATCTGATTGGCTGACCAGGGCGCGTGGTCGATAATTTTTCCAACTTTAGGGTGAACAAATGATGCTCGTAATAGTTGGAATGCTAGTTACTTTGTTTTTGTAAAAAGAAAACTTAAAGAGAATACACAAGAATAGTTTTTTTAGTACACTTGAGCACTTCCGGCACACAGCTAGTGTCGTCTGCTTGTGTTACAACGTGCGCAGTCTTTGACGAGAGCTCCGCCGTCAGTGTCGATCAGTCTTTTCGTGAGCACGATGAATCACCCTTGTTGCGTTGTGGGCTGCAGACGTAGCGACTGGAAAGATGTGAAGTTGCGAAATCGTGTCCCTCTGCAAGGCAGCATACGAGCGAACTGGCTGCTGCGCATCGGACTGCGGCTATCCGATAGGCGCAAGGAATTGCGCGTTTGTGGCCGTCACTTTACAGCGGAAGATTACTAACGCAATAGCGTTTCGCAAGTCCGGTATTAGGGCAAACACAAGCGCAAGGGGACAGGGTCTGGCCGCTTGACTGTGCCGGGATGAGCCATGAAATGAGCAGAAAGGTAAATGTGAATGGTCTGCACGGTGCAGCCATCTGGTGCACAGAGCTCAACCATACACAGTAGCAGCAACGAAGTGCATTCTTCTTTGCTGCTGGTGTGTATTTTTCGCAGGAGTGTAATCATAAACACGTTGTTCTTATAAATGTTTAAAATGTTTTACACTTGGTTGGAGCAATATTAGCGCTTCGTTTGACTGGTTAAGCGCTGCGCCAACAAGTGTCTGGACCGTGCAGACCGATCAGGCTGCTCACGTACGTCTACTCTGAAGTTCCTTCATCAGCTTGAGTTTATGCCTCCAGTTATTTGCCAAAATGACCAGCTTGCCTGTGGTTACCGGAATACCGGCCACCTTCGGCGCTACGACAGAATGCTCGCAACGCACGCTGCTTCGATGGCTCTCGGTCGACGGCCAAGCGGCCAGCGGAGAGGTCTCGCACGGGAGGAGGCGTGCTCCAACAACCGGAAGTGGACGATGTGACGTCGCATCGTGACGCAGGACCAGTGAAGGCGGAGCTTAGCTTAGAGCTTAGAGCTAAGGCGGAGCTTAGCGCCGCTCACTCGGCGAGCGAGTTGAGAAGGAAAGGCATGGCTAGGGAGGAGGGTAACTTCTAATCGCTTGTAACTCCATTAATACGTAACGCTTCACTTAAATTGTGGTGCGAATGCTCTACTTAAGCTGTCCCCTATGCGCCTACAAAATTTGTCCGAACCGTTTCAGGGGCCCTTTAAATCTCAGTAACGAGAAAATTACCGGCAGCAATCCACTGTACTGGAAACAATATGCACTGGGTTTTCTTCGAGTGACGCATTGCTTTTTTTTTTAATCTTGGTGCATGATAGTTAATGGGGACACCCTGTATATATTTATGACCTCTGCATGCAAACGACCATGTTTCCATCCCTAGTAAATGTTGTAAATTCTGATATGTAATTTTTTTAATAAGTCATTAGCTGTGCTTACTGGAAAGAGAAGCGATACTGAGACACATATCTTTCACGTGCATATCACAAGCCGTTGATAAAAGACTTTGCTGAAGGGGTCACTAAAGTCTACATGTTCTTTTTCAGGGTCAGAAAAAGCATGCAAATAATTTTGAAGCAAGGTGAACATACAGCAATATATTCATCCTTTAGGCATAAGCTTTTTATATGTAATTGTTATTTGGCTTCCTCCTTCTCTTTAAAAATATAATAAAATTTGCCCTGTGTATATACTGAAATATATTGCGTGTGTGCATGGTGTTTACAGTGGAAAGTTAAAACAATGTCGAAGTGAGAAAATAGGGATGAGGCAGCCGGCGCTGGTAGGTACTCTAATGCGCTTGTTCTCCTATTGTCAGGAGTTGCAAAAATAAAGGAAAGTATGAATTAAAATCCGCACTGCGCCATTGTTGGAGTAGGTCCGCGCCAACCATGGCGCCAACAAAATTTTTAGTGAGAAGGTCGAGACAAGTCAAAAGAAACTTACTTTAAATTATGTGGGTGACAAAACTCTGGCAATGATACGTCAGGTGGGGGGAGGGGCTCAGCATCCACTGCCCCCCCCCTCCGGAAAACTCTAGAGGGTTCTCGGGCTCGGAGCCCCCTGTAGTCGGCGCCTATGCTATCAGTACAACCATGGTACCTAACTATACCGAAATAAATATTCGCGTCTGCGTTGCACTATTCGATATATTCGATATTTACTATTCGATTCGCATTCGACAACGTTGATATTCGCCCACCTCTAGACCTAGGTAGATTGACTGTACTATAAAATGTTCTTGTACATTCCTACAGTCCTCTAGTTTTGAGGACACTAAAATATAACGAATCACTGTGGCACGGCCCACAATGTGTGTGTTTTCATCGATGGATGATCGAACAGCCGTGGCTTGTGGGATTGGTGGCGCAAAGAAAGGGATAACACTACAGTGAACTAGAATAATATTCTAGCACACTGTAATAACATCATACTTCGTGCTTCGCCGGCCGAAATGAGCTCGCAGCTGCGGCGACCTCGATACACCCAGACGTTGGACAGCTGGCTGGACAGTTTCAGGAAACCTCATCTTTGTCGGCGTCGGTGGTTCAGTGGTAGAATACTCGCCTGCCACGCGGGTGGCCCGGGTTCGATTCCCGGCCGACGCAGTTTCTTTTTTTTTTTAGATTAAAAAATATTTTTAAAAGAGTTACCGAGTCTTTTTCGTAATCGTTATCGTGTGGCGGATGATTTAAGAGTGTAATTATCAGTGATTATAAAGTAAAAGTCATCTTGCGCGTAATCGCGGCTTTTTTAACCCGTAATTCGGCAGATTTCGAGAAGCAAAAGTCCACATATTTCCGGAGTAAACGAGAACGTGACGTTTCCGCTGCGATGCGGCAATGTTTACGTTGGCCAAACTGGCCAATGTATTAATCATAACCGCGGCAGCATTTCCGCTCCTTGAAGGGTGATAGCGCGGCGCCAATCTCCTCAGACACACCAGGGAATGCAAAGGTTGCAACCCGAATTCAATCAAGCCATCATAGTAGGACGGGAGACTCTAGACTTGAGCATGAAATTTTTGAAACGGCAGACATGCGTAGACTTGGCCTACACACGTGTGTTAGTGAGCCTTCGGCACGGAGTAGCCTTCGGTGGCTCTCCTAGATAAAGAAACCCGGTTTTTGACTAACCGGTGATAGTAGTTTTTTTGCCCCTTGGCACTTTCCATATATAGTCATCTAGGGTGTTTCTGCTACGTGTGTTTCATCTTGTTCTTCAGCATGTCAATTGAGGAACGCTGCGCGCAGATGCGACCTTTTGCTGCTGTATAATGAATATCAGTCACTAGTTGCCGCTCGTCCCTCGATATACTTCGTCTTACGGACCGTAAGACGAAGTCGCGGTTTTTCTAACGCGCCGTTGTCGGATGGATGCCGTTCAGGAGCTCGTGTCGCAGAAAACTAGGCGTCGGACATCGCGTAAACCCAAAGATTTTCGAACCACACGTATCCAGGCCGTTCATATGACGCAAGAAATTTATTGAAATAATCGAATTTCTCAAGCTAAAATACGTGTAAAAATCGTAAACTACGACTTACATATACTACCTACAGACATGATTGCTCTCGGATTTGTAATTTGAATATACGAGGAAACGTTATTCTGTTACGCGGAAACTCAAACAAACCCCTTTTCCAGTGTCTCTGCAAACGACAGACCGGAATTCCAGATGGTGTTCGCCTCCGCCGCATCGTCGTAGAACACGCACCTATTGAGTTCATAGTGTTCTTTTTTTATTGTTTAACTTAGGTAGGACATTAGGCAGTATAATACCAAGAGCTTGGTGGTGCAAGCCACCGCCCCATTCCAAAGGGACGCTTATAACATCCCTCCACCCATCGTCCGCATCGCGGCCCCTGTACAGTGGCTATTCTAGCCACTGTAGCCCCTGCAAGAGGCCGCGCTTCGACCAGAAAGGCCGCCTTCGTGCATAGCGTTTCCCAGTAAACATTACGGTTACAAACGCTGAAGTTGCCGGGAAGCGGGAGAAGCAATCAGGGACCTTTGAATGCTATCGCGTTCCGCCCTTACAGGCGAAGCTTAAGAGTCCTTCAAATTTTTTTCCTCTTTTTGGTAGAAACGCGGCCTCGTGTGTTTTCCTGTGTGGGCAGCGATGGATGGATGGATGTTACGAGCGCCCCACCAAGCTCTTGCTATTATTTTGTCTAATGTCCTACCTGTGTTTTAAATGAAAAGAGAACCCACGATGATATAATTCCCATAGCTAAAGTTTCTGAACCCCTATTGTGAACTTCGTTTTTGTATGCCTCCGTTGTTTGTCATTTCCCTACCTTTCCTTCACCAATATTCCAACTGCCTCTTACTAATCTCAATTGCGGACATGTTTACTTTCCTCCTGCTCTTGCTGAATCCAAGAGCTTCAAGGAGGCCAGTGGTGACCAAATCGACCGCCGGGCATATATATTCACTTTCTAATAAAACATACTCCATCGTTTCCCTAGCTTTACCACAGCAAGAACATGCTTCTTCTTCCTTCTTATATTTCACTTTATAAGTGCATGTTCTAAGGCACCCTGATATCGCTTTGAAAAGTAATGAGCTTCCCTTTAAGTTATCATACATTGTTTCTCACCTGATTTCGTTTTTTCCTCTTAAGTAGTTCCTCATGGCAGGTTTCTTTTCTATTGCCGCCACCCATGAGATTATCTCAGCCTGACTTTCCGCTTGACGTTCTTTGTTGCTGTGTTGCTGACCATACAGGCTGCATACTTGCTGGTAAGCTTCCTAGTTCGTTTCCTCCACTGTGAATCAATGTTTTTGCTGTACAAATACCTTAACACTCTTCCAACCCATTTACTTTCTTCCATATTCCTCAGTCGTTCTTCATAATCAATTTTACTGTGAGTTTCCCTCGCTTCAAAACTTGTCCAGCCCATCGTAAAGATGTGACAGAGGCGAGCGCCATCTGGAGGTGTTGCAAGGAACAGGTTGCGCCGATTTATGGTTTCCGACATTGGCACGCACAAATCTCAGAGGCTATGACCACTCTATGAATGGTATAAACGCTGAAAAAGGGTATTGTGTCTACAGTTTCCGCATGACACAATTGTTTTCTTGTATACTTAACTTACAATCCCACGCTATCATGTCTGTAGGTTGTGTGCAAGTTGTGCTTTATGATTTTTCCGACGTATTTTACCTTGAGCAATTCAATTCAGTAACTTCCTTGCGCTATATGGAGTGCCTGTGTGGTTCAAAATTATTTTTGACAAAATGACAGTAGACGTTGGATGCCACCGCCAGAAAGGCTATCCGGCGCCATCACCGAACATGCCATTTCTGTTGCAGTTGCGTCCATATGCGTCAATGTGCACAATGTGTGATGGCTTTGTCTTGAAAAAGACCCACTTCCTTGGGGCCCCTGCTGCTCATGATTATCTTTCATGCATATATATGGCTGTTTGAAATGCTGTATCAAAGAAGCCATTTGTTTTGCATTCTGATCAAAGAAGCCATTTGTTTTGCATTCTGAAAAAGGAGGCGTATTTCAACATGACTCAGATGCCACCCCACCCGTCGTAGTGGCTGCAGAAAATGCAACGAACCGCCATACTTATGAGGTAAATGATAAAAAATTGTGACGTCTCGCTTCACCGCGAACTAGGCGTCGAAAGCACAACACATACGAAGCTATCAGCACTCTGTGCACTTTGTACACATCGCAGATCGCTGTGAAGACGAGGCCCGCGCGACCGCGCACTTTGTCCTCATCGCAGATCGCTTCCAAGATATGGGCGCCCACACGGAGTATGAAGTAGTCGCCGGTAGTGGCAGGCTAAGGCCCAATTTGACCTTGGCCAAGTTTGAAGGTCAGATTTAAGGAACCAGTCATTTTCTGGGTTCGCACCTGGAGTAGTAGAGCTATCGCTCTAAAGTGTTCTGAGCTGCTTGCACTCATCTGCCACCCGCTTGTATCACGTTGGAGCACGCTCGCCCATCCACTCACGCAGGAAGCCAATGCACATCAAACCACCATTCTTTTTGGGCCACTTTCACACCCACAACGTAGGGCGCGCGGGTGCCATAGCATCATATCGCATGTGGACTTATACAGAACATGGCGCGACAGAATCTTGCTGCTACGCTTCGGCGATCGCTCTCTGTCGCGCGGCGTGCAATTTGAGAGGTTCGCCAGCAACCGCTTGTAATCCAGCCATTTGACCACCTGCGACCGGGGTAGTTTCCATTTGCCTCATTTCCTTCGCGGCGGCGGTTAAATTTCGTTATATTGAAATCATGTGTAAACACACTTCGTTATGTTAGAGTTCGAAATGTGTGATGTCTTACGGAGAAAAATTATAAAAGATCTAGGATACTTCGCTATATTGAGAATCCCATTTAATTGAAGTACATTATATCAAGGTTTAACTGTATATATTGTTCAATTGTTCAGCAGCATGCTGCCGTTCACATGGCCATCTATCCTGACACTCCATCCCTGCATGGCGAGTATGCGAGTTCTCATTACCCAGGGCAATGGACCATGTGGGCGTATAACCACAGGAACTTCTTCAAACAGCTTGTAGTTGGCGTGGTGTCACAGGCAACGTAGCCAATATACTTTTAACAAAGACTGTACCTTGCTGCATATCACACAATATATGTACTGCATATATTACACAGCGCACCAACACTCTGTAGACAGTCTGTCTAAAAGTGGGACCACCCAGATTTGCCATATTTGTCAGGCCACACCGGTCTAGAATATGTGGCAAACCCCAAATGCATTCAAGTTGCCACGAGCAAGTGGTGCTTGTGAAAGTGCAACCAAAAATTATGACAACAATGACCATGTGGCCAGGTTTCCATTAGCACAAATATTTCTTTACTTCACTAAATTAATGCAGCACTCGAAGGTGTTATACAAGTGTCATTAAGTAGCATGTTTTTCTAGTGTCCAGGGACAACAAAATGTCACACCAAATTTAATCTTCTAGCCAATGGAAGCCATATTATAGGTCACAGACTAGTGACGTTTAAATTTATCATTTAATTACAGGCACTCAAAAAGTCCCTAATATAGCTTCTTGAAAGAGGCAGCTTCATTGAATATTTGGTCGTGATTCTAGAAGGTTGTAAAAATCCACTGTGTTTCATTTTCTTGTTCAAATGTGTGCATTAACAAACCCTAAATTACCGTGATATTTTAAAGAACTGAGCTAGGCAATTCGTATGCATTACAGTTCACTAAATGAGCAGGGATAAAACTCGGTGATACATAGGTACCCCTGTTTATTGATTCATTAGGAGCCTTTCTTAATGTGAACTACCATTCACAACATGACTGGTTGCCGAGAGATGCTGTATGCAAGAAGACAATGCGAAATTTCAATAAAAATATCAGCACATTTTGCTCCACCAGAGATCTTTATTTTCCTTCAGCGATTAAATCTTTGATGCAGTTCTTGCCATGACACTACAACACTTCATCTTAAAAACTGCCGCGCAGGTACATAAGGAACAAGGAACAAACAGACACAAAGCTTTGACATGGTATCATGTGATGACATGCTGGTAGAAAACCACCGATATTACGAAGATGCCTTAACATACAAATAATACATTGTTTCCTTCTAAGGACTGCTGTTAAATGTGCAGTATGTGTGTGGTTACAAAACAACCGGCTCCAAACATTGAAAAGGATTCAGTGGGTTCTTCTAATCCATGCATGGAATCCTAACACACCGACAAATATAAATGCACGTTTACCCTGATAATGAAAAGGCTCTGGCTTGGGTGACAAACCTGCAATTAAAGTTTATTGTGCACATTCTAACCACTCCAAAGTTAGGTGACGAGCATAACAAAGCCCTCCTGGAGCTAGGTCAAGCTTATGCTGGCAAGCCTAGCACTGTGCAATTCCAAGCCAACATGGCGCTGCACATGAACAAGTCATAAGCAAATGGGAAAATAAGGATTCCTTAATCAGTCATCTCTAGGGAGAGAGATGATGCTTCAGAATGTGTGCTCCATGCTGTGCACTGAGGCATGTTCAAGCAAGGTTCTGCCAGACGAAAGTTCTTTGTGGAAGTCAAAAACCTCACAGGCTCGCCATAATGCACCTTTCCTAGTCACAGCATGTAACATAGATACATCACAATGGGGCACAGGAGAATGAACTACATGACCACTAACAACATGTGCACATTGAGGATTAAGGCACAATCGTCACAGTGTCCACGAGAATCAAATTCAAGGTAAATACAACTTGCCAAGCGCTGGTGTGTCAGTACTGCAATGACAGGAAACGGATGTTGACTCATTGCCTTTTTTTTTAATTCCACCGAACTGATTTGCTTATTGAGTGATCCTGCGCTCATGAGTTGTTGATTAGTCACTCTCACCCTACCACCTGGTCACCTCATGGTTATCTATGGGTGCCATTTTGGTTACTGTGAAATCCGGCACTGTAATAAAATTCGCCCATCTTGGTGCTTTGAGCCAATCAGAACTGACAAGATGGCAAAATCAACAATATGGCAGAACTTGACAGCGTCCAGGACTGGGATAACACGATTATATCTCAATGCTATTCCTTCTTGTGCTCCACCAAATTTATCACTGAGATCATGTGACTAAATAAACAGTGGTAGTCGATCATATGATGGATGATAAGAGAGGCACAGAGTCAAGCAAGCGAAATCCTTGCATTATACCAGCCCAGAAAAACAACCTCTGTTGGTAGAGCGACTGCCCTGGAAAACCAATGTTGCCGAGTTTGATACCCAGAGCAGGAAAGAAATGTTTTTTCATCTGCAAAGCTTTCTTTCCGAGGAAATTTCATGGTTTTCATTTGTGGTTCCACAGTTGGAAATGGATGTCAACAATTTGCTTTAGTGAAACTTGCTTTGGGATCAGTCTATAGCTTTAATCACATCCTTTGCCTGTCCATTCTACTGGACACTACAATCAGCTTCAACATGACAGATGGACAGGGCATGCCACATCACGAGGTATCAATCCTCTCTATGCATGCAGGTACGTTCTGATGGTGTGATAGACCAGCACTGATATTCATAAAAATGTGCTCCATGCTAGGGCTGCTTGTAAAAGCAGGTTCCAGCCTACCAGAATATTGGGCATATTATTGGCTAATGCGGCCAGCCAACCGCTAACCACTCTTACTAACGAAAAGGTTTGTTAATAAAGCCTGTTTCTTAATTTACAGGAGTGTTTCTCTGCATTGTACATTTTTGTGTGACTGATGGTATAAGCAGTTCGTCGCTCAAGTAAGATGAAATGGAAGTTCCACATGCTCGTAACCTATGGAATTTTCATGACAACCATCTTTACATTTTTCATCCCACAAAAGGCACAAAACCATGTACCTAATTGCACACTGCAAAACAGACTATGCCATTTACCTGGCAAACTGTCTTGCAGGAAAGCTAGCTTTAGAATTACGAAGCAGCACGCCTATCTGTTGGTCACTGGTCTAAAAATTCGATGCTCGAACTTGACTTCAGATTATGCATTTTGTTATTTATTCATAATGGTGTTTCCCAATGTGTTGGTAAGGCCGAATAATGAATGCGAAGCCAGCTTTGACAAAAGCATTTAAGTTTGACAGAGGTGCAAGCTTACAGAAGCAGTACATAATATCAGTTGTAATATTTAGAGAAATCTGCCAGTTTACCGCAGTTTTGCATATTTTCTGCAGTTATGTCACATGCAGGAACAAGAGACTGAGACAGTGTGATAAAGCCAACTGTTTTTGCCAAAATTACGTTTTTTCTCGTACGCTTTCCAAAAGGAGGATTTACATGTCAAAAAGCTTCACTTTTAATTCTTTGGCTGAATGGTCATTGAAACAATTACTCCACAGAATATGGTATAATGAGGAACCTGAAAAAATGTAATGCACAAATTATTTTTGCTACTTCTTTAAATTCAGGGGCACAGTACGATGGTACCAACTGATTAAAATCAACTTGTGGTTTCTCAGCATAAATAATTGCATAAATGTACTAAGTTTGATGCACGCGCATGCACGAATAGCTAAAATGCGACATTCCTTCACACGAAGGACCATTCTGGTGAAGGGACATGGCCTTTTTGTTTGGAGACAGCTTCAAAGTAAACAGCATGCTAGGCAAAAGAAGGTGTGAAAGACAGGCTTTCATACTGTGCAGGTATGCTCTCACAGTAAGGGCCGCACTTTCTTTCTTTTCTTTTTCACAATTTTGACAATTTTCACAATCCCCAGATGAGCCACTGCATCAGAGGTCAACGTGCAGCTCTGGCTGTCTAGTAGCGACACGCCGAAGTACGCGGCGCAGGAAAATTCGCCGATGCACATGCGCAGCAAAGGGCCACGGAACGCGATTACCTTCCCGTTGGAATATTTTTTCTCCAGATTTTGGGCTGCCCAGATGGGGTAGCAGCTCTTACGTAAGTTTATACGCTGCTTGCTGACTGTTGTTTTCTTCTCCTTGCACAGTCGGGCATTCATGCAGGTTTTGTAACATAATACGTGCATTCATGTAACAATGATTTGCATTCTGCTTCATCAGTCGCAATCCAGATTCCACGAAGACGGCTGCCTCACCTAGCAGCATATGATCATGTGCAATTGAGGAAGAAATTAGCCTCGTAATAGTTGTATGTTCCATAAAAGGTGATACATAAAACTGCATTATTTCTAGACTTTCAAGAGCCCTGCCATCTGATACAGTTCTGGCACTGTGCAAGCACCAACGCGCACATACAGAATGTTATAAAAAAACTGAACATGCAACGCTAACGTGCGTAAAAATAACAAAATCACAAACTTTCACACAACACAAAGAAGGAAATTCACCGACGATTATGATACTCCCCCTAACGCGAAATTTGAGTACAGCTGTTTAGGTGTTCTGAATTCACGATATATTGAGACAAAGAATTTGAATATGAACAGCAAGGACCACTCGGCAGCGACTCTGAGCCTCTGCTCGAACAGCGTGCTTAGCAGCAGCGGCAGATGAAGCATTTCTACCGATTGCGTTGCTCATTGTTCAGAAAGAAAGCGTGGATCCAGGTATGCATGGCTCACACAGAACGCATTCTCTAGCAGCGGCAGTGCAAGCAGCGCATGGGTGGTGGGTCCGACGCCCACACCAGCACTTTGTATAGATGGGCGCGCTTGCCACACAAGTTAGTGATGACGTTGTCAGCATGGAACACGTCCCATGCGGCACTCCGCTTTCTTCATCTCTCTTTCACCCTACTCTCCTCCTCCATTTTCCTTCTCATGCTTCTGCTGTACCCTCCTCCTCGTGCTTTCTTCGTCATTGCCACCTCTGGTCCTCCACCGCGCTCCATGACCACTCTTTTTTTTCATCCTTTGGCGTGCTCATTCGTTCTGCCAGTTACGCTGACGATCAAAGCAGGAACGGCCACCTGAGAGCTGTGCTCTAAAATTTGGCTAAGCAAATAAGAACCCAGTGCTACATAACACAGAAAGGGTTACTACATCACTTGCACCTAATTCAGGACATTAGACTAAAACTGAAATGCACAGCTCAAGTTGACCAGAAATGAAGCGTTGTATTGCGACCAATTATGAAAAACCTGAGTGACATTCACGAAAGCCACCCACAGCTCACATAACAAGGTGGGACACCAGAATTATGGGATCAGAATTAAGTTTCTCACGCCAAAATGAAGCTCTGTGCGTTGAAAAACAAAGAAAACTTGCTACCTCTGGCAAGGTCGCTTGAAAAGATTCTATCAGAAAATAAAAACCCAGCATTCACTGCAGTCTCTTTGCTACACCTAATTAGATATTGCCATGCTAACAAACACTGATGTACAAATTTTAGTTGTAGTAGTTTTTGTCCGCAAAACTCGCATCGGTTTGCGATTGTGTGGCCCTGCCTTCCAACCTACAACGTTATGATATCATCAAGCTAGGGATCCCGATGTGCTATGCCCATTTGCACTTATTTTTTGTTCAGTATAGTCTAATTCAGATTCAGTAAATAATGAAAGCTTTCCTGCATCCTATGCACTCGCGACTACTTGACGTGATGTGAACACTGTCGAATTCGTGTAGCGGAGAAGGTCACATAATTAAAGAGGCACACTCACCATGGACATTATGATCCGAAGTAACAGTAGTTCTCAAAATTGAATAATTTGAAAAGTATAGGATGTAGTAAGATGCACTTTTCACAGAAATGTACAAAAAAGCATGCATTCTTTTTCAATAATAAAAAAAAATCTTGCATTTGTAGTTAGATTTCTCACAGAGTGGCAACGCTGTTGTGGCCAAAAGTGCAGTTTGTGATAAAATGAAATTAATCAGAATATAATTTCTTTTGTTATAAATAAATCATGTTTTTAAGCATTTCTGTGAAAATGGTATTTTGGTACGCTCTATACGACTCTCATGAAAAGTTTCTTTTACATTTATTACTTTCGGACCACCGCACAGAAGGGTGCAAAAGTACCTTTCACACAGTGTGTTTTTTTATACAATGATCAACAAATACGAGCCTGCTTAACAGTATATGTGCTTTCAGGCCTCATACGTAAGCCTGGCAGCCCAAGATGGAAGCGAACAAATAATTACAGCGTGCAAACTAAGACAAAGAAATACATTACAAGTTGACATGCCCCACATCGTCAACAAGTCTCACCCTCACAATCATTTCATAGCTTCCTTGAATCTCTTTCACCATTTTGTAGCAGTCACATGCATCGTGCATGCTGACATGTCATCCAGGTCACATTGGGCCCTTTGCACTGTAGGAGCATTACTGGCTCGTTTCACGAGCCATTCAGCAACTCATATCTGCACATATTAGAGCCAAAGATACATGACAAGGAAACGTGCTCCGTGCAGCTTTAAAGAGACACTAGACAGAAATACCACATTCACCCAATTCTAACAATCATCTTTGTTTTCCGAGAAAAATGGGTCTGAAAACTGCTTGTGCATTACAATCAGAGACAAAACAGAAACCACATTCACGCTGTTGGCTACCATCAAAGCCAGCATCATTGCCATTGTCATTGAAAGATGGCGACAAAAGTTTTCAAGCAGGTTGACAATACTGGTGTGATGCTTTCATTACAAAAGCTCCTTTTAAAATGTTCATTTACATGCTAAGGTTGCAGTTATCAATCTATGTGTTTTTGCCTTCTTGGCATTCCACAGTAGTAAAGTAGTTCTGGAGTGGGCCACCATCCCATTCGTGATTGCTGCAGAGTCGTTCAAGAAATGTGGACCATCAAATGCATCAAATCGCACAGAGGACCACATGTTGTGGTCCATAAACATGAGATAACAGAGCTGTCTCTGTAAAGGTGGCCTTATCCTTGTCCGATTGCAAAAATCGGAGCCATGCGACTCTTTTGTTATAAAACCACGAGTGCATTATATTTGAGTGTACATCATTTTCTTCCAATGAAATCATAAAAAAACTGTGCGTGCGTTACATTTAGGGGACTGTCAGAATCAGGTAAACGTGGTGATAAGCAACCGTCTGCCTCCCACAAACCACCGATACTCAGCATTACCAAGCTTTTCCTTCTCAAGGCTTCAATACTGATGCCTTTGCCAGCCACAGACCACGACCAATGTTAGGGTGCAAAGTAAAAACCCGTATAAGTACAAAACAGTGACACATAATGGGTGAGATAAGTACAGCTCATATTGTATTTAAGTGATGTAATAGCACAACTAATATAGCTGATTGCATTCTTGCAGCCAGCCAGAGTTTACAGCTCTACCACCCGAGTCACTTGAAGAGCTCAGGCTAGTTTAATAATGCTTCAATGCTCCGCACCAGAACAAAATTGCTAGCCAACAAAGGGAAGTGCAAAGCTTTTTCCTTACAGCTACAAAGCATAACTTATACAAGTACTAGTACAGAAGTACTAAAGAAAAACATCGCACATACCCAGCCGACTAAATAATAAAATAACAGTTGGTCTTGTTGAGTGCTGCAATGGAAATTTAAATGCAGTCACGAACTGAAATGCAGAAGAAAAGTAGGCTTGCCACAGCGAGGGGGGGGGGATGTAGCTGACTGGTGTTCTGGAACCCACACGGTTGCTTTGTTCACCCACCATCGTCTGGGCACAAGCCAGCTGTTCAGTCTGCATGACTGACCCGAGTTGTACGGCTGATAGTGAACAAAGAATTTTTGAGTGTTTGAACCCACCCTCCGTATGACATTGCCTCTGACCCTTTCACTTCAACAACATGCTTACCAAAAGAAGCAAGCCAATTTTTTTTCTGGCTTAGAACACAAGGCGGCTTTTGTGCTAACCAACTGGATGAGAATGGTCGAGCCTGGCTTGCTGCTTTGAAGTTCAAAAAGGTGAAGGCTTACAAAGCCACACATAGCTTCAGTGGTCCCAATTCAGGTACCCCGTAATGTTGTTGCATGATATGAAAAACCTGGCACGAATGACAGAATGGAGCTTCTCTTGTTTACTTTTATTTTCATGCTGCCATTTCTATTCTGTCCAGAAAGGCAAGCGATCTACCTTTAGCGCCAGCTACACTATCACCAATTTTTTTTAAAGGGCAAATCAGCTATGCTTACAGGATCCAATGAAGTTTTTGTGAATAATGATTGGCAGTGACAGTTTTAAAGCAGCTACTATGCATTATGATGAATACTTTTTGAGTTACAAGTACAGCCGCGTGGCAGCACTAGAACCACTTTCAAGGAGCGAAAACTTGAGGAACTTTGCCGAGTACCTTCTTGTATACTTCGTCACCAGTAAAGTTAGCCTTACACCACAGAAATGGAATGGGGGGCCAAGGCAGCCACCACCCATATTGCTGTACAATAAAGACATGCCGAACACATCTGTACACGTAACGTTACAATGTTACGCGTACAATACACCGGGAAACAGCGGGAGACCATTCCTGTAGCAACAAGTACTCAAACAGGTGCGGTACGTGGTTGCCACGGCAGCCGGGCATGGGCACTTGCTTTGCGTTGTTGTTCGCTTGATCCGCAGATGCATCCCATGAATACAAATGTAGCTCTGCGCTGCAGCCAGTCTGGTCTTGACGTACTGCCGATGCTTCTCTGGCCGCCTCAGTGCCGCCACAACTGCAGATAAGTTAAATAACCTGCCACCTGCCTGCTGTGAACAGCAAATGGAAACAGTCTTCAGGTGACGACGGGGCCGGTGATACTTGGGAAACAGCGCGAACATACTGGAGAAGAATGGACAACACAGGGTGCAGTCCAGTTTTCTCGTGCGGCACCCAAGTATTCTCGTTATGTGCCAACAAGTACAATTTTCAACCCTTCTGCATCAGTGGTCATCGTCGTCGTCGTCATCGGCGTTGCTGGAGGGCTGATTTCGCTCTGCAAGCCGCAAGCTCTGGTCAGGAAGGAAGCCATGCCTGGTGGGAAACGTGTGAATGCAAAATGTTACTCCTACTATGATACACATCGTATACATATCATACATGTGGGTGAGCTGGTAATTAAGACCAAGGCACATAATTGGCACTGCCAATTCAAGTGAAATTTGGTTATTGGTGTTTAACATACCAAAGCGATAGAGAGGCTGTGTGAAATGAAATACCGTATTTACTAGCATAATGATCACACTTTTTTGTCAAAAAAATTGATGCGAATTCAGGGTTGTGATCATTACACAGATTAAACTTTCCGCGAAAAGAAAAAAAAAAATTTTCAGCCCGCATTTGCTGCAGGATGACAACAGGTCAACAAACAGGCGGCCGCCACTGTAACAGTACGGGACACCAAAACAAAAATGGCGGTCGGCAGTGGAAGCCAAACGCGCAGAACACTATTTTTTTTTCTTTTTGTGCGTATATTATGTGCACTGAAACAGTTTCTTCCGTATCAGTAATTAATAATATTGTTGATATCGTAAGTTTGGGGCAATAACGCAGCCATGTCCACTTTGAGGGGACAGAAACAGAGATGGGCACGCATAGCTGCCAGTGAGATAGAAACACATGGCGGGCATGCTGTGAAAATTGCAGCATTTGTCTTTAGTACTATCCTAATACAGCACATTTCTGCTAAGGGTAGGCGAATATCTTAGCTGTGTTACAAGCGTCGGTGTATGAATAGGGTACACTTCTAACGTGTCAGTGTAAACGTGGCTACTATCGTTGCCGCTCACGATTTGTTGCATGCCCATGAGTGCAGATGAGAAGAATCGAAAGGCACCTTTTCTGTTGTTGTTGACCACAACCATTATAAAGCCTACAATTAATAAAGCCATGGCAAGTTTGGCTGTAGCTTCTTTCTTTCTTGTGGAAGTGTGGAAAGTGATGAAAGGAATGAAATGGGGCATTCGCTTAAGAATGTTTAGTGCGTGCAGACCACTTGGTATGTCTTGAAGAGTCGTTCATGTAGCATGCGATAGCATTCGACAGATGGTAAGCACAATTATCATTAGCTTGACTTGGCACACAACATATCACTGTGGCAAGTTCGGGGTGCAATCATTATGCGAGAAAGAAAAAAAAACTAATTTTGATGAGAAAAGTCAGCGGTGCTATGATTATGCGAGTTCGATCATAATGCAAGTAAATACAGTAGCATACCTGCCAAGCAGTGAAAATTCCAAACAAAAAGTGGGAGGGGGGAGGAGAATAGCATGCATTAAAATAAAAAGCTTGCCTTGACGATTACCTTGCATGGGATACGTACACACTTTATTAACAATGATTTCAATGATTTACCTTACAGTGCCACAAGAGAACCAGCGCAGGTACTATCACAATTTATATTCCGTACGCTTTCTTTCTTTCAGTGATGCTACACTGACCCATCTGACGTTGTGAGCATGACTTGTTTTTTCTCACAACTTGGCGCAACATTCGTAAAATCATAGGATGAGCCCAAGATCATGGACTTAACAAAAAGTTCACCAACGTTTACGATACTCCCTAGTGCAAAATTTGAGCACAGCTCTATTCGTGTTTTCATTTTGCGATGTAGTGGCTGATGGGGACAATCTGCCTCGTGCGGCACGTTGCAAGCGGAGCGAAATGTGACGTGACTGCCTCGCTAATCGGGAGATCAAGAGAGACAGCGCACTGGTGATGTGTGAGCACGATTCACAGCAGCCGCCGCATGCAGACTTCTGCTCGTGCAACACCTTGTTTCTACGTGTCTGACGCGCACTACTCTGGCGCCATCTCATAGCCTTCGTCGCCGCAGAGCCCGTCTTGCATGTAACTATGCTTTTCTTCGCACGCTGTCACCATATCCTCCCCCTTTGCTTTCCTCCTCGTGTTCTTTTCGCTAACACTGTCTTTCATGACCTGCTGCGTTCCTCGTTCGCTCTTTCATTCTTCACTGTGCTCGTTTGCTCGGTTATGAGGGTCACCGAGGTTTGCCGATGCAGAACACAGGAATGGGCGCCAAAGAGCCGCGCTCTAAAACTACAGATGTTTTTTTTTTTGCATTACATCTTGTCACGACATTGCTGCCGTGGCCTGGAATCGAATCTGCGATTTCGTGCTAAACAGTGACACACCACAGCTAACAAGCCAGTGCGGCGTGGAGAGAGAAAAAAAGTCAAGGTTCCGGCAATCTATGACGTTCTTAGAGCCTAACAATGCTCCGTGCTGGTAAAAGTATTGAAAACTCGAACTCTACTGCGTCGGCAGCGAAGATCAGCCTGGTTGTTCCATAAATCCTAGTACTGAAGAACCAAAAGAGCTGCTCACTCAACAAGGAACGACTCTACGTCCACGGCGAAGAAGTCATCGCCGAACTCGTCTGTGAGGCGTACAAAGTTGCCAATCAGACCTCCGTTCTTGTACACCAACAGTGCCGGCACTCCTTTGCGCTCCTGCAGGATACGGCATGGGTGTCAGACTGAAGCAACCAGGTTCAAATGTGACACAGGCACATTTTGAGCATAGAACAATGGCATTATACACCGTTATAAAATAGACAACGCTAATGCAAGGCTTGCAGGTCACCACTTTAGCAACAAAAACAAAACTCTGAACAAAAAGCAACGAGCATAACACATTTTATCCTGTAGGTGACATTTCCCATGTCAAAAAATTTCATGCAAAAGACAGCAAGTTGTGACATAGTAAGTTATACTGACGGTACTCTCTGTCCATGTTTGAATTAGCGGACGTTGGTAATGTGTGATTCAGTACCAGAAAAACAGAGTGCTTAATGATGGGCTACATCAATGTTAGTATGGATATGAACAGCAGGAATTGCCCACGATGGCTCCGATACCAAGACGCAGATTGTAGCCACTGCAGCGTGTTAAGCACACTTGGCAACGGCAACCCGCAGTCACAGTGATAACGTTGCCGACCATGCTGGGCAGCCAGCTTGATGCATCAACCACTGGTTTGAAGCCCATTATCAAGTTTCGGAGCAGCAAGGAGTCTCATGCTGGAAAATATTATACGGCAGCTATTGCTGTTTAACAGTTGCCAAATACAGCAGAACCTCATTCAAACGTCTTGGGGAAAAATGCAACAAAAAAACATAGCAATGGAAGCACTGTACGATCCCAAGTTACTAAAGAATTGACAAACTCTACTGTGGTTGACATCTATGTATATGTGAAGCATTGTGCAAATCATTGCAGCCCAAAACACCGACGCCAGCCGAGCTCGTCAGGCTCCAGCGGCCGCGAGACATGCGATGATATTTTTACGACGTCGGCAAGCTTATGCTTGTACTCCTCGAATTCTGCATGGGTCCGCGGCTTCTTCAAGCAGGGCATTTTGCCTTGAAATTTTGACGTGCCCACTCTGTGTCAATCATTGTAGCATGAGACGGCGGGTGAGCTGGTAGGGCCAAAGTGACCCGAGACGCACGTTGTCGTCGTTTTCCTATTATGTAGTTGTGCGAAGTATAAATGAAATCAAGCTGGTGGGCAACATGTGAATACAATGCCACCAAAGTGATATATGATGCTCCCTTTGCACGGCCTGCAGCAGGGAACAGCAGATTGTTTGGGTTGCCGCATATTAAAAGCGTGCAGTACGTTTCCAATGGCACTACGGCCCAGGTGCTGTGAAGCAGATAATGATGCTTTTTGCAATAGGGTTGGCGGCGACAGCTGTGAATGCGGTGAGCGATGACCCAATAGATTTGGGAATAAGAACCTTAGTGAGCACCAGTGTTTTCATGTGAGACGGGCGGTGAGTATTGCAGGGAAGCTGCTGCGGCTACTGTTCTCGGTAACGTGCGCCTCACACCTTTCCTTATCTACATGGGATCTAGCAGCCGGAAAACGTACCAGGTGATCGCAGTTTGCTGATCTACTGAACAATGGTGCCGAAAGGTCATGTCCTCTGGGAACATAGGAACTGGAAAAAATAAGCGCAACTGTAGTGGGTAATTTTTTGTGTTCTCGATCGTGAATGTTGGCGCCGGGAAATCATACCTAACGAGATCATATCAACGAGGTTCTAGTGTAATATGCCAGAAGTTGGAGTGCAAATGAGCGTTAACCAGTAAAGCTAAGGTTGTGGACGGCTCACAAGTGTGGCGTCATCCAACATCCGTGAGTACTTTTCCCAGGATAAGCCATCATAAGCAAAAGCCACTCATACACATAGGGTGCGTGGAATGCTCTGAATTGGATTCAGTTGGATCGTGCCAGCAATCTTGTAATCTGGCAATTTCACAGTGTTGTCAATTTTGACATCGAGGCTACTTGTGTTCAATTCAACGGAATTAAGTGTTCTTTTTGCTAAAAACTAATAAACTAGTGACGTGCCGTTGTATTGAAAACCAATGAGGCTCTTAGTTTGATGGCGTACCTGTGTTTTGCAGCCATCTTTTATCTATTGCACAGAAAGTTTTGCTTTCCAGTTTCTCTCCGAATTACAGAAGGGCTGTTCCACCTTTACAGCAGGTGGGTTAATGTAAGGCAAAAATACCGCGACAGACAAAAGGACTGCATATCACATGAATCAATCAACGTCCCGCGTGTAGCTGGCGCCAACGGTAAATTTGAGGACGCACCGTCCACGCCATGTCAGGCTTGGCATTATTTGCGACCTGTAAAAAATTCTGAAATATGGAGGGTCACAGCAAGTTCGCGCGATGCTCGCGTTCCCTCCCCCCTTTCCATACCCCTCGTTGATCAGCTGTCCACACAAATGCATGCAACCGGCCATGATACTTTCGTGGCCTCTGTATAAATACAACACTATAGTCTTGTACGGGGCTGTACAAAAAGAGACCAATGTGCATGAACGAACGGCATCGAAAACGAAAGGCTGCCGTATGGTGTGTCTTAAGGATGGCGGCCGTGAACAGTTTTGTTGCTATCCCGTGGATTAGCCTTCGTCTGTGAGGCGGCTTGTCAGTTTTTCAAGTGTCACGCAGCTCTTGCAAATAGACCTACATCTGTTGAGCCCCAAACCGTAAGCTTATTCGCCAACACCCGATGAAGCAGCACTGATTAAACCTAATGATCTAGACAGTGCGGCCATTGTGGTAATGGGCCGCAAGCTGTCACAGAATTCTCACCACTAATATTGCATGTTCATACAAGTGGCTCATCAGTGATCGGTCCCGAGATCACACGTACGGGTTGAATTGACAACTTTGAAGCAGCATGAAGTTTGTCACCACATATTCAACGCAACCCACATGCCTATCGGCAGCTAATCAGCCCGATCTTCACATATGCTTTCTTACTTCACGAAATACGTGCTGCTATGTTTCCAATCCCTCCGCATGCGTCGCACTATCATTTCGATTGATCTTGTCAACCTGGACAAATCTTCTACCGACAAAGGTGGCCACGGCCGACTTGGTGCTATTCTGCGTTTGGGCGCCGTGTGTGTGATCCCACATCGGGCCGACATTGGGGAGGGCTTGTACTGACAAAGTACATTACCACGTCAGCCGGGGCAGCCCGTCCATGACTAGCTCCGTGTTTCTTTTGCGCTGAAAACGAAGCGAAGCGCTTGCATGGCCGGCATCGAGCATGAGGGGCTCCATGGTTTATGCAACCTGTACCAATGCGCAGATCTCTACATCGAATTTATCAAATATTCGAAAAATCTAATAGCAGATATTCCATTTGTGCACAGAATTATTGGAACGATGACTAATCGATTCAATTTGGTAACATACGAGTATTCGCACACAGAGTTATGAGGGCCACGCACCATAGAGGAAGACTATGGATTAATTTTGACCACCTCCAGTTTTCTTACACCTAAATCCAAGTACATGTGGATTTTTAAATTTCACCCCCACCTAAGTGCAGCTGCCATGGCCAAGAATCTAAACAGTGACCTTGCTCTCAGCAGCACACCACGACCAAGCCACCGCCACGATGGCTGGGCTCTGTAAGTAATAACACAGGGTTTCTTTCTGTCTTTTTTTCTGCCGCCACTAAAGGGGCCCTGAAACACTTTTTGAACATAATAAGAAAATGTTGCCAATCTGTAAAAGAGGCTCCTGTGAACATGCGAGCCAATTAATATTGCAATGCATGCAGCAGGGAATTTAGAATCTCGTGTCAAAAACTGTGACAAACTGCTCGCACTTGCCTCCACGATGTTGTCATGCTGCATCATCACAAGCAGCGATGCCCATCAGCAGCATTTCGTGATTGCAAGAATGTTTGCAGTAATGCTATTATTGGTAGTTTTGAATACATCAAACATATATACTGGGTGCGCGACGTCCTTCAGGACACTGCTTCGAATCCTCATAGACATTAACATTCTCATTCTATCTGTCTAGGCACCTCATCTTCTAGACTAGTGTAGACTTCATCTTCCACAAACCCTCTGTCACCTGTCTAGCACATTTACTCAAGGATATCGGCTTCCAGCTGGCCACATGAGTTGAATCCGTACGCAGTCCTAGTTGCCTTACACGCCAACCACAGCAACTTCCAAAATTGCTACCTTTGTGAATATTACCAAAGTTTTTCTTTTTGGGGTAAGACAAAAGTTTCATGTCCAATTATCACATAAGAAAAACATAATTAAGTGAGAGATAAGAGAGAAATAAAATCTGCCAAAGATCAAATGCCGTTTAGGCAGCTGTGTTTTTCCAGCAGCTGGAGGCCACAATGAGCGAGAACCCTGAACAGCTAATCATGGGCATTGTGGAGCAGCCCCAAGAGGTAGATTCAGCCGCCAAGCTTTCTGTGCACGATGTGATCAGGTGCCACTCTTCAGTATTTGATTTTTCTTGCTCCCACAGGGCCTGCGCCACCCAAAGAGTGGGCAGCCATGAACTTGTGCAGCCACATCACCCTTTGCGTGGCATCCTAATTCTGAATATAAATATGTCACGCTGCTATATTTGCAGGGCGTCACTGAGAGGGAGAGTAAGAAATGCCACAGAGTCCTAAAAACTCGCTAGAGGTTGTTACTGTGGAAGCCCTACCCCACATGAACACGCACTATCTGATCTGAACATGCAGCTGTCATTTAAGCAGAATTCAGTCAGTAAACGAGCTTCAAGGTGGTTTTACCCTAATGCCGTAGAAACAGAAGAAACGGTGTAAAACATTTGGAACGAGCATATCGATTCTTGCCTGACATATTGTTGTGATTCGGGAAGTCATCATAATGCCCCCAAATACTTTGGGCATACGGTATGTCTATGATCTTAAAAATACAGATAAAGCACTTCATCTTTGCACTGGCGGCCTACACGCGAAAGTTGCAGTAGCTGCATCTAATGCATGTGGCCTCAGAGATGGTATTAACATGCTGTGTAGCGTAGCCTACTGTGGCCGCCACAGGGTGCCGCGACAAGCCCTCTCGCCGCTGAGACACTAAACTTTTGGGCAGGGCTTTGCCTCCTTGGCCTGTCCCCTGTGTAGCTTACCGCACACTAGCGGAGAAGAAAAGAAAGAGAAAGCCACTCATTGGTGCGATGTCCATGTCTAACAACCCTGCTTATACTTGAAGGATTTGTGAGGCGACGTGCTTAAATAGTGAGGTCATTCTATGATTATACAAAAGTGTTTCAGGGCTCCTTTAACATTTACTTAGCAGGACAAGGCGCCGCGGTACAACCTGTCCACAAGTGCAGAAGTCGTCCTTACGAAATGCCGGCTCATGCCGGCCGCAGAGGCCTCGACAGTGCAGAACTTGACCTGCGGGTACTCTTCCGCCAGGCACTGCAGGCAGCCGTTCATTGCTTCGCAGCCGGGCATGCCCTGCGAATATCAAGGCAGTCAACATGCTGGTCACATACAATTGGAAAAGCAAGTGGGTAGCCATCTAAAAATAGAGCACCAGCAAGCACTACCATCTCAAAAGAAGCAGAAGGTTCAAATGAACAAAACACTAGAACATTTTATTGTTTTGCGCTAAGAAGTATATTTCTGTCATTGAAACAATAACCGTAAGTGCTCTTAAATACAGACTTTTTTTAGTACAACCAGCATAAAGAATTTTCGGAGAGGGAAGCGTGACAGATAGGGCTAGTTGTGACTTCCCACGGCGATTGGATACAATGCAAATGAAAGACATGGGACTCGGAAAGATGCAACGAGGACAACTGTTGTGTGAATACCCTTGTCACATCGTTCAGCGTCCTGCGTCTTCCATTTAAAGGGTACCCAGGCACCAAAGAAAGGGAATCCTTGGGTTTAAATTTACTCTTCTAAAATGTCGCTGCATAAGTTGGATTGTACTGAGACAAACTACCTGAGCATAAATGTGCACGATGACGGTGACGCCAGACTTTTCCCGGTCCACAGCATCCAGGAATGCTTGGCCGTTCTCGAGACGAACTAAGTGGCCAAACTTCGGCCTGCACAAAATGCACCACAGCTCAGATTCACAATGCTTCTCTCACATAAAGCATACTCTTATCGTCATCACTGCAATAATGATCCCACTATGAATGTCAATCGATAATATGAGTCACGGCCACCCAAGTACAGCTAATTGGGAGATGCCCTAACATAATAGGCTCTTAATTAATAGCCTGGGCCCAGCTTCTCCCCAAAGACCACATTAGGAACCAAATGCAATGAAATGTTACCCACTATAAAGACCTTTCTCCTCAGTGTATAGCAACCTCCATTTTTATTCTGAACTCTGAAAAGCATATTTTGAGCTTACTGCTGTTCCAGCCTTCCTTGAACTTCAAGTACGTTTTCACAAGCAAGATCACATTTTTTGGCTCACATTGTTCAATTCACTGCTGTGCAACGCTGCCTGCATGCTTTGTCGAGACCTTTAGTTCCTGACAGGCAGTAAAACCAGTCCATGACTCTTCAGAAGCCATGCAACAATGGTACTTAATCTTCTCTAAGCAAACCAGGCAAGCAAAAATGGAAAGTGTTTTGTTGAATAATGCCCACCTTTTGAGTGAAATGAAGCACCAGCAAACACGGAACCATCTTATGAAGTAATTGGAATAAAAACGCAGGCCATTGTAAGGTGCAGAAGACCAAATGCAAAATTTGTGCAGTAAAACCCAGTGGATGTGCCACAGAAAGCCTGAAACTGGACAAAATTCCACCATTCTCACTCCCCGAGATGGAAGTGACCACAAAAATCGGAATGCTGTCGACCCATGCTACCAGGTCCACTTTGTTGCTTCACCACATGTAGTACATGTGTAATCTGTGTTTGCAGTGCGTTTCATATCTTAGCAACAGAGCGTGAGGCAGTGGCACTGCAGGCTCTGTAAACAATTATACAGAGCCTACACGGAGCCTACTGTGCATTACAGTACATTATTCGTAGGGCAGGGCAGGTTTTAAGGCAAAAGCCTTTCTAGGCTCATGGTGAAGTTTGTGTCAGCAGACGTGACCGCCGGAGTGTCGGTCGAAGCGTCATCACGCCATATGACGACAGATTAAAGATAGATTAAAGAATGAAAAATGATTGATAGTGACAGTTAGTGAATGATAACGTTATAATACAGATTGGTAGAGGTTAATAATGACTACTAATGACTCCAAAGTGACCAATATGTCTCACAGCGGCTTGTAATGACCACAATTTATTTGAAATGACTAGAAATGTCTAGTAATGAGTAGTAATGACAAAAACGACTACTAATGACTTGTAATGACTAGTAATGACTACAAAATGACCAATATGTCTAAAGACAAATTGTAACGACTAATAATGACGGAAATAACTTGTAATGACTACTAATGACTAAGTTATCAACAACATGTCTAATGACGGCTTGTAATGACCACAATTGATTACAAATGACTAAATATGCTTAGTAGCGAGCAGTAATGACTAAAAGAAAGAGAAAGAGAAGAGGCAAAGAGGAAGAGGTGAATGATAAGAGGAAGAAGAGTATGCCTTCACCGTTCACCTCTTAATAGAAATGTTAAGAGACCCTTTAATTTGTTTTTACTATATTTACTCGCATAATGATCGCACCCCTGAATTTTGTCGTCAAAATTCGATTTTTTTTTTATTTCCCGTGTAATGATCGCACCCCGAACTTGCCACAGCGATATGTCGTGTGCCAAGTCTAGCTAATATTGATTGCGCTTACTATCTGTCGAATGCTACGCAAACGATTCTTCAAGACAAATCAAGCGGTCTGCATGCACCAAACATTCTTCAGTAGATGCCTAATTTCATTACTTCGATCACTTTCTGCACTTCCATGACTAAAAAGAAAGCTGCAACCAAACTTGCCTTTCTTATGTGTGTGGTCAACAACAACAAAAAAGGTGCCTTTCGATTCTTCTCATCTGCACTCATGGGCACGCAACAAATTGCGAGCGGCAACGATAGTAGCCACGTTTACACTGATACATTAGCGGTGTACCCTATTCATACGCCGATGCTTGTAACATAGCTAAGATATTCATCCTAAGATATTCATCCTAAGATATTCATCCTAAGATATTCATAGCTAAGATATTCATCCACCCGTAGCAGAAATGTGCCGTGTTAGGATAGTAGTGAAGACAGATGCCGCAGTTTCCGCAGCATGCCAGTCATGTGTTTATATGTCACTGGCAGCTAAGCACCCTCTTTGTTTCTGTCCCCTCAAAGTGGACATGGCTACGTTATTGCTGCAAACTTGCTGATATTAACTGTATTATTCATTACTGATACGGAAGAAACTGTTTCAATGCACGCAATGTACTCACGAGAAGAAAAAAAATCGCGTTCGGCACGTTCGGCTAGCTCCGCCAGCCGCCATTTTTGTTTCGGTGTCCCGCAGCAAATGCGGGACGAAAAAATGTTTTTTTTTCTTTTCGTGGAAAATTTAACCCACGTAATGATCGCACCCCTGATTTTGCATTAATTTTTCTGACAGAAAAGTGCGATCATTATGAGAGTAAATACGGTAATAGACATTACACCTGCACATATTTATACAGTTAAACCTCGATATAACAAACTTCTATATAACGAAATCCTTGATATAACAAAGTATTTAACTTTTCATAACCTGCTATCCATAGAAAATCATAGAACCTCAATATAATGAAGTGTGTTTGTATGCCGAGACAATAAATGGAAACTACCCCGGACGCAGATGACCAAATGATTGAATTACAAGTGGCTGTTTGCAAATGCAGCTCTCAAATCGCGCGCCGCGCAATAAGAGTGACCGCTAAAGTGGAGCCACATCATGTTCCGTATAAATTCTTGTTCTGTATAAATTCCAAGTGCGACAAGATCCGATTGCACCCTGCGCACTGTGCACTTTAAGTGTGAGTGCATGTGTGCGAGGGTGAGACAAGAAAGATGGTGGCTTTACCCACGCGAGCTCACGGTAATGCGATCAAGCGGGCGCGGGGTGGCAGGGCAGACTGGGGGTAAGTTGATGTGCATCTCAGCCGTGGTGACGCATGGCTGTAAGCGCGGCTGAGCGCGTACACAGCCACGCACCCTGCTTTAGAGGTGATCTACCAGTGTGCCAAGAGTGGGCGTGCCGAGACGGCGTAGCATCATGTAAGCTGTAAGGTTGCGTAATCTCAGTTTTCAGTGACCCGTTGGAACAAGAGGCAGACGAAGCCTTCACTCCCCGCTGCCGGCACTTTTCCTGATAGCGTCATCCCAATGCTGGCGACGCTATCAGCTGTGGGGCTGAAGTGCATGCAAAAGCATGGCTAGCTTCGTTTATGTAATTCCTACCACCGAGAAGATGTCGTTGACACACGTGGCATGAAACTGTATTATTCGTTGCCAACTTACAAATTTATCAAAATGAATTATATTCTCATTCAAATTTGCTTTCTTTGACTGCCCGATAATTTGGAAAATTCAACAACCCCTTTCCATGTAAGAAAAATCGATTGGCGGCTGTACTTATGTGCATAAAAGGTCAAATTACAGAATGAAATTTCAATAGAATGAAGCAAACTTGATTTTACCGACGGCCGATTTTCCCGACTTCGTTATATCAAGGTTTAACTTTTGTCAAAGTGTTGCTGTACACAGACGAACCACATTTATAGAAAGTCATACTTGCAGCAGAAGAGTTCAGTAAATTGCACCTTTCAATAAATTCAGCTTTCTGTGCAACAGAATGCAAATAATTGTACTTGCATTTCCTCATAACAGCCTCTCTGGCTAACATATTGTGAACCAGCATCCTAATAAGACTTCAGTAGAAATGTGCAAATGAAGAGTACCCAAACTGAAGTAATCAGACATAACCAGGGTGTCTACCAAGCTGACATTTCCAAATTCCCTTAGTTTTCCAGGTTTTCCCTGAGTGCCCTTGCAAAATTCCCCGAGTGACGCAAAACTGTTTTATGTCAAGACGGGCTGAAACCACGTCGCCCGATGCTGTCACTCTTTAGTAAACATTAAAATTTTTTTTTTTTTTTAAAAACCCGACTTAATCCAATTTGAATACTAAGGAGCAGTGTTTATGTTATTGAGAAAGAGAATAGAAAGGAGGGGTTAGTAAAATTCACAGCAAATTAGATGTCTTCAAAAGAAATTGCAAATCAAGTCTGACATATGCCAGCATCCTCAAATATGAATAAAAAGGAGATGCATAAAGAAGAAAATATTTTCTAATATGAGCAATTTCTATTAACTGATAGCAAGCTTAGCGGTATGAGGCCCGAACTTTGTCACAATTGAGATTCTCTCTCAACAGCTCGTAAGTCAACCTCAACTGTCCTGACATACTCTCAGCCCACGCACAACGCCTCAGTGTTATGTTTCACTGCTTTAAAGAGTTTATTTTCGTTTGGATGAGGAACACCTGCGCTTCGGCATCAGGCAAAACTTTTTTTTTAGCTCAAACTCCTTCAAAATGGCGGCAGCACGCTTCCTTTCCCGTTCATTCCTCAATGCGTAGGTTCTGTTCTTGTCCTCCTTCCGCCATTCGTTCACCCCCCGAGCATTTGAAGCATCTTCTTGGTCAGTTGCACAGTCCACGTCCGATTTTTCGAACTCCCTAGGGGCCGCGAAAACGTCTGAAAAATCGGCCAGTTGGAAAAAATAAATGCATGTCATTTACTGCCCTTAAGGGCTCAAACTGCCACAGGCACATTCAAAAACGCTCTGAAGGCCTGTCGGTACACGTATTAGGCATATCGGTGCTCATAGTGTAACAGGGGATACCAGATGCATGCGTGTAGAATTAAGGAACACATATTGTGTCCCGTGGAAATAGCCCCTTCACACGCTTGTTATGCTTCACTGCAATACTTTTTGCGTATACTTCAAGTAACATTTCTGTAAAGAGGTGAAGCTGACTTTCGGGAACCGGTAATATGCAACGCACCGTGCTTTCCAAGCTTTTTAGCCAATCGCGAGGACCGCCAAGGCGCAGTCGGTGCCATTGCTGACAGCAGCGAATTCTTTCAATGAAAAGCACGGCCCCCCAATGGCAAGAAGCTCAATAGCGAACGTCGAAGCAGCTAGTTATAGCGTTGCTGCAGTGGTGGCTACGGCTGCCAGCAGACCTGCGTGCGAGAGCCCCGGTTCGAAGCAGTGAGGTAATCAAAACAGTAGCGCTGGTGGCTTTGATTAATGCCGTTTTGGACCTGCGGTCACGGCAAAAAGTCCGGAAAATCAGACGACGGGTTCTTGCATCCGAAATCTCAGATGTTCTGATACATTGACTCTATGGGTTACGCGGTGGTGCCGCGAAGCCGTCCAAATTATCCGGAATCTGGAAAGTCAGTCGTCGACTCTACACTGCAAACTCCTCCAGCCTACGACAGGGCGTCAAAAGCGATTCATTACGATTCCTGTCTGTTTGTTACTCGAGCCAGCATTACCGCGACTTTCGACCCTTCCAACAATATTACCGCTAATTTTCCCTGAATGAGGCGAAAATTCCCTGAGTTTTCCCTGAGTTTTTTCAGACTACTCAAAATCCCTAAAAATTCCCGGTTTTCTCGGTTTTCCCGGTTGGTAGACACCCTGATAACCTATGCAGCCACAGATGTTAGTGAAGCATGAACAAAGCACCACTGCCATGACACAAACCTCAACTTTTTATGGTAGTGTAAGATATCTCTGATCTTCTCCTTTCCTTCTTTCGAATGTAAATATCTTTCACATGCACAAATGTCTCAGCTACTTAGATGACAGACTCCTCTCAAAAAAGGATCCTAGGAATGTGACTGAAGTATTCTTGCGTGCATAAGGACCCCAAAAACCTCATCGTGATTTTTAAAGGTGACCGGCCTATACGACCCCCTACGACTGTGTCAGAGAAAGTTGCTCCACGGGAGGGTGCACGCTGACCAACCCTTTTCGTATTGTTCTTGCCTTCTTCCCCAAGTGTAGGGTAGTGAAGCAGGCCTGATCTTGTTAAACCTCCCTGCCCTACCCTCCTTGTCCCTTCCCTATGGCAAAACCAAAGCTATTGGTTGCAGCAGCAGCTTTGATTTTCTCCTGACAACGCGAGAACAGCACGCATGCCAGTCGCCCAAAAATGTTAGCCATACACATCAAACGCTCTATAGCATCTGAAATAAACAAAATACCACATGCCTGGTGCGAGTCCTCAGCCCGTGTGATGCATTCAGTTCAACATTCAACTCCTTTAACACATGAATTATAACAATGTGAGACCACTGCCAAATAAAGCCGATGAAAAAACAACCACTCATGTTCGAATAGAAATGAAAGCACTGTAGCTCATTACAGGTCATTAATAAGTTCAATGTGCGAAGATAAAATGCTTGTGTGGAAGGTGACAAACACAAGCTGATAACATTACTAAATAGACTCCCTAAATGTCCCCTATTGCTTAGATACAATATAGATGCACTCTCACAGCCACATGCACATGCACGCATACATGCGAGGGTGCGATAACGTGTAAGATCAGTTAAGCAACGAAAGGTAAGTGATTAAATAACATTAACTAGTATTGGGTTTTAATGGCCAATAGATGCAAAGTTGTCTACAAAGGACACTGTAGTGGAGAGCTCCAGATTAATTTGCACCACCTAGAGTTCTTTAGCACCGCCACCATCAACTTATCTTTGTGTCCGCTGCAGGAAGAAGGCCTCTCCCAGCGATCTCCAATTACCCGTCCTGCACCAAGCTTACCCCATCTTATGCCAACAAATTTCCTAATCTCATCACTCAACCTAATTCTCTGCTGTCCTCAACTGTGCTTCCCTCCAATTGGCACCCATTCTGCAACTCTAGTAGACCACCGGTTACCTGCTTTACAAATTACACGGCCTGCCAAGCTCCATTTTTTTTTTCTATATGTCAACTAGAATAGTGCCTAACCCCGTTCGCTCTTTAATCAAGACCACTGTCATCCTGTCTATTAACATTACCCCTAACACTTTCCCCCTTCTTTAACAAGCAGCTAAACCTGACTCGTCTTCGCATAGGAATGCTGCTGTCGTTCCCAGGAGTCAACTCCACAGCCTCGTCCTCGGCAACGGAATGCCATAACAATTGAGCCACCATGGCGGGTGAAAGCTCAGCCATGAAGAAGGACCATGAAATCACATTATCTTTTACTCTAAGCCTTATCTTTCTTTTTGAGTTGGTTCTTCCATTTGGAGATGCAAGGTGGCAAAGAATACCTGGGAACACAATGCAGAGAAAAGGACCAAAAAAAAAAAAAGGAGAGACACGTTGGCACATGCACCCAGCAAGCACTGAAAAAGTGCGTCACCTGGCATTTATCTCGGCCATCATCTCCTCCATCCGTTTGCGCATGTACTCGCGCAGGAAGTCGTCGTCCTCTTCCTGTGGCACTTCCTCTTCCTTCTTTGACTTTGACTTCTCAGCATCAAGCTGCGTGTGGCAGGGAATAAATGTCACCACAAGCAATTGCCACTGCTCGATACTGTAACAAGACCTGCAGTGCCTACTTGGAGCAGCTGTAACAAATTAGAACACAGTATGCAATAACCTGCAACGACATGGAATGAAGAAGAATCTGAACATATTAACATTGTTGCATTATTAGATATGCAGTGTAATTCATGTTCTGCGAGTTTCCATGTTTCCTGTACACTGCAAGAATTAAGTAATGTCTAACTTAGTTATGCACACTGCTGAGCTAGTCATTCAGCCCCTGGCAACACGAAGAGTGCTAATACAAACGTCCATTAGAGAAGAGCACTTTGCAAACAACTTTACTAGAAGCAGACCCAGTTAAACTGGAAATACAATATGTATACAAAATAGGCTCCGAGCAAAATAACAAGACTCCTGGTGCCATAACCCACCTCTTGTCTTTAACTAGCAACACCAAATGATACACGGGCAATGTGAAGAGTGCTGGCACAAATTTCCAAAAGATAATGGAAGGACACATCGTTATCAGGGAACACTGAATTTCCAAGTAAATTGCTAATCATTCTTGGTCTAATACACAACTTCCGTTTTGAACTGGCAGCACTAAATTCTGTATGGAAGGCTACTGCTTACCCACACGCTCAGTAATGATAGCAAGTATACGGAAAGGCTTATGCTTTGTAACATCACACATACAAGTAAGAGCATCGGTGCACTTTCATTTGAACTGATGAAACCGTTTTATAACTGAACAAGTGTGGGTTGCATAATTATCCCGCCAGTTACTTCACCAGGCGACACCAACATTTTGAAATATTTACCTGGCTATTTGACACCATAAATTGACAGAATGATAGACTTCGACCTTGTCTGATGAAACAGCACTGAGAAAAATGAGGGGTGTAAGTCGGGACATTTTGTGTGCAGCTCCCTGCAAACTGTGTTCCTAGCTTTTAAATAGTATGTACTTGTTTACAATACAATTAGTAACAAGATGTGTGGCATCTTCTCTTCAACTGCAAGCAGCCGTCCATTGCATGTCGCAACGAGGCAGAAGTCTTACCTCCCTCACATATGCTCCTCCACAAGCAGCTGTGGACATTGCATAATCCAGGAGGTCAGGTGGAGGAGCCGTGTTTTACATCATGCGACCCTTTCAAAGAGCGTTAAGGGTAGAATTTTACTTTCAAATTCAATGCTAGAAGCGACTGTTTTTGCAAGCTTCTTATGATGCATCTACTCGTATTTCAAATGTAAAACGGTGCACAGAAGCTCCCTTATGTCTACACTGTCCGAAATTAGGTTTTTTACGGGTTACAAAATTTCATTGCAGTAGGCCTTTAAGGTGATACCCTAAGATACGGTTAACATATAACTTCACGCGTAAAGGCCAGCTGCAATAAAATGTTAGGTCATGTTTATAGCCTAGATTAAATTTTTAGGTGACCTAGCCTACATTCAGATAAAATAAAGATACAGCAGCCTCCTTGCAAAATCTTACATTAGACAAATGTATGATAGTTGCACCAAGAAAAGCTAGTAAAAATAGATGTCTGACACCGAAACTCCAGAAAATGTCACCATTGCCACTCGCCAGAAATGCAGAACTCAGAACACTGAAGACCAGTGCAGTACCTGGGCATGAACTCCCAGATTTGGTGGCGCCCATGGCATGCCATAAATCTTGGAGGCATTATTGGCAACTGCATGATATACGTAGAGCGCCATTTCCCTGTGTGCTACTTAAAGGCTCTTAATAAGAAAGTTAGATAATTACCAGCCCTGCAGCTATGCCAACATTGCTTTTAATAGTTATCATTCAGCCAAAGTGAAGTTTAGCTGCACTTGGCCTTTAAGTGCAATTTTTATTTCCATCTCTCTCTCATTGTCTCTCTTATTCTCATTAACATGTGTTTTGTGCATACGGTGGTACATTTTCCATTTATCATCTAATAAAGGCATGGTATATCTTTATTTGAATGGTAAGTCCATGTTGTTTGCCACCCCCTCACAGAGGGCCTTGAAATAATGAATAATAACGAAATTAAATATAAATGAAAAATAATAATGAAATAATATTAATAAAAAGCAGATTTTCTGGGCAATATTGCTCTTTCTCTCATTCAGCCCAACTCTTTTTTTCGTGCATGCTGCTCCACAATGCATTCAAGCCGTCTTCGAGCCGAAGCCATGAGCAGGAGGCGCCTACCTCGGAGCGGCAGGTGAGTGACAGCTTCTTGATGAGCTGCAGCCGCTCCCGTTCCTGTTCCTCTCGCCGCTCGTTCTGCAGCTGCTGATAGCGCTGCCAGTCCTTCAGCACACCTTTGGGTCCCGTCTGCACAGTCAAATGGGAACTGTTGGCCTCCCCAATAGGGTTGCCACCACAACAGCTAAAAAGAGTGACGTAAACAAACACAATGCCACAATGCTCGTGCCACCTTCGCAGTGCTCGGAGTAGGCCCTCCACTTGTTTACTTACGTATTTGTTTACACTCACCCCCGTATTCAGAAATGCAATTTAAGTTGAAGCCCACGCTTGACTTCATCTAAGTGACGCCTATCGTGAACGAGCCGAAGGAAACGCAGTGAGCGTCTTTGGGCACGTTAACACCAGGCGTCATCTAAATCAAGTCAAGCATGGGCTTCGACTTAAGTTGCATTGATGAATACAGGGGTCAGAGGAAGAAGTGTCCAGGAGAGGAGGAGGAAGCACATTCAAGGAGTACTGACACAAAATGTTTGTGTGTATGTCCCCACCCCTTTTTTTCTCGCTTTTTAGGTAGCTGTGGGATCCATGAATTACAGCGCGGTCGAAGCATCAATTTGTGAACAGTGCCACAAATAATTAATTACAGCGCATCTTATGCGACCTGTTCAAAACATGCATCAAGTGAAATGCAGCTTCAGGTGTATGTAAATAAAGGAGACTTATTCAACTCACTGAAAGCAGAGGTTGGGCCCACATGGTATCACAAACAACGCAAGAATGCGCCAGTCCACTTGGTGCAGCAGTTGAAAGCCATACAGTGGCCATGTTGCCAAAAGCTGCCAAAGTGGCCGTTCCAATCATTGTTTTCTCTGAGAAACCCGTGGGAACTCGCTCTCGCCTCTTGTCCCATTGCGTGTCGAACGAACCGGACATTTAGCAGCACGGCCATAGTGTACAAGTATGTGACAGTGGTATCTGATGCTACGAGACCACCACATGAAGTTTCAGTGACCTGAATGGTCTCCTTCTTTCCCATCTGAAGCCGTGTCACACCTCGTGCACATCTTGAACTGGTTGCATTAATAAGGTAATATAATACACAATATTTTTCCACCAGTATTCCTCTAAAAATATATATATGAGCACATATGTCTGCATGGGCAATGAGCTAGAGTTACTTGAATGGACTGCTAAGGCATTCATTCAAAACTTCATTTTCACCAAATTGGTGTAAAAAAGCGTTTTCGTTACTGGAGAGAATGAACACGAAATTTCCCTTTCTCGAATTTCATGCCAGGATCTCGGTGTGCTGGTACAAAGGCGATGTCATAGATTCCAAATTGTTTTCACATTTTTAACACCTTGGCACCAGAAACATTTTTCCAAACTTTTTAGGCTGAGTTTTTGCTTCAAGTGGTCTACAGGCCTTCACAAGACTTTAAGAACACCGCTCCCTGCTGCTCTATAGTGCATGCAGTTTTCTTTTTTCCTTGTCTCTCTCCCTCTCTCTCCCAGTCCGCTCTCTTTCTATTTTTATCCCCCTACTCCTTCTCCCAGTGCAGGGGGTAGCCAACCAAAACTACCACTGGTTAACCTCCCTGCCTTTCTATGCATCCTTTCTCTCTCTCTGTCTCTCGTGCTTCTTTTAGAATGCAATTTAGTCCTTTTCTTGCTAATAATCTTGCTAATAATTAACTAGACCAAAGTTAACGCTGTCAACTCACAAACTTCACGGCAATGTCACCACCCAGCCTTCAGTTTTGTGTACTTTCTGGCTTGCCAAGTATCCTATAGTAGCAGGAGTGTGTGTTTTGCTATTGCAGAATTGTAATTTGAAAATACAGATTAACTCAATACTGCTCCTTAGTGTGGTTTTACAGTGATTCCAGAGGCCAGCTTTGAAAATGTAGACAATGGTTTTGAATGCAACAAAGGGAAAAGGCAGTACCACTTAATGACAGTTCAGGATGAAAGAGCACGAGTACAGCTAATGTGACTGTTTGGCACTTCTGCTTTGTGCTGGTAGTCTTTACTTGAGGAAATGCATGATGGCTAGAGAAAGAGGTAAGTGCCAAAGAGAAGGTTGAGATAATAAATTTTATGAAATGGGCACAAAGCCAGAAGCCTTGACGATGCAAAAGAAAAGATAAGGTAGATCTAGATATGATCTCATTTGGTTGACACTGGCATTGTGAGAGCAGTCCAAAACAATGAAACAAGCAGTGCTGTTGAATGGCTTTAATGCTACGAGAGAGCTATTTGCTCTGGACGCATGCTATTCCTTACTACCTAGGGTTATAAAAGAAACTTGCTGTACTTACTGTTCTATAATGTGCACTCAAAGCATGGCAGATGAGCTTTTTAGCACCCCACCAACTACATGATCAAGACATGGCGCTGCAATATACCAAATGTAAAAACAAATTAATTATATATTAACCTACTGTGGTAGCTTAGCGACTATGGTGTAGCACTGCTAAGCCGAGGATGAGGGATCAAACCCCGGCTGCTGTGGCCACATTTCGATGGGAGCGAAAAGCAAAAACGCCCGTGTCCCGTACATTGAAGGCACGTTAAAGACCCCCCGGTGATCAAAATTAATCCGGAGTCCCCCATTACAGCATGCCTCATAATCAAATTTGGCACATAAAATCAAAACTGGCACGTAAAATCCCAGAATTCATTCAATTATATAATAAATGAGGTCAGTGTGACAAGGGGTGCAATGCTTCATGGCGTATGTTATGTTCAGCAGGCTTCCTTGTTACACCATATAAATCTGAGGTGGCAGCAGTGACGTGATATGAAAGTATGCTGTAGCATAGGTTGGTCAGCCCGGTGCAGTCGGTGCACCGTGACCGTTCCGTCAAAAGCTGGGCATTGCCACCACATCAGCCATTTTTCTTTTTTTTTTTGCTCCTTTACCCTGCACTTCCCCACATTCGATTATGATTAAGCTTGGTCTTCCGCTGTGACTTCTCATAAGATGGAGTGCCCTCACTTTATCTCCCCTGTTATCCGTCGAGTACATGACACCCTCAGCTTCTGTTATGGTGTGGCCTGCAACCATCACATAGAGGCGACCAACTTACATGTTAGTGGTCTGCGATGTCATGTGACTACCACCAACGATTTCTGTGTGTAGCATGGGAATCCGCTCAATACATTCAACTCTTGATGCTCCTCGACCGTAGACACCCTTGCACCACAAAACTCCACCAATTGTTCAATCGCACACCAAGTTAACCAACAAATTCAAAGCAGAACTTCACTTGACATGCATCCTTAGATAGTCACATTAAGAGGTGATATGACAGCGATCTGTCGCATGCTCGAGGAAGCTCCGTACCATGGAAAGAAAGCAAGACAAGAAAATCTGTGTCAGTATATGTTTAACCATATACAAAATTTTCTGCAGTGCAGAGTAAACGAGATGAAGACTCTCAGTGGAAAAGAACTTCCTTGGCAGACATGCAAATACAGATGATCTCTATAAATACTACACAAGCTTCCCCCCATCATATCAACAGCCTTTTATAACTTCATGCATGTGACAGTAACCAGACTCGCCTATTGCATTCTCCTTTTCTGAATTGGTGGCCATATCCACACATCTAGCAGACACACGTAACAAATGTTACATCATCGGCTTGCTACTCTGCTGAATGAACTTTACAATAAAAGTATTGATGTAACAACGATGACAATACATAAGCCAAAAGACAAATATCTGCAGCTGCTGCCCTGAGGAAGACAAGTCCCGTTGTCGGAACATTGGTGCAATGCGACCATTCTTGTTCAACTACTGCTGTGTCTACAACTACTTTTTTTCTTGCTTGGAAGACACATGTCTGTGACACATATGTTCAATGAATGGGTGGCTTTTCTTCTTGGTGTCCTTACTGCAAAGGTTTGTGCGGAGGCTTCATTATAAGTGTCCTCATGGCACATGTGCAATGGAAATAGAGCACTTAAAATATTGTCACATTGTACCGACGGTGAAGAAAAAAGCAGTAACAACTGTGAATCACGTAACTAACTCTTTATTGGGCGAACTTGTCCCCGGCAAAACGAGTAACACTGAGGGACAATGATAGTGGCGAGTAAGGTCGGTGACCGACGAAAATCTGAGCTGCGGGTCAAGCGCATCGGTTTTTATACATGACTCGTCGAAGGTTCCGGCGTAACTGCTGGTACATGCGTGCCTTCCAGAAAATACTACACACTTTGGGTCGTGTATACAATCAGATTACACCAGCTTCGGCAACAACAGACACAACAGATAGAATCAACGATAACCTTTGAGAAAGTTCTACATCGTGCAGGCGCGTCTTGCTCTGAGCGAAAAATTTGTTAGCAGGTGAAATGCAGGTCCGAGAAGAGGATAAACCTGTACATGTTTCAATAGTGGCTCCATTTGTATCTGTTTTGTATGCATATGTGCATATTATTTGTACATATGTGTACGTACATATTGTATATGTGTGTGTGTGTGTGTGTGTGTGTGTGTGTGTGTGTATTTGTACATTTGTATATGTGCATATTATTTGTACATGGTTGTAATTAGGTTTTGTTTATTTTATTGCACCTCTCTCCCTTTACCATTGTACCTTTACACACACAAGTGTCCGTAAACGGTCTGTTGCAAGTTGTGTCAAGGGGGCATTCACCTCATCAATCTGATAAATGTAGTAGTTTTTAGCGAATGCTGATTCCTTTCATGGAAAGGAAGATAAAGGAAATTGAAATTTGATTAGGTAACGAGAACTCCTTTATATTTGGTTTATGGGCTTCTACCGCAACAATGTGTGGTCAAGATGCATACATATGGTACTAGTACTACTACTGTTCTGTGGTGCATACATTTAAAAGAGCACAGTCATGTACATTTGCACTACTGAAGCTATTTCTGTGAAGACCTCATGAAAGCAATGTAAAGAAATTATTACTTCAGATTTTTGAAGTCAGCAAAGCCATTTCAACACTAACAAACTACAAGTTTGTTTTCATTTGGGGGTCGTCAATTGAATGCGTTTATGTTTCTTTGGTACGCTGCAGGTTTTACTGTGTGTGTGTTTATTTTTCGATTACCATGTTACATGTATATATGTGTATTAGCAGGAATTCAGCCCTTTTACAGGTTAATCTTTTGTATTTTCTTGCTCTTTATGTAGTGCTGTGTCTTCAGTTACCTCACCCAAAATCGGATGTTTCTGATTGGTTTTAGACAACCTTCCTCAGGGCATAAATTGAAAAAAAGCATCAACTGCCTCTATAAGCAAAGGCACTAATACAGTGAACATTTTCACTGGACTTCACACCTTCACTACTAAGAGGTATTGCTGTGCAATGGAAGCCAATAGTTAACATCACTGATGTGATGCACACAGTGGACAGTAAACTACCAAATCCAAACGACAGCTTGTTCACATAACGCTCCTGCTCAATGTCACAGCCCCTTGGTCTAACCCTGTGCAAAAATTGCTTAAAGCAAAAGTTGATTTTGAAGTTCGCAAACCTAGATGGTTAGCAAAGAGGCATCCGACTTCTTTTCATAAAGACTGCAATTTAAGACACCTCAGCACTTCCGACTTCTGGAAGGCTGGTTTAACTGGGGTGCAAGACGGTAAGGTGAAGCCAGCACACTTTAAGCTACTTGTTTTCACTCTGTGGGAAGGGAAAATCATTATCATGCATCGGCCCTAACATATACGTACTGTATCAAGTCAAGGTAATTGTGCCCTCATTGCAGTATATACAGTTCTCCTACCTCTGAGACCTGTTGAATGCTGTGCTGCTATTAAAAGCATGAACAAATGAGAAGGGAAGACGGTATGCATGCATGGATTAGTGGGCAAATAGAATGGATGGATATTATGATGACGTATGTGGTTTGGTGGCACAAAGGCCAACGAATATTGTAAGCACCCCTTTGAAACAAGCTGGTGGCTGATGCCATCGAGGCCATTATTTTCAAACTACTGCTGCATTTATTAACGACTCTTAAGATCCATAGATTATTGTCAAAAATAAATTTACTGCTCATAAAGGTACTGTCTTTTCATTGTGTGTATTCCAAACCTTTACACCACCAATACTCTTGCTGCCTTCTGCTATTTTCCACTGCCCATTCATTAAGCTTTAAACTATTATCCTTACAGACCAAGGCCTTGGACAGGGTTATTACACCCTCATCTATCTACAGATGAATATTGCAACATACTAATAAAACATGCTCAATGGCTTCTGCACTATTCGGGCACATTATACATGTACTGACACCATGTTCAGAGACATGTCAGAAGAGTAGCGCACAGCCACTTTAATTATTGTAAAGCTTTTATGTTTCGATTTGATTCTTCGCCGTTTGATATATTTCCATCACTGGCTTGTCCCTCATGCCTATCTCTAACGCTTCATTTAACCACCTCCTCCCTACTGCTGCCCAAGCTCTTAATGCTACACTTACTGGTCAGTTTCCTGCGTCTTTTTCTCCATTATGAGTCAATGGATTTTTATACATAGTAGATACCTAAGTAACCCTAGCCACCAATCTATATTTTTTTCATATGGCTCAGTTGTTTCTCAAAGCTTCTTTTTTTTTTTCTGCGAGCCTCCCATATTTCAAGGGTTCCCATGCCATGTCTCCCTGCACAGCCTCTTTATTAGTTCTTCTGTGCACATCTAAAGCTAGCCTTCCCACAGCCTTTCGATTAACCTGTAGTCACGACAGCAATTTGGATTTTAAATATAATACCGAGTTTTCATGCATAAGTCCACGAATCACAACCCCTTTCTCCACACCTGATACCTGTTGTGCTCTCATAGCACTCTATATTTCATTATAGCTGTGTTCCTCTTGGCTTCCACTTTGAGTATTTTCTCCTGTCTTACTCTAAAGTATTTGCAACTTCAACCCTCAGTATTTTGTTTCCCTGTAACGTGGTCGTACCATCATAGGCCATCATTAGATACCATGAGGTCCTTCCATTGTCGCACTCCTCCCTGCAAATATCCGCTAGGAGCTGAATAAAAAATTCAATTAAATTCTAGGGTTTGACGTGCATGTTAAAGAACTCCAGGTCATCAAAATTAGAAGCTAAATATCTTTTTGACTGTCCATAACCAAAACAATGTCATCATTAGCAACTGAATGTTTAGGCACTAAAGAATGCTGTTTTAGGCACCTATAACAGGCACTAAAGCTGCCACTTAAGGCAACAAATACTGTCCTTTAGGCATATATAGGCTCAATTAATAAGAACTTGTATCCGAGATGCGGGATCAGAAAAATTTGCTATAAGAACTGTGCATCTGGGGATAAATTCTGGTTTTTTTAAGGGACACAGCCCACTAAACCCCTCTTTTGAGAAATTCACTTCATTTTCTCAATAAAATGGAATGAGAAAAATTGTGTAGGTTACAAGATTTACCTGAAGTTTAGTGAGACTGGACACCATGAAAAAGGTTGTGAAGGGAGTGACAAGCAAGCACCTTCTCAAGATTTTTGGGTTTTATGCGGTGCCTCCAGAAAAGGAATGCTCAACCTCCACCAAAATTAGGAGCACATATTTGTACTTCGTAACATTCGATGATCCAATGCCCTCTGGAATTAAAGAATATTTGCTGGTCAGAACCTTCGACAGTTCTTTCAGTGTGTGTCTGAGATGGACTGTACTCTGCAACTAACTCTGTCAGCAACAGGTTCATTAGGGATGGTGGCTTGAATGTCCAAAATAAGCCCTACACTCCAGGTCACAGTTGCTCCCCGCATTCGAGTTTCTTGATGATGTAAGGTAAAAACATGAAGTGAGCACATAAGTACATTAAGTCACCTTCAAGTGTATTGCCACATAGCGCAGTTTCAGTCTTCACAGCGATGCTCTCACCTGCCACAAAGCTGTTAACAACAGCCTTTACGCAAGCAAAGTGATTCTGGTAATATTCGGCTACCTTTAGCCAAGTTACTCAGAGGGTGGTTACATTACAAACAACATAAAGGTAAGCCAAAAGACGGAAATGGGCATTTTTTGGACTTTCAAAATCCAATATAGGCACCAACATCAAAAGAGGCATTTATAACCACCATAAGAGTGCTACTAAAATGTTTCTATACCCACAGTTTGCCTTAATGCATTAAATAGACACAATAAGTACATGGGGAAAAAATAGGCATTTTGCCTAAATTTCCAACCTCTTACGTCATAAGCGCACATCACACCCGGAAGATCCCCATCGTCTTGACATGACAGTGTTGCGCACCATACACTTTGCCGCAAAATATATGGCGCACACAATTATTCCTGGTGGTGGTAACTGTTTCCAAACGAGCTTGCAATAAGTCACAAAGAAATCTAAAAGCAATATGTATTACAACATTAAAAATTTGACATAGTGGCTGCTATAGAAACAATAATGCGACTGCTTCTATGATTCGTTATTGTATAAGTTGGACAAGTAACGCCAATCCTGCAGATGCTGCTAAAAGCAGTCGACTAATATGCTTTAGTATCTTTACGCAAAACACGGGACTCAGAACGATCGCAACCGTTTCAATCCATTCCAATTAAGGAGACCTATTGTTCGGGGAACTGAGCGAAAAATCATAAAAGCGTCGACTCCATACAACCTACGAAAGGCCAAGGCGAACAGCAACTACCTAGGTACTAGTGCCTGCTTGATTACACTGGCTGTTGTGTTTTGACAGGCGTACCATTGTGCGTGCGCGGACGGCGGAGAGTTTACACGCTTCAGCTGACTGCCGCCAACCCGCTTTTCGAACAAAACTAAAACACAGTAAAGCAACGAGCGCCTTGACGTGAATCCGTGCCGTATACATTCGACGGGGCTCGGCGCGTTCGCGCGGCACTCACGTTGACGGAGCATCCCTCCCGCTGCTTGATCTCGGGCGGCGGCGGCGGCGGTGCCGCAGCGGGCACGTGCGTCGGGGAGCCGTCGTTTTCCGCCGGCTCATCTTCGTCTTCGCTGCTGCTGCTGCAGTAGTACTGGAGCTTCTCGCCCAAGATGCGGTCCTCTAGAGTCGCCATCGGTACACGGCGGGACGACCAGCCGACAATCGCGACACAGAACTCAAACGCGCCGTCCGAGGAGCCGTCGCCTTGTGCAGCTTCGCCGTTCCCAATTCCGTTAAGCCCGGACCACACGTACGCTTGCGGACGCGCGCAAGCTCGCGTTCACGCGCCCACGCATGCGCAGATGGTGCGACATGGCTCGTACGCGTCGAAACGCGGCGTGAGCGCGGGGAACAGCTCCTCCCTGTTATCGCGCGCTTGGGTTGCCTCGCGTCTGCGCGCCTGGCTACGCACCTACGGCGCGGAACGTTCAACTCTCCGTGAAGCAGATTTATATCATGCAAGAAAGTAGTTCTTCTTTCCTTTATGCGCTGATCTAGCAGCTATAAAAATATAACATTTAAGTTTATAGATATCGAAGCATTTTGAAACACTATCGATAACAAAGTACGAAGCGGCGCCTTCCGAGGCGTCCGTGAGTGAGCCCAGTGAGCGCGCGCTGTCGCGCGTCTGTGTGGATGCAAACCACCATTACTCGCGAGGCGCGGCAGGCGCTAGGCGCGCGAACGCGAGCTAGCGCGCGTCCGCAAGCGTACGTGTGGTCTCGGCTTTAGCGCCGAGATCAGCAGAGGCAGCGGGGGAAGCCACACGACGCGCAGCACCATTCGAACGCACGCTTGCCTGCGTTGTCGCGCTCGCCGTAGCAGCACCGGTTGCCCGCGGCGGCGCGCGCAGGCAGCGCGCAAACAGGGATCACGGGATATCCGATCTGAACGGCGTTTCCGGCTGGGTCGACGGTTATTTTCCGCTCATATTTCGCTCGGGAGCTGCATGGGCTGCATTTCGTGGCAGTGGGTTATTATTTAGAAGTACGCTTAGAAGGGAGTACTAAAAATAGAGCAATATTCAAGAAGCGGTGACGCCATCTGCGCGAGGAAGGCGAAAGGACGAGACGGTCATTTGCGGAATCGCCAGTTCACGGGATTGGCCAGTCGTTTCAGCGGGTGCAAGAGAGAAAATCTGGGGGCGTTTGCGCCTTAAATTTCTCCCTTTACCTAGGTACCACGGAGGAGCAGTTTCTTTGCTCGTTCTGTCCCTAGGCGTGCCTTGGCGTGGCGGCATTTTGCCATGTGTCGGCTGGCGATCCGTGCGTCGTGTACAAGTTTTCCTCGTGCGTCTCCTTGGGTGTTGCTGGCACAGTGCACTGGCGCGAACGATTGTTGTCGTTTGGTCAGTGGTCTCCCGTGAAGGCGAGTATGATATGGCGTTGCCCTGTCACTACCAGTGTCACACGTATACTTCTGATCGCGATCGGCACCGATCCGGATCGAAATTCTCGACTGTGATTGGGTCTCTCGCTCATTTTGACCAAAGGAGGCAATCACGACCGCGAAATTCGATCAGGATCGGGCGTGATCACGATCAGCGGTGAGCCAGAACACAAGATACACACACAGCGCACACTGTCAACAATTTCATTGCGAAAGCATTGCGACCTTTGAAGATTAGAGCATGGCACTAGTCACTTGATAGATATAGCATATATTACATATATAGCAAAATATATAGCATCTTTACAGTTTGCCCTGTGTGCGCGTTTTCGTTCCTTGCTTGTGCCTCTGTCACACTGGTATCTTACCGTCCTCGCGAATTTTTCCATGCGTCGAACGCTTCGAGAGGGCTCAGTTGCGCGTTATTCAATTGCCATAATTTAAACTTTAAAATACTACTAACTTGTAGCGTGGGGTCCTTTTTTTCACGTTTCTGTGTCTTCGTCCGCTTCCGCTGCTGCCTTAGTATGTCAAACGGCAAACTTCTGACTGCTGTTGCAGAAGTCTTGGCGTCACAAGTTGGCGGCTGGACGTAATAATATTTATTTTAAGTCCATCACGCTTAGGCCTCCGCCACTCCAATCTACGGACTATCCTGCTTCCAGCTTTGATCTCCCCACTACCCCTTGGGTGCCCTAGGGATCCTGCGCCGCCTGCTTTATTATAACCTCAGGTCCTCTCCTGAGGCCTCCGGTTGCATGTGCCCTCCTGGAGCAGTGCTTGTAAAAAATCCAATCTATCGTCGCGACTTAAAAAGCGACCTGCGACTTATACAACACCAGTCAGAACCTTGCCTGTCGAACCAAGTCATTCTCACCTAATTATTTAAATGATTAAGCGACTTCTGTAGGTGTCGGTCAATGTCATATTAGGCGACTGGTGAATTTGTTCTCTTTACTGGACGGATCCTGCATCTCGGCATGTATTTTGTAGCTGTGTATTCGTATAGATGTAGGAGCTCGGTGGGAGATTTATCAGTGCAGGCAGCATGTGCTAACACCATGTGGCAGATACTGCTTGATGATTTCTAGTATATCATACCCGCGCGCAGCTATCGTGTGCGCCACAGCCCTTATAAGTTATTTGGCTCAGCCATAAGTTCCAGCTTTGCTCCGACACCACTTAAGTGCTGGTTTCCCATGTCTGTCTGTCCACCCAGTTCTTTAAGCTGACAATGGCCGCTGTCATATTAATTTTCATTTTTCGTTGCCAGGATCGTGATCCCCAACTTCACATTGCATTAGTACAAATAATAAGAAAATTTTGACCACTATTGTCACCACTTTGATTAAAGTTCAGGTCCTTGCAATAATGTGCATTTCACTGTTCAGTGAAAAAGCGCTGAACAGACTTGAGTGCCCGACTATAGACATCCTACACCTAAGTTCTCTCTCTCTCTCTTTCACTCCCCATTCCCCTCCCCACATGTAGGGTAGCAAACTGGACTCAGTCTGGTTAACCTCCCTGCCTTTCCGTCTTCCCTTCTCTCTCTCTCTCACTCTTCAGCTACCCCAGCACTAGCTATTAAGCACTTTTGCTCCATTCTATATCTATCATGAAAAACTAGCATCAACATACATAATTACGGACACTATGATTCAATTATGCACTCAGCATCTCTGTAAACTTGCAACATTCACCCTCTCACGCATAAAGCGCACTCTCAAGGGCCATCATAAAACAATATCTATACATTTCTTTTCTTAGTAGTTCTTTGAAAGTATATTTTTTTCACTAGAAGGTTGGTAACAATGAGCACCTCACAGTCATGGGCTACCAGTTTGGTGCAATGTCCCACTCATTATAAAAATCTTATACTAGATGGATCGTCATTTGAAGAAAACCAATTCTTTAACAAATGGTCCATTCTGCGTTATGGTTCTACCTACCTGTCTTCTACAAGCAATGCATTCACATATCTAAGAACTGTATATAATGATAGTGATGAATCAGTGCATGTGAAATAACCTTTGACATCATCACAGGAACTTGGAAACAGGTACCACATAGTGATAACTTCGATAATCATTAATCATGTCTTATACATGGCTGGACATGTTTTCGTTCGCTTCTGGCCTTCCTTGGGTCACATGATATTTTCTGTACCTCACAATGAGACCTTGAAGCATAGGCATCTAAGGCTTTCACCTTAAAATGGAAGGATGCAAAATTGATTGCTTCAGTGTTGCTTCCCCTGAAAATGAACTACTTGTACTTTGTTTAATTTATTCACTTGAGAAATGCACATATAATACCATCCATGTTAACATAGCAGCATAGGCGGAGACTATGTGGGGGGCTCAGGGGCCCGAGCCCCCTCCGGAGATTTCCCGGGGGAGGGGAGCCGAAGCCTCCCTCCCCCTCCCCCCCCCCCCCACACACACCTAAAGTGCCAATACCAGTGCTTTGTCACCCACATCATTTGAGGTTTCTTTTCACTTTCCTCGACTTTTTCCCTTGAAATTTTACTGAGGCTAATAGCTTACTGCATCCTTGTTGGCGCAGACTTGAACGGCTTTTAATTAATATTTTCGATTATTTCTGCAAAAAAGAATGTTAAATTATGCGGTTTTATTTGCCGAAACCACGATCTCATTGTGAGGCACCGCATAGTGGGGGACTCCGGAAACTTGGACCACGGGGGGCTCTTTAACATGTACCTAAATCTAAGTACATTGGTGTTTTCACATTTCGCCCCCATCGAAATGCGGCCGTCGTGGCCGGGATTAGATGTGGCGATATCGAGCTTAGCAGCCATATTATCTCGAGCTTAACACGAGATAACATGGCTGTTAAGCTCGAGATCTGGCGATCTCGAGCTTAACACCATAGCCACAAAGCAACCACGGCGGGTCACTTTATTTCTTCAAATCCTGACAATAGGGGGACACGGCCATCAGAAGCACTCGCGGTGGCTGCCTTATCCATACTTTCTCACTTCAACATTATTTTAAATTTCCACTGTAAACACCATGCACATATGCAATATATTTAAATATACACACAGGACAAAGTTTATAATATTTTTGAAAGAGATGGAGGCAGCCAATCAAAAATTATTTATAACGGTATGGATAGCCTATGTCTAGAGAATGAATATGTTGTTGTATGCTCACGACGCTTCAAATTGTTTTGCGTCCTTTTTTGATCATGAATGAAACCTATAAACTTCACTGACCCCGTCAGCAGACTCTTTTATCAACGGCGTATGAAATGCACGTGAATGTTGTGTGTCTCGGTGTTGCTTCTTTTTACAGTAAGTAATGTCAACGACTCATGAAAAAAAGAACATTTCTAATAACTTACAACATTTATTACGGATGGTAACATCATCACTTACATGCAAACGTAAATATATACAGAGTGTCCCAATTAATTATAATGCACCAAGATTTAAAAAGAGAGCAATGCGTTACTCGAAGAAAACCTAGCGAATATTGTTTACAGTACATTGCAGTAGCTGCTAGTAATTTTTTCGTTACAGATTTAATTTGATCATTTAATTAATTATGTAAGTCGACATGTACTATCCTAATTATCAAATTATAAATGAGGCATCTAAAGGCACAGCCAAGGGACATCTAACTGCGATATTTTCAGCGACGTACTAATTGCGTACTAATTTTTTATGATAGATAAATAAACCCTGTGAAATATGGAGAATACCACATGACTGTGCTCCCACTCGCATCATAAAGCAGCGCCCTCGAACATGCTCCCTCTGAGTAGTCCAGGATGCAATAAAGGAAATAAAGAGAAACATTGTGATCGACCTAATGCCTCATCTGCCGCATCCCTGCTGAGGTAACACGTCTCGTTTGGTGTTACCTGGAAAAAAGTTGTGATAGCTGTTGTTTTAGCGTAGATAAATTGCACGGATTTTTTTTTTTTGCTACAGAACCTGTCACCACAAAAGTGAATTGACGTCAGTGCAAAGATTTAAAGGTACGTTTTGTTCCATCCCATTTGCCATGTGTTTCTCTAATGAGCACCCAGTAAGCATGATCCTCGCCTTGCCATCTGCAAATGGCAACAAGAGGAAGACTGCAAATATGTATATCACTAATGGAAGTGTGGCGGTAGACCAAATGCATCGACTATCATCAGAAGTTGTGAAAACCTGAGACAAACCGGCAGCTTCAACAAACCGGCTGAGGACTCCACGTTTGAGTCCTAGCCTACGCAGGGATGTTCTAGCATTTATGGCCTCAAATCCTCATGCTAGCATGCGGAACGTGGCCGCCCAGGTACCAATTTCCAAGTCAGTTTGGAGAATTCTAAATGACAGCCTTTCACCCGTCCCACCTTAACCAGCAACAATGCTTGGAAGATAGGGACCCGTAGAATCGTTTAAATTTCTCGCAAAAGCCCATGAGTCATCATACCTTTTGAGCAACATCATGTGCACAGATGAAGCCAATTTTCGCCGAAACGCCTAGGTACATTTGCATAATGCGCACTAGTGGAGGGACTCCAATGCACGCTGTGTGAAGTGCAATAGGCACCAGTACCAGTAGTTGCCCAAATTGTGATTCAGAATTTATGCTGGTGCTATAATCGGTCCCATCTTCTTTGATCACATACTCACTGGACAGTGTTACATCAACAAAATCCTTGAAGGAGTGGTGGATGAGTTTCTCTGTGAAGTCCCGCTGTCACCTCTTCCGCTTCTGTGGTATCAGCAAGATAGGGCACCCGCACACAGCAGCAGCCAAGCACGAAACTGGCTGGATGCGACTTTCAGTGCGCGATAGATTGGAAGGCACAGGCCTGTGAATTGGCCCGCTAGGTCATGTGACCTCTCTCCACTCGATTTCTTTCTTTGGGGTTATTTATGTGAATGATCTTGCTTACGTAATTGAGATAGAGTCAGATTAGTTCAAGGCAAGGATAACGGATGTCTGCCGTAGAACTCCGGCGTCTGTCATCAAGAAAGCCACTGAAGATGTTTCATATTTAAAACAGCACCAAAAAACACGGACAAGGAAGGACACAGAACGAGCGCTGACTGCCGACAACACCTTTATTGAAGTGTGCACAAATATATACAATTCGCAATGGGCATAAAGAGAGTAAAAGAAGAAAGGGAAGGCGAGTCATTGTCGTTCAACTCCTGCTGCGCATGCGTCAATAACATTAAACTTGAGCAAGGTTAGTGACATGTTAGTCGCACATTCAGCCACACAAACTATAAACAAAAATACTAGTGACCTATTTCACTAAGTGCCCCTTAATTCATAGAATAAGGGTTCTCTCTTCTTTGACATGTCCAGCCTGCTCAATTGTTAGCGGCGGTGTGGTGTACAATCTTTACAACGAAGTGACCAGTATTACGAACGATTTTGGAGGTCCCAGGCACTTTCTTATGTCTTTGACTGTACATGTCAATGCCCATGTATCTGTAACCCTGAAGGTCCAAGCCAAGTAGGTACACTTGCTAAGTTTCTGTTACTGAGTAAGATGCATGCTAATCCCATTTTTTTTAAGGCTTGCATGCCAAAGAACCAGCAATAAGTGCAACATTTTTGCTCAAAGTATAGATCAGAAGACACTTCTTGAAGCAAACCAGCTTGGTGCCTTTGTACAAATGCTGCTTAGTCACTAAAAGTCGTACCATAACATGTTTGAGGAAAATCGATTAGAACATTGATGCTTTAATGCAGTGCTGCTGTCGTGCTTAACACCGCACTGTAAGTCAATTAGAACGCAGTATTTTCTCATTCCAGTTACAGTGGAATCTTGCTAATCCCAGTGGTTCTGAGGCACCACAATGCATTATTGCTGTAAAAATGTTGCAAAGCCTTTGCCAGTAGGCATTGAGCTGTCATGCTCATTTCAATATGCCTTTGTCTTCTTCACAACCTTGTGTTATACTGTGAGATGTGGATCCTTCAAATATTACAGGAACTTGCATGGCTTGTGTACAAGATACAACATTTCTTGGGAGTGTTCTCAGCCTAGGTTGTGAAAGACTGCTTTAAACTCATGGGGACAACTGAGAGTGACAAGAGGCATTATTTTGTTGAGGTAAGCAATCCTTAAGCTAAACCAAGAGGTAGTATGCATGATTGGAACTGAACTTTCATATTGAGTGAGCAATCCTCTAGCAGCACTGGCACGATGCTTAGATCTCTGTGCTTCATGCAGTTCTTTTTCTTTGCCTTGTTGTTGCCACAGTGTTTCACTTTCCTGCATTCTTGTCATTGACTCTTGCTAAGCTTGTGCAATTTTTCCTCCATGCAAGCATGGACTGATTTATCTTCTGTTTGGGAAACAGTCATAGTTTGTCCAGTGACCCACTGGGCTATGTGAATAATGTACACAATGATACCATTTCAGACTTTTCAATCATCATGATGTCGATGGCACTGTCTACAAAAATCACCACTGGATTGCCCCTCTTCAGCGGGCAAGGCAGCAGCAGCACCAATAGGTGTGGTACCATGATAATGCTTACTGCATATGTTCTGACCATCCCTTCATTGCTTCATAGCTTCATTGCCCACATAGTCGGTGCCTTAATTTTATTCCTACATATGCCCAGGCGGTGTCCCAATCCTGTAGCCCTCTGGTGAGTGGGGATATTGAGATGAACCATCGCCCTATTAGACCAACTAAATGTACACAGGATAAAAATTGTAATCTTTGTTCCCCACTTGATTAATGGCTAATGTCATGACTATTGTAGGGTTGATAGCTCAGATATGTTGAAATAATTTTTGCTCTTCAAAATGAGAAAACACATGACATTGCTGAACTGTGGCTGTTCGTCAACTCTTGATATTAAACAATAAAAAATCTTACCGCCCTCAAATAGTTTGTGCGCGGTTTACAAGCTGGAACATACATTCAACAAACTTTCTCCTCAAGACTTAATAACCGCTTCTCAGAATTACAATATTGAAAATTGTTCATGGCAGAACAGCTCTTTTTGCATCATTTTGTGGAGTCTTGATAACAGCAATCCCTTGCTATTGAAAGTTGTAACATTCTTTTCATTAACAGTGAAGTTCGAATTCTTTCAAGTCCTTTTAAATAAAAAAAAAATATAGGAGGCTTGGGACATATTGTGATATAGGGCCTATGCAGGCATTTTTAAACTACTGGAATAACAAGTTAACATTCACGAATGCTTGTACTGAGAAAAAGGTACTGAGTTCGATTTATCTAAGCAGTGGTTCATACACACCTCTAACACCACCCCAGGAGGAGCCAAACACTGCCAAACTTTTTCCAATATACCCCCCCCCCTCCCCCTCCTTACTTTCTCCCGCATGCAAGAGGTATTTGCCAAATGCCAGTTAGGTCAGAAGAGACAAAATAGAAAGGTGTCTTTTTGCACCTCTTGTTCATCGAGCAATGTTTAAGAAAAAATGAGGACATACAAGGCACTGTTTCCAAGTAAATTTTTTATCCAAGAAAACCAATATACAGTAAACTACCACTTGAACGTCACTTGAACAAATTATTCAGCTGTACGAACTTTTTTATATCCCCCATCGAAACGCCATTCAACCCAATGCAAATGCCTTTCAGTTTAACAAAATTCAGTACAGTGGCATTTCACTTCTGTGAACATATTCTGCTACATCATCATCATCATCATAATTTTTATTTTCACCACTGGATACAAGGTGAAAAAGGGAGAGCCGGAAAAAAAGCCGAATTCTCTTCGGCTTGACAAAGTTCCGGTCTCCCAGACAGGCACGGAAGCAGCTGGTGTAGCAATACAATTACGGATAAAGTGTGGATATAAGAGTTTTTAAGCGCAAATACATATAGAAATTTTCATGTTATTACATGGAAACTAGTTGTAATACAGTTGTGTCAAATGACTCCCAGTATACAATTATAATCTGTTATCTTGCATATTATTATTTAACACAGGCTCAGTTGCATATATCATAGTGGACTTGGAAGCACCAAACGAGCGCGGATGCTGATCAAATTTTTTCTGATCACACAGATCGTGCTGTCGAGGACCGGATTCGTCGACGCAGGGTCTGAGCATGCGCTGCATCAGGCCTATCTACTGCTACCTCTGGCTGTCTGCCCTGCTGGCTTCATCGGACGAAACAAGTCGCAGGAAGCTGTACCACGTGCACTGCACTGGGACCACCTGACCAGCACGGTGACGTCGACGGAGACACCATGGCACCCGGATAAAAGCAGCAGCCTTTTCGACGTTACCTTCAGTGGACTTGGAAGCACTGAACGAGTACGGATGCTGATCGAATTTTTTCTGATCGCACAGGTTAGTGACCAGCATTTAGTCTCTTCAACTAGAGACAATGACGTAACGTTAATGGTGCTCCAAAGTCCACAATGCTGTGTTGCTATTTTGCAAGATTGTTTTAATGTTGTCTGCTTAATGTTACTAACATTCAGAGACGTTGAACAAAATCCAGGTCCTGACTCTGATTCAGATGAATGTTCGCAGCGGGAACTAATGAAACGCATTCTAAGAGAACAAAAGGAAACGAACAAAACACTGAAACAACTGTCTACAAATATCAAGCACGTGGAGACAATAGTTGCAGATTTGCAAGAAAGAATGACAGTTATTGAGAATGAAAGGGGATTATGGAAAGAATGCGAAGACAAGATAGTACACTGCGAGGAATCTTGTAAATCTACCATGACGCAAGTAGAATTTCTGGCATCGAAGGTCGATGATCTAGAAAATAGAAGTAGGCGGAATAACCTAGTAATTTATGGATTAAGAGAGAGCTCTGCTGAAGATGTTAAAACACTTGAAGAAGAAGTGCGAGACGGTATATTTAGGAAGATCCTAGGAATAGAAGTTAACTCAATAGAACGACTTCACAAAATTGGTACAAAGCAAAGCCAAAGGACACGCCCCGTTATTATCAGGCTATTCAACTTCGCTGAGTAAAACAAAATATTATCCAGCTCCTTCTAGCTGAAAAACACCCAGATTTCAATATCCGAAGATTTCTCAAAGAAAGTACGCGACACACTTGCTAAATTATGGCATTCTGCAGTAAGTGACAAGGCGAAAGGAGCAAAGGTATCTCTGGCATTTGATAAACTAAAAATAAATGGCAAAACCTTCATATGGAATGAGTGTGAGGACAGAAGAATTGAACTATCTAAACCGATAACTTCTGCACATGCTGGCTCAGCAGCTCGCGATTGCACGTGACAACAATGTACGAAATGTATCAGAGTGTTATCACTGAATGCGCGCAGCGTAGTCAATAACTTCAGCCTACCTGAAAGCATAGTTGCAGCCCATCACCCACACGTTATAGTCATCACGGAAACCTGGCTTCACGAAAGCGTCCAGGATTCCGAAGTGTTTCCGCCTTATCGGCTCATACGGAAAGACAGAGAATCGCGGGGGGGAGGTGTTGCTGTCGCAATTAAATCTAACATAAAATTCACAGTTTTAAACAGCATACCTGACCATGAAAGCGTATGGTGTAAACTTACATTTAATGGAAAAAGCATATTTCTGGGTGGCCTATATCGACCTCCGAATGCGCCCCCTGTATACCTAGACATTATGCACAATTACATTGCACAACACACTAATTCACGTTCCAATATTATCATCACAGGTGATTTCAATTTACCAGGAATCAACTGGTCTAATCTTTCGCACAACAGCTGTGACGCAAAAAGTGCTGAATCTCTGTTGTTCATGTCATTTACCTTTTCTTTAGACCAGCTAGTTTCCGAACCAACTAGAATAGCTGGTCCGTCATTTTCTGTGCTTAGTCTGATGTTCGTAAGCAGTCTATTTCAAAATAACACATTAAACGTTGAAAATAGCATTTCGGACCATAAAATGATTGTATTCTCCTGTCCAATTTTAGGAAACCGTGAACGCGTTAAGCCATCGATTGCTGTTATCAGGGATTACTCAAGAGCGGATGACAATGCTATCTCAGAATATTTAAACGCCTGCTTTCTGCAGTTTTCATTACTTCATGACGTAAATTAATTATGGTTATGTTTTTAGCGTATTGTGCACTTTTGTGAAGAAAACTACATTCCCTCCAGAAAGAAACGAGTGAACAGAGAACATCCTTGGGTATCGCGCGAAGTAATACATTTAAAACGAAAAATTAAGAGGAAGCGCAGAAAGAAAACCACACGTGACCTTCAAGATCTCATACGCTTACTACAATATAAGATCCATATGGCCAAGGAGCGTTTTTTCACTGTTACTCTGCCTTCTTACCTGACGAATAAACCACAAAAATTCTGGCGCTACCTATCGAGGGAGCGGCACACCGTATCGCAGATTACTGTTTCGAACGAGACAGTTGTTCAACCTGACGTCATAGCAAGCAAATTTAATGAATTTTTTCAATCTGTATTTAACAGAACTACCTTTAACGGTCCCTCTCCACAGTATCAGTTCGAGAATCCAATGCCTGAAATAGATATTGACCAACAAGGAATTTTTTTACTCTTACAAAAACTGGATGTAAAGAATCCCTGTGGCACTGATCTTATATCAAATGCTTTTTTTGCAAAAACATGCAGTTTGGACGTCAAAATACTTACACGTAATTTACAGGCAATCTTTGGAAACTTCAGTGATACCTGATGACTGGCGAAGGGCCAAAGTAATACCTGTGCACAAATCTGGCTCTAAACTCGACGTAACTATAGACCTGTTTCATTAACATGTACATCCAGTAAATTGTTCGAACATATTATTTATAAGGCCATAATATTGCACTTAGAGAATAATAACCTACAATACAGCCGGCAACATGGATTCTGTTCAAGTCTAAGTACTATTACTCAGCTGAGTTAACCCATCATGTAGCTACATCAATAAATAACAGAAGCCAAATAGATGCCATTTTCTTAGATATTTCAAAGGCCTTTGATGTTATTCCTCATCCAGATCTTATTACTAAACTAATTGCCATTGGTGTACACTAGAAAACAGTATCGTGGATCAAGAACTATCTCGAAAACCGAAAGCAATGCGTAGCTGTGAATGATATTACATCTGATTACATCAACATTTTTTTTCTGGTGTTCCACAACGCTCGGTTCTTGCGCCCCTCCTATTTCTGATCTACATCAATGATATTCATTCATGCGCTCAGCCGCCTATTCAAATGCGCCTATTCGCCGATTAACGCATAGTGTACACAACAGTGAATACTGTAGCACGGCTGAATCTGCAGTCGTCACGGCGCACCAGTAATCCCGTGATCTGTTACCTCACGTAGGCTTCACTATATATGTAACTTGCGCAACCGCAATAAAGTTGTTGCTCGCCCAACTGCTGGCCTGGCTACATGGTAGCAGCGGTGGCAGCGAAACCCAGCCAATATGTCGATGGCGTCCACGCTACTACCGCCCCCGAAGCCTATGGATCCGTCGCACGACCCTTGGATTGCCTGGAAAACTTGGAAAAGTGAGTTTCTGCTGTTTTCCATTGTTACGCAATTGAACAAGCAGCCAAAAGACATTCAAGCAGCCACGTTGCTAGTTACCATAGGCGAAGAGGCTAGGAAGTCGTACAGTACCTTCAAGTTCGATGAAGCGGAAGACAGGAATGACGTTGAAGTTCTGATTAAGAAATTTGAGGATCATTACAAGCCTGCAACGAACTTAACATTCCAAGAATTCCGTTTCGGTTCAAGGAACCAAAAAGAAGGCGAGATGTTTAACGAGTGGCTAACAGAACTGCGTGTGTTAGCGAAGAACTGTGAATTTGGGGCCGCACCAGTGATCCCGTGATCTGTTACGTCACGTAGGCTTCACTATATATGTAACTTGCACAACCGCAATAAAGTTGTTGTTCGCCCAGCTGCTGGCCTGGCTACAAATACCAGAGAGGATCAGGTAAAACTAAATGATTCGTTAGATGCTGTACAAAATTGGTGCAACATTTGTGGTGTGACGAAGAAGATCGGCAGGCTGAAAAGTCCCGTTGCCATCGCATGGCACGTACCCAGTTCGTTCGCTGGCTGCGCCCTACCTGCTGGTGCTGAGTTTGTCGCTGCTGCTCTACGAGCCGAATAAACCCCCTTTACAATTGGTGGAGGTGCTGGGTACGTGTCACGCGATGGCAACGGGGCTTTTCAGCCTGCCGATCTTCTTCGTCACAATCACCTACTCACGTCTCCGCCAATCTTGCGGCATTTTTATCCCAGCGCACCTACAGAACTTCACACTGACGCCAGTGGTGTCGGCCTTGGTGCCGTGCTCGCACAACGCAAGAACACTAATGCCGAATACGTAGTCACCTATGCCAGTCGTGCCCTCACGAAACCTGAGGCCAATTACTCAGTAACAGAAAAAGAGTGCCTGGCTATCGTATGGGCTCTTCAAAAATTTCGTCCATATGTCTACGGTCGATGCTTTGATGTGGTGACGGATTATCACGCTCTTAGCTGGTTGTCCAACCTAAAAGACCCGTTGGGCCGCCTCGCTTGGTGGGCCCTCCGAATCCAGGAATATGATATCCGTGTCGTTTATCGCTCTTGACGCAAACACGCTGGCGCCGATGCCCTCTCGCACTTTCCAGTGACTTCAGACAGCAGCACTTCTACCGACAGACATGACATCACACCACTTGACATCCTGGACATGGCATCGGAGCAACAAAAAGACCCATGGATCGTCATGGTGTTCGACTTTTTGTCAAATCCTCCGGCAACTTCGGCACCTCGAGCGCTACGCCGACAGGTGCAGCATTTCACAAACCAGGATGGACTTTTATACCGCCGCAACTACCACAATGAGGGCTGCAAATGGCTTTTAGTAGTGCCTCGCCACCTACGACAAGAGTTCTGCTCCGCTTTTCATTCTGACCCACAGTGTGGTCACGGCGGAGTGTCAAAAACTTGCACACGGCTTTGCCTACAATATTATTAGCGAGGGATGTACACCTTCGTCCACAAATATTTACGCTCCTGCATTGCCTGCCAGCAATGCGAATGTGTCCCGCATCTCTCCACCACATCTCTCCAACCACTTCCCTGCCCAGCTCAGCCATTTGACCGTGTCGGCATTGATATCTATGGGCCTCTTCCATCTACTGGCGCGGGCAACCGATGGATTGTTGTCGCCGTAGATCATTTGACACGGTATGCTGAAACCGCCGCCTTGCCTGCCGCATCAGCAAAAAACATCGCCTCGTTCATTATAAACAACTTCGTTCTCCGCCATGGCACACCATGTGAACTGTTGAGCGATCGGGGCTGCGTATTCCTCTCAGATGTCCTGCAGTCACTCTTATCTGAATGCCAAATTATTCACCACACTACTACTGCTTATCATCCACAGACCAATGGCTTAACAGAACGATTCAACAGAACTCTTGGTGACATGCTATCAATTTATGTTGCATCTGACCACTCCAACTGGGACCTTGTACTTCCTTTCGTCACTTACGCATATAACACTGCCTCTCAAGCCACCACCGGATTCTCACCATTTTTTCTGCTTTACGGCCGGCCGCCATCCCTCCAGCACCATTGATACAGTTCTCCCGTACCGGCTGGACCCTGCTGAATGCTCACCTGTTTCTATGGTTGCTCAGCACGCCGAGAAATGCCACCAACTGGCCCGTTCGTTGACGTCTGCTCAACAGTGCCGCCAAAAAGAATGCCATGACCTCAATCCTCCCCCTCACCCCTTCCCCGTCGACTCACTCGTGTGGCTTTGGGTCCCGCCTGTTGCTGCTCCTGGCTTTTCGTCCAAGCTCCTCCCGAAGTACCACGGGCCCTACCGCGTAGTTGCACAAACATCACCAATGAACTACGTGGTCGAACCCGTATCGCCATCTTCCGATCTGCGTCGTTGGGGGCGAGAGACTGTGCACATTGACCGGCTGAAGCAGTATTACGATCCGCCCACCTCTTCCTAGGTTGCCAGGATGGCTACTCTTCAATTCCGGGGGGGATTGTGACGAAGAAGATCGGCAGGCTGAAAAGCCCCGTTGCCACCGCGTGGCACGTACCCAGTTCGTTCACTGGCTGCGCCCTACCTGCTGGTGCTGAGTTTGTCGCTGCTGCTCTACGAGCCGAATAAACCCCCCTTACAGGGGGATGAAACTGAATGCATCAAAAACTACCAGTATCTCCTTCACTCACAAGAAAAATGCGCTTCAGTTTACATACACAATAAACAATATATCACTAAGAAAATACGAGGAGGTCACATATCTCGGGGTCACTCCTACAATGAAATTAGATTGGGAAACTCATATAAATAATATGTATGACAAGGCCCTAGGTAAACTACATTTCTTGAGAAGAAAAGTTAGAAACACACCTCCTAGTGTTAAATGCACACAGAACCCTCATTAGACCCTCTTTAGAGTATGCTGACATTATTTGGGCCCCACACCAAAAGTATTTAACCGAGAAACTAGAACGCATAAAGAACTTAGCATTGAGATTTATATATTCACAATATTCACGTCAAACGAGCATTACAAACCTGCGCGTCAAGGCTAACGTTCAATCACTGGCTCAACGTAGAATGATTTCCAGATTAAAATTTCTATGCTTACTTTATCACGGCTCCTATTGAGTACCACAAGTAACATACATTCAAGCGCCATTCAGACTTTCTGCCTGAACCAACCATAATAAATCAATACGACACCATCCCAGCCATAATAACACTCGCAAGTACTGTTTATTCCCACACGCCATTTCCCATTGGAACATACTACCCTCTAGAGCCGTAAATTGCCCATCTGCCAACGCAATTATTGACAGTATTGAGAATCTGAAATTCGAATGGTGATATTACCTGTATTTCATATGCAGCCTCTGTAGATGCATTCTTATGGTAAACGCTGTTTCGCCTGCTTCCCGGACGGCTCATTTAAACAGTGTATATATTTATTGAGTATGTTCATTTTTGTGTGTGCTAATACTCTTTGTTTTGGATACACTAGTTTAAGTTTATTCTTTTTTTTGTACTGTATTCCATGTTTATTTATTTATTTCAGAATACTGCAGGCCAACAGTTATGGCCCATGCAGGAGGGGCTATACAAGGCATGTAAATACACTGGAACATCAAAAAATAAAAAGAAAGAACGGCAGTTTAACAGATTGCCGCTAACAGACAAGCAGAAAAACATGTATACACATGTACATATTCATATATATATGCTTTCGCACATATGCAGCTCTCATTCACTCAAACAAATGCTCTTCTAGAGCTTTAACAAAATTAGCGGACTGGAAGATGGCCCCTGGAAGACAGTTCCAGTCGGAAACGGTCCTCGGAAAAAAACTGTGTTTGAATGTTTCAGTTCTTGCAAAAATTGGTTCCAGTAAATGACTTCCTGTGTGGTGTGTTCGTCTAGACGATAACTGTTTAAGTTCTGTGGGATGCGAAATGTTTAGTTTATGTGCTAAAAGGTTATGCAAAAACAACAAACGGGACATTTTCCTACGTACTTGAAGTAGTTGGATGTTATTTGTTTTCATTAGTGTCGTAGGTGAATCAAGCCTTCTGTATTTGTTATAAATAAACCTAATCGCTTTCCTTTGCACCATCTCAAGCTGGTAAATGTCCTTCTTTATGAACGGGTCCCATAAGACCGACGCGTACTCTAATTTTGATCTGATGAATGTTATGTATGCGAGACGTTTAAGCTTACTTGGAGCGCCTCTAAGCTTCCGCCTCAGAAAGCACAGCTTGGAAAATGATGAGGAACAAATGTCTGAAATATGCTCAGACCAAGTTAAATCGTTTGTTATTGTAACCCCTAAGTATTTATGATGTGTGACCTCCATAATAGAATGATTTAGAAGGCTGTAAGAGAAAGGAGAAACCTGTTTTTTGCGCGAAATTCGCAAGAGGACAGTTTTATCTAGGTTAAGTTGCATATTCCATTTAAGGCACCATTGATGAACAGCTAATAGTGAGTTTTGTAAGAGGTAATGATCATTACGCTCGTTTATGCTCTTGAAGAGAATGCAGTCATCTGCAAAAAGTTTGACAGAGACATTTTCGGAAATAGCAGCCGGCAAATCATTAATATAAATTAAGAATAGCAGTGGGCCTAAAACGCTTCCTTGGGGTACACCTGACGTAACTGGAAGCACTTCAGATTTACAACCATTAACCTCTACGTACTGTGTCCTGTGTTTTAAATAAGCATTAATCCAATTAACAAGGTAAGTAGGGACGCCAATATTTTCCAGTTTATAAATAAGTTTACTGTGGGGAACTGTGTCAAATGCCTTGCGGAAATCTAAAATAAGTACATCAATCTGCCCCGATTTATCAAGCACAACAGAAAAATCATGAATTGTTGTAACTAACTGTGTCACAGTGGACATTTCTTTCCGAAAGCCATGTTGTGCAGGTGATAAAATGTTATTTTCAGCAAGATAAGAGTTAAGATAACCCGATACTATGTGTTCAAGCAGCTTGCAACAAGAGGAAGTGATTGAGATTGGTCGATAATTAGAAATGGTTAGCTTGTCCCCTTTTTTTAGAATTGGCACAACGCGGGCCATCCTCCAGTCCTCCGGTACATCTCCCGATAGTAACGAGACTTGAAAGATCCTCGTTAAGAAAACAGATACCTGTGCTGCAAAACGCTTCAAAAAGGCATTTGGAACCCCATCGGGACCCGCGGATTTTTTATCTGCGAGTTTACGCAGCATACACACAACACCGTTCACAGAGATAGTTGGTACGTCACCAGGATCTTCAACTGGAATTCTTGCTGTGGTTGCCCGTTCCATAAGGAACACGCTTTGAAAATACGAGTTAAAACTTTGCGCTATGATCGCGGAGTCGGTTACAACGCTGTTATTAACTTGAATTTTGGTCAAGTGGTCAGTACTGCGACCTAGGAAATTCCAAAATTTTTGGGGATCACTTCTGATAAATTCGGGGAGCGTCGTGTCAAAATAACTTGACTTTGCTAGTTTTAACTTATAGGCAAGTTCCTCTTTTAGAACCTGGAAGTGTTGCGGACAAGGTAATTTTTTCTTCCTACAGCGCCTTACTTTACGTTTCATTTGAATAATTTCGCGACTTATCCAAGGATTGCGGCGATTAATACAAACCTTTCTAAGGGGAACAAAATGTTCTATAGTATACTGTACTGTATTCTTAAAGTGCTGCCATAAACTATGAAGGTCATCGCTGCTAGGGTTATCTAACTGTGATTGTAAAGAGTCGATGATTGCGTTATCGTCAGCGCGTGCGTAGTCCTTGATCATTTTAATCGGTCGCTTCCCGGCAACAACTGACGAAACACAACAGAAGAACAAGAGACGATGGTCCGAGATTCCAGCTTCAACACTAAGCACTCCATCAAAAAAGGTTTGACTAACAAAGAAAAGGTCTAAGACAGATGTCTCTCTGGTGTATGCATGAACGGTTTGCTTAAGGTTTAAAGAAAACATCAGATCAAGAATAATATCACATGAGGCAGACAGGCCATAATACGGTTTATCCCAATCAATAGCAGGGAAATTAAAATCACCGGTAATAATTAAGTTCCTGTTTTGGTAAGGCAGTAAGCGGTCAAATAAACTATACATGAAAGAATCCGCTGCATCAGGGGCACGATACACAGCACAAAGAAGAAAAGTGAGACCATGCGCAGTAACGTGCAACAACAAACTTTCATGCTGATCAATTTGTTCAAGCAGCGTTACGCTTACTGCACGTTTCGCAATCACAGCAACGCCTCCACCACGTGAGCCGCGATCGCGTCTGTATATGACGTAGTCCGGTGGCACAATTTCTTCATCAAGAATACCGCTATGTAACCATGTCTCGGAAATCACCAGTAGGTGAGGATCGTAAGAAATGAGCAGAACTTCAAGGCTATCTATTTTGTTTACAATGCTTCTAGCATTCAGGGATATCACACGTAACTGGCACGTATCTGGCGATGGGGTCGTCTTGACATCACGACAACTACCGGCATTAATATTAATCGATGGTGGTTTATGCTTCGCTTGATTCGAAGAACCATGTGCGTAAAAAAAAGACAGTGATTCTGAACCTGTGGCTTGTCAAGTACTAGAAGCATTGGCGTGTTTCCTTCGCGGACGACCTGCATTTTTCCCCGGTTGTGAGGCTTGCGTTACACCGCTCTCATAACTGTGATCAATACCGCGTGAAGCGGCTTCAGGTACTTTAAACCTTTGATTTTTCTTTTCGTCCCACGCGTAGACCTCTTTGTTAATGACTAATTTATCATACTTAAGGTACACTTTATCCTCAGGCGCCTTATCTTTAGCAGTAGCCCAGAGCAGCTTTCTAATTGTTCTTAGCCTAGGTGAGAAGTCTTCCGAAATGTACGTTTGAGTTCCCTTCAGCTTCGAAGCATTTCTGAGAAGTTCCGCTTTTTCAGTGAAGTCAAAAAACCTTATAATCACCGGACGCGCTTTCCCTACCGCTTTTCTTCCTAGGCGGTGTAAACTTTCTAGGCTCTCTACTTTTATTTCAAGTTTACGTTCAAAAATTTCTGTTAGAATATGTTCCTTAAGACTATTTACCGTCTCTGCTTCAGACTCCTGAATCCCATACACGAGCAGATTGTTTCGTCGAGAATAATTTTCAATGTTGTCCACATTTCTCCTTAGTGAAGCAATCTCTTCGTTTAGTTCCACAAGCGTTTGCTCGCATGTCTCCATCCTTTTAGCTGTCTGTGAAAGCACTTCCAGTTTACCTTCAATGGAAGACAATCTCACGTTTGTCGAGGTAATGTGCGAGTCTAGCTTAACTCCGATAGCCTTTAGTTCACATGAAGAAGCTTTTTGATTTCGGAGAATTTCTTCGAGTTGGTCTGCTATCCCTGGGCCAGGATTAAGCTCAACGTCCCCGCTTAACAACAGTGCAAGCAGACAAAATGAGTCAAAACACTCAGCAAAACATTCAAGCAAGACGCCTGGGCAAGGCAGCACAACCAAACAGAGGGAATCGCTTTTAAATTCACAGGAATTGCGATATCTACTAACCTGCATGAAAAAGACGAACAGGTTTAGCCGTGACTGCATCCTTCGGGTGCTGCCTTGCCCACTGGCGAAGAAATCTTGAGGGGCGGTTTCCATGAAATTTGATGATGTCGATGTTACTTGGGATAGCCATGGCGAATGCCGACAACGTTCATTGCAGCAGCCATCGGTGTCGTTGCGAAATCCAGTGTTGGCATGGAAGAGCATCGTCACTGGCACATGGTGATGTCGTTCATTCCACGGCGCAGCATACTGACAGTCGACGGGATGAAAAGAAGCAGTGTCGATGCACGAGGCAAAGACCTGCATGAAAAAGACGAACAGGTTTAGCCGTGACTGCATCCTTCGGGTGCTGCCTTGCCCACTGGCGAAGAAATCTTGAGGGGCGGTTTCCATGAAATTTGATGATGTCGATGTTACTTGGGATAGCCATGGCGAATGCCGACAACGTTCATTGCAGCAGCCATCGGTGTCGTTGCGAAATCCAGTGTTGGCATGGAAGAGCATCGTCACTGGCACATGGTGATGTCGTTCATTCCACGGCGCAGCATACTGACAGTCGACGGGATGAAAAGAAGCAGTGTCGATGCACGAGGCAAAGACCTGCATGAAAAAGACGAACAGGTTTAGCCGTGACTGCATCCTTCGGGTGCTGCCTTGCCCACTGTAACCACTCCTGCATGGGCCCGACGATGGCCTGCAGTATTGTAAAATAAATAAATAAATAAGAATGCAAAAACAATATATGTATACATATATACACATATATACATACACACACATACATATATAGATATAACAAATTTCACAGAAGTTTACAATAAACACAAGTTACCATCAGGAAACGTTCTTTTTTTTTAGAAATTATTTTACATACTTGCAAATATATATGTGCATCTATGTTAAAAAACATAAAAAAAGAAAAATCTGCATATAGGCTGCTGCTTTCGCGACAGACATCTCGGCAACGTAGCCCAGGGCGTCGTCACATCCTTGAATTTTAACAAACGTGAAGACGCCCTTTGCAGCATCCAGTTTACGACACGAAACCCTGCCACGTGGTTCGGGCACAATCACTGCAGTGGAAACCTGGATTCTAGGAATAGTAGTTACTAGTGTGAACGTATAAACAAAATGAGAATATATGACAAGTTCTACGGAACTGTTGGAGCAGTTGACAATACACATCTATAAGAACAAATCCAATATTTTAGTTATGTTTAGAGATAACACATCAACATGTTGGTTAAAATAGTTAAGTAGGGAAGGTAGTGTATGTTTAAGGCATTGGCAGCCATATTTAGTATGTGAAAAAGGGATCTGCCATGGTGCCTGGTGACGATATGAATATGCACTTCTATTTTGTTGTAGAGTTGCCGGAGCTAGGAATGAATCGAGTTTTCCCAGCATAGCATTTCTATAGCTTAGTAATGTTTTGAATTTATATATGTCACGGGCTCTGATTATTCTGTTTTGTTGGAAAAGCTCTTGCGTATGCTCGAAAAAACAAACGTTCGCTATCGCCCGAATTGCTTTCTCATGAAGTATTTCCAGCATTTGAATATTTTGCGCTGTAGTGATACCCTATATAAGTGAACAGTAACTGAGGTGTGGATGGAGAAGAGCATGATAAATGAGACGCTTAACTTGAAAAGGTAATGCACTTCAATTGCAATTTAACACACCAACAACTTTTCATACCTTTGAGCAAATATGACTAACGTGTTCATTCCAGGACATATGCTCTGTGAGTATTATGCCTAGGGTTTTTATGGATGACGTAATGTTAATTTTATACAGACCCCACACAATATTATCTGACAATGTAGTAAAACTTCCCAGAGCATGAAAAACAACGCATTTTGTTTTGGTTTCATTGAGGATGAGGCCGTTTGCCTTAGACCATGCTCGAAGTCCATAACAAACGGAGCTTGCTATAGGTGTTATTTCTTTTAAATCTTTACCTGTAAAGAAAACAGAGCAATCATCTGCATACGGACAAATTTACACATATCGCTCACTTGTACAATATCACTAATGTAATACAGGAAAAGTATCAGGCCAAGAATGCTACCTTGGGGCACACCCGCTGTCAAAGATTTTATCTGCGATCTGTTCTCATTAATTTCAGCAAACTGACGTCGGCTTTCTAAATAAGATCAGATAAGTTCAAGTGTTATTCCTCGGAAGCCATATGTTTCCAGCTTTATCAGCAGCAATTTCTGGTTGACCCTATCAAAGGCTTTGCTGAAGTCTAAGTATAACCCTAAAGTCAGAAAATTTTTTTCAGTGTTCTCTAGAATAAGCTTCTTCTGTATACTTAAAGCAGTTTCCGTATACCGCTTTTTCTTAAACCCGTGTTGACAGTCGGTTAGCAGGCTATGTTTTTGCGAAAAATTATCGATATGAAAGTTAAAAATTTTTTCGAGTCCCTTTGATAGCACAGGAAGTATAGATACTGGCCGATAATTGCCCATATTATTTTTGTCACCTCCTTTGTGAACTATTACTCTCGCTACCTGCATATTACGCAGGAAAACTCCGGTTGACAGGAAAATATTAAAAATGTACATTACTGCAGTTGCAAGTAAGTCTACGACGTACTTAATTGGCCTAATTTCTAAATCATCGACGTATCGACTATGGCTATTCTTCAAGGATAGAAATGTTGTAATCATCTCAGGGATGCTAGTAGGCTTTAGGAATAAAGATTCTCTTAATGAAGCGGCATGCATTGTATCTTGAATGTCGTGATCTATGCATCCAACTTTAACAAAAAAATTGTTAAAATGGTCTGCAAGTTCTGTACCACCTACAAAAGTGCAATCAATGTTCAACGTATCCGTTTGTGTATCGACTGACTTCCGATTTAGTGCTTCGTTTATTTTCTTCCATACTTTGACACTTCTGCTATTACCTCCATGGAGTTGTTAGTTGAGTTTTCTTCTCTATTAGTTGCAGGTGTGCCTAATACAGTGTTTTCACTTTAACCTCCTTATCTGCCTTTCTTCACTCTTATTTCCACTCGAAAATTTTGAACTTTGAGTGCCTATAACCTATATTAGGAAGTAGCCGCTAGCAACACTTGGGGAAGCAGTGTTCTTTTTTATTTTAAGCATGAATGACATTGTCATTCACTGAATTTTGTGTGTAGTGCACAAAGCATCACATGGCAATAATTTCTTTGTTAAAAGAACTATAAAAGACAGACTGGCAAAGATTACTGCATATTTCATTTGGGATAAGTAAGTTGAAAACCTTGTATTGTTTTAGAATGCTTTTCTTCCCAATTAGATGTTTTACAGGAAAACATTTTGCAGCAGAAAATATGTTCCTGTGTCGTTCTTCCAAAAGACATAATGAAACTTGTGATCCCACTTAGTGTCTGCAAAACTGAATGAATTGGTTTTATGTGTAAGATTAAATTGCCCAAATTATATGGAATTTTTAATGTTAATTATTAAGCTCAAGGATGTAATTAATGCTTTGAAACATTCGTTCTATGCTTCCATATATGTAAATGTAAGCTTTCACACAGTGAACACACTAAATTAGAAATATGCCTGCTATCCATGCTTTTTGCGCGTTGAAGGAACTTGCATGCTTTTGCATGTTTAGGAAATTGCCTTTCATTCTGTTTATACGGCATAATTTTCTCACCTATACTAGTAGCTACAGTGTACTGAGGTTGAGTGCCAAGGCAAGGAACCCAGAAGTTTTATGGGAATAACTACCCAAAATTACTGTCGATGGATCTGGCAGTGGGGGCGGTTCAGGAAGTGCACTGAAACTTGGAAATTAATGTTCAGTGTGACCTGCAGCATTCTAGAGTGAGGGTCTGCGCTGGAAGGAAACTATGAAATATGTTAGCAACTAGTCAAACATTGTTTTAACTCCAATGAGTGCTTTTAATGGTGCACAATGGGAAAGGACAACCAGTGACATCGATGCGAGCCTTCCGACTCTAAAGTTTGCTCTATGCATTCCTCTGTGTCGTTTCATCAATGGCAACAGGGCAGGCGCGTACGCTGTAATTTTTTTCGAGGGGGGGGGGGACAACCTTAGGTCTCCTTCCTATGCAAATTAGGGGAAGGGTACCTTTATTATACAAATATGAATAATGCCCACCATTCACCATAAAGACACATAAGGCCTGTGAGATGCACCTCTCCTTTACATGGCAAACAAGGAACCACATCAAATGGACTCACGCTGGAAAGAACTGCAGGAAGAACTCTATTAAGAACAAGTAAACAAGTGAAAATGTAAATTAAAGATTTCTATAGTAGAATACATAGCAACCATGGCACGTGAACCGCGCGGGGTTGTGTTGCTTAGCCAGCCAATCACAAAAGCAAACAAAATCATCGTCATGTGGCCTTTTCAACAATGCATCCTACTTGATAGATCCGGAGAGTCTGCTGTTCTTGAAGAGCCTTTTCATCGGTGGAAGCAGTGAGGTGTGCAACAGGCATGGACAAAGTGTATGGAGTCTGAGCATTTCACTCTTCAAAAGTCTGCGGTACAGTTCATTTCACTGCTGAACCCGTTTTACTCATGAAACTTCACTGCCAACTGCACTGAAACTTGAAAACAAATAGTTGCAGCAAAGCAAGCATTTTATAATTTTCAGTTCGAAAAGAATTCGACTTTCGCCATTATACTTTAATAAGCGAGGGAAAATGTATAAAATTTTGCGCTAATAATTTTATTTTTGTGGTCACCGCCTTATTTACCTAACAGGAAAAGTTTGAAGTATGAATTATTTGCAGCCTCGCAGAGGAACAGTGGCTGGTGGTTATGAGGCCGTGGGCGGGGCTTCGCTGCATACTTAAGTTGCATCCGACTATAGTTTCGTTTTTTGAATTACCTCTAGAAGAATGATAGAGAAATATATGTTTGCGGAACATATTTGCGGAACAATCACATTTTTTTTTTATCCCTCGTATACTGCTCTACTAAGTGCCAAACTGACTCTTATTGTTATTTGGGAAGTTGTGTAACGATGCGTGGCCACCAGTCCCGTGCAACAGGATAGACTGCAGGACGCTGTGGTTCTGGACATGCTGCACCCACTGTGAAAGGTTAGAAAAAAGCCCACATAAGCACAGCAGAGAAGTGGCAACATTAGGCGGTTTGACTGATAACTGTACAAGCGTCATTCAAGACACACGGAATTGTTCCTCACTTCTGGCGGCGTTTACACTAACGAACGGCACACGCGTTATCAGCATGATAGCATTGCCCGTTACTTTCCTGTCGGGAATGATAACGCGCATGCCGTTCGTTACTGGAAAGTACCGGGCTCGCCGCGTTAAAGAAAGGAAATGCGGACAAGCAGATGACGATTATCGTTGTGTGGCAAGAGGGTGTAATTATGCTTAAGAGTGTATGCTAGCCACCATACCCTTAATATAAACATATCTTCTCTGTAAAAAAAAAAAAAGATTAACACAGCGATTTTTGTCTGGCGACAAAAAAAAAAGAAGAAGAAAGTTGCTTCCAAAGGTTGTGCGCATCTATTAGCGGCGAGAATTAGGAGTGACGCCCTCTCGCGAGTGACGTCACGGCCAAGACGCCGCTCGCTCCGGCTCGCTCGGCTGCCGCGCGCGCTCGTTCCCTTCGTGTATGCTTGAGGTATGGGTGGCTCGAGCCGTACGTATTGAAGAATACGTCGGCTTCTTTCAGCTGCCATACCTTAACCACAGTTTCCTCTTCAAAGGCGTGTGAGTCGAGAAACTTTGCGGCTTGGATATCGCAAGCTAAGTAGCGTTAAAGGGGTCTACTAGGTTTTGCAACACATATATGCGCCGTGTCTATCGGTAGATTTTGACTAAAAAAAGAATATCTGCAAATTCAACGCACGAAGTTGTGTATGATGCTTCGCTAAACACTTAACATTCATTTAGTATTTAGCTATGAGATAAGAAAAATTTGGTAATTGGCGTCAACATGTTATCCGATGTTAGAAAGACACTGCCCAGCGAAGCTGTCATCACGATTCCTATTACTCTGGTGTGTTGTTCTATTCAAATATAGCCATTCATTGTTGCGTAAAAAATTAGGCGCGCATTTCTTATGAAAAAGTTTGCTGCTACTTTCATCCCCCTCTGAAACAGGCCTCCAAAAAACGAATTGCTCATGGCTGCTAACACGACGGCGCGTCATGTAGAGTATTTACATAGTTAATTCACAAACACCATAGTAGCAATCACCTGAGAGAAAAGTTTCGTTATTAAGATCGAGAGCCACTCAATTGAAAGTGATGAAATGTTTCATAGTGGCCCTCAGTAGCCTTTATCGACAATATGGCACACCCCTGATCACGTAACGGTAGCAATCGACTGTCCGTATGGCGAGGCACGCTATGTTCACGAAACCCATCAGTTCACTACAACTTTGAATTAAAACCATAAAGCATTTTTTTACAGCGCCAACTGGAATGGCTAAAGTATTCTCGAGCTACTACACCGCAGCTTAGATTGCCTACAAAAGGAAAATTCAAGCACCTTCTGTCTCACAATGTCTCGATCCAGCGTTATTTAATTATACAAACGGATAACAATTCGCTTCGTCGGTACATAAATTAAGGCTAAATTAAGTTTGCTCCAATCCAATCGCAAACATTCATAAAGAAAGCACCACAAGCCTTGCATATACTTTCACTTGATTTCTGACCCTCCACCGGGGGAATTTCGATATCTTGAATATGTCCCATACTACTAGTCATTGACGCTTCGACGTCTTTCTGGCTGCAGCTATGCGGTCCAGCAGGCATGCTTCACTAAAAAAATTGGGCCGAGCAGCCTGTGTCTGTTCGCCAAACAGATTCGTCATGTATATTCCTCAAGCAACAAGCACCCGTAAATTTCTCAAGTGAGTTTGATTTGATTTATTAATTTCCATTTACACACACACATGTACAGCGGAGTGGTAAATGGAGGTGGATGAGGGAAAAAAGCCGCACAGACGTGGCTTGAGGTAACCTCACCCCCTTAGGTACGATATGGCTGCATGGGGTAACACATCAAGCGCCATATAAATTACATTTATTTAGTGGCCATAAAACATTGCAGTTATACAATATATGAAAGAACAGTAAAATATTTCCACAATAACAATGCAAAACACACTGCGGCATTGAAATAAATAAATGATATACACTAGGTAACATAGACAAAAAAGAGGAACATAACATACATTATTAATCATTAGCAAACGCGCTCTAAAGAGGCGAGTTGAACGTGTAGCACGGAAAAGGGAATATATATTGGTACATTCCTATTAGTACTCTGTAAATAGCTGTAAGCCTTCATTAACTTTACTTCAAGTTTCCGCCGCTTAAAAAAAATAAACATGTGAAGAACCGCCTAATGTTGACAAGCAGGTAAAGAAGCAAGTGAGGCGTGTAGAATCTAAGCTCCAGTATTAGTTAAGTCCCCGTGCTACTGCCGAGCGTTTCTGTGAGGAAATGCAAAAATTCGATATTATACTATGAACTACTCGTCGTGAGCAAACCTGTTTTAGCGGAATAAAATCAACGTGACTGCTGTAGAAGTCATATATAGCCAGCTTTGTGACATACTTGTTGCACCGCGGCAGGTATGGTATCATAACTGGATTCCTATAGGCTATGCTTTTGTGATTGTCTATCCGCGTATGAAAAACCCGCAATGGGCTGGTCTGCGTCGCTTCGGCTGGCACTGTAGCGTTGCCTTCGAGAGCTGCATTGTTGTCTAAGAACTTAGCTCTTTGAATAAATGTTCGCAAAGGAAGACGTCGTAAAAATATATTTGAGACGACCACCATAAGTATACAAGCAGAGAGAACGAGGGCGAACAAACGAAAACACCGCAGAAAGCGCCCGGACAACGCCCGAACTGTAGCAGACGACAGGCGCGAGTCCGTGCCCTGACGTCACGCGAGCGGCGCTCGCAGCGCCGCTCGTGTTCGTTCTCGGGGCTAATAGCCAAGCCGATCCATGCCTAAAGCTTCCCAAAATGGCCGATTGCATCGTCGAAGTCGTTAATACACTCTAATCGTTCACTTGATTTTTCGCTGCATTGGAAATGCAAGCGGTTAATTTCGCCGAATGAAATGTCTCGACGCTTTTCAGCGCCCGTCTCGTGCTTCTGAAAAGAGCTTGCGGTATTGGCGTGAACAGACAGGCAAGTGGACGTATTTATTCTACAGTTATTGAACAGTTACTTATCGATGCATCTTGAAGTTAGCCTAGAAGCTGTCGTTAAAAGTTCCGTCTTTCAGTAGACCTTGTGCAGCGTACTCTCAGCTCAATACGAAATTCTTTACTGCGTTCTCGAGTTTTGTTTAACGGTAATGAGAAGGAGTTAGATAATGCACATAGGCAAGGTTTTGTCTGGTCTTGCAGGAGTCCCAGGTGCTTTTTGCGCCGCGTACACTGTCGCAATCGTTACACGTCTGAGGAACCAGACTGGCGGCGCATAGGTAAAGCCGGCTGCCAGTGCAAGCCGCAGTCCCCTACATTGTCGCTATAAAGAGGAAATTTGTACGTGTACTAAGGGTACGCAACGTTTCTTTGTTCAGTATAATTTGGCGGTGCCTCCAGCAGAGAAAATGTGGATCCCGTACTGCTCCTTCGGTTTGGGCTCGGCAGTGCCTCCGCGTGGCGGGCGCGTTTAAGAGGAAGTTTTAGCTCGGGTGTTCCAATCTAAATACATGTAAACGGAGTATTCGTTTTTCTCGGCAACCACTGCACCAAATTTGACGAGGTTTGTTACATTTAAAACAAAAACTTAGAATCTAGAATTTCTGCTGGGTACACAAAAGATTTAAGCGAAACAATTAAAGCAGAGCGGGGCATGGTGCTTTCAGTGCCCAATTTTTTATACCATGTAGTCTGCGTCAGTCTGATAAAAAGGTCAACAAAGAGTGATACTGCACTAAATCAAGTATCTTGAAATTGGGAGACATACTGGGGATGCTTCTGCAGCAGACATGATTGGCCAGAGAGGTTAACAATGTACAGCTGCTTGCAGTGACCAAATGCACAGCACCATCAGTTTTGTGCCATGCTATAGTTCTATCAAAACCGCCTAAAATTCTTGCAGCTTTTTAGGAAAGGATTAGTGGCACATAACAGTGTGCCTATTTTTCCTGTTTTTTGAATGTATATTTTGCTCCCACGTAGCTGATGTGACTCAAAGGTTTATAGTCCTGAAAGCTTGTTTGCTTTGTTATGAATGTTACCAAAAACTTACGTGTGCAAGCTTACCCCTGCCCACACTAACGCAGACCCAGTGAGTTTATTTAGTATGGAAAGCTAAAACAATGTAGTGGCTGCACTATTGTTATGAATCTGTTGTAATGATAGATGTTGCTGATTTTATGGAGTGCTTGTTTTCATCACTCAGGATATCACCCAAAATGCTAGGAGGCAGAAAAAAAAACAAAGATGTATATATTGTTCACAAGATATGGTTGAGTAGAGACTGGGTGGTGGCAACTGATTGAGGGAACGAGCTCACCTGCGGATCTTGCGACCACAAGAGGTTCAAGTAGATTTTATCGCATTAAAGTGCAACAAGTGACTAGAAAAAAAAAGACTGGGCATGTCATCAAAAGATACCGTTGGGAACAAAAGTCTATGGATCTACACGCACCATGAAATACCCAAATTTCTTTTCTTACTTCCCATGTTGGCACACACTGGTCCACAGTAAAGTTGCAAAATGGGGTGGGCCCTCCATTTCATTCCTACTTGACAAAGTTGAGATTTCTTAATTCCACTCTTTTTAACTCCCCAGAATGCCAAGAGTTGTACTATTTCTCCAACTTTAAATGAAATTCTTACTATAGTTGTTTACTAGTTGTGCCTTTCAACAAAAAACTTATTCTTATTTTTGAAGTTCTAACAACATTGCAGATAATGTTATGCTTCTTTAACAAGAACATATTTGCTTTGTGACCTTTCATTTTTGCAGTGCGTTGCGAGCTGTATAATCTCTCTCATATCTACTCTTCTTGACAGTACATGCATGTTACCTGCGCAAGTGTAATTTATGAATAAATAATGTGATTGCAGAATATATTCAGTAATGTTAATCTATAATGGCATCAATTGGGCAGATGTAGTTGGAATGGAACTGGCACAGTCCTGTAGTGCTAAACCTTCACTAGTATAAGACTGCAAAAACAGGTTTGCCAATTACTCTAAACTAGACTAGGCCAAATTTTTTTACATTTATAAGTTTTTACTGAATACTGGCTCTTTCATTATCTACCTATAGGTCACTATCTCTGCCGTGGTACTTACCAACAAAATGGTATTCTACTTATCGTGAAATTCTGAAGTCCTGGAGACTGTTCCAATGAGGAGCTTTAATTGCACTTAAACACTAACCTTTAGTTGCCAAGAATGATTCTATTTAGCAAGAGCATGCTTGGACTATGACACAAGGATGGAGGCCAAAAAAGTTACTGCCCTTCCACTGCTGTGAAGCGGGGTGCAAGCGAAGCTTGGGATCTGAGGCTCTTTGTAACTCCTCACGGCGAGGGCGGCACGTCAACGTCGACCCCTTTCTCGAATGAGTTCCCGGTGCCATCAATCAAACACTGCCTGTTCTTTGGCCAAACGCACAACACGTGGCCTGCTCCCACTGCCATTCCTTCAATGCAGCCTGCTCTTTGGCAGAACAGACCAAACGCGGCCTCCCCATCTGACTGCTGGGCCTGAACTGGTGTGGGAAACTGCGGGTGTAGGGCGAGCAAACACACGAACACACCCTTTCCCTCCTCTGGAAGAAGGGGATGCCCGTGATTGGCTCATGCCTTGCGCTGCTTCTACTTACCCACCTTAAAGGCAGCGTTTGATGAACTGACAGTGGCTGAATCGGTTAGCGTGGTGGTCTCGCGATCCGGAGGTCGGTGGTTCGAATCCGCAGCCTGATAAGCAATTTCTATTTTTGCGCAGCTTGGGTTTTTTCGCGCGGTAACACCGACACCAGTGAGGCAATACAAGCTTCTGTTAGAAAGGTCGCAAATGGTTGCATCTTATGCCCGTTCCTGTTGATGTGGACATTCAGTGTTATTTTTCACTGTCAGAAGTATCCTTGAAGAAAGGGGGGGGGGAGGTCAACAAAGTATCAGTACTAAAGAAGCAACGTCGACCTACATGGTAGTTGAAATAAATCCATGATTAAATGTTGATTATGCTGTCATGTACGACGCACAAATTGTTAGATGGATCTGGCGAGCTTCAAGCTCACGTGTCAGCACTCTCATTGGCCTGTTGAGCCGACGCCGCTACGACAATGGGACGCTCACCGCTTCTGTTGTAACAGTTCCTCCTGCTCGGGCTGACCTGCCGGCCTCCCGTCATTCTGGAACTTGGCTCCGTGGGTGTGTCACGTACCTTGGACGCGCATGCGTGGTCCCCTTGGCCGAGCCCTGTCAACAAAGGTATCGTCGATCTACCGCAGAACGAGGGAGCGCCTACGTGCAGCACCAGCTTTGGCGGATGACGGAATCATCACCTGGCAATGCGGGCAATGCACCAGCACGAACATCGGATCCGGCGCGCAATATAAAAGCCCGCCACAACTGCTCTCTGCTGGGCACGACGCCGCTACGACAATGGGACGCTCACCGCTTCTGTTGTTACAGGTTAGTTACCTGGACAATACCAGTGGCTATAAGTGCAATAATCGCTGTCTAATAGCGGTGTCGTGCCCGATTGAGCTCTATGACAGTGTCAAACGCGCACTCTGCTGCTTTGTGCGACTTGTTGCGATTGATGCTGTCTGGGGATGTCGAACTTAATCCTGGACCTGAAGATTCTGTTTTAGACATTGTACGCAGGATAGCAGCAGGCCAAACTGCAATTTTGGTGGAGCTTAAGGGGATAAAAGAGAAGCAGGACGCCACAGATGTTGAGGTGAAATGCCTTAAGGACAGAGTCGCCACTCTCAAGTCCACCCTTAGCCTACGCGAAACCTTTGGGACAGACATACCTGACGGCATCCAGTCATTTTCACGCCAGTTAAAAACCATAGCCTCAAGGTGCGAGGACGCCGAAAACAGATTACGTAGATCAAATTTACTGTTTTTTGGCATCAGCGATGAGTCCGGTGAAGATTGGACGACTTCAGAGCAAAACGTCGTCAAACTCTGCGCTGAAAGGCTGGGGCTTACTTTATCAGGCGACCAGTTTGAACGAGTGCACAGAATTGGTCGATTCGCTCATGACAAATGCAGGCCAATAATTGCTAAGCTTGTCACATTTAAAGACAAACAGAATATTTTGGCTTCTGCAAGGAAGCTAAAAGGCTCCCGCTGATCTGTCCGCGAGGATTTCGCGCCAAGCACTCACTTAGCAAGAAAAAAGCTGTTAGAATATGCAAGAGCACAGGACAAACCCTGCAAACTTTCACTTGACAAGATGCGCATTAACAACAAGGAATACATGTACAATGTTGATAGAGACACCGTCGTATTATGTAACAGATAGCTAAAGAAATCTACGGGGGCGCAGGTCCCTAAACTTCCCTCTTCTACTGAATCATCTCGTTTGCTCACAATATCGTACACTAACATACGCAGCATACTAAATAAGCGTGATATATTTTGTTCCTTTATAGAAGATAGCAAACCCGACGTTCTAGCTCTAACAGAAACATGGCTACACCACGATGTTTCAGATACTGAAATTTTTATAGAAAGTGACATATTCAGCATTTATCGGCATGACCACAATGATAAAAAGGGCGGTGGTGTCTTACTTGCAATATATAAAAGGATTTCTTCTTATGAAGTTGACACCTCATCACTTGAGATTATCTGGGCTGCCTGTCAAACCATTTGTGGAAACATATTAGTTGGTGTCTGTTACCGCCCCCCTGAAGTGTCCCTTCCATTTGTTGATAAACTACGCGAAAGCATTGTTACTGCTATGCAGAAATGTTCAACTAGTTATGTTTATCTGCTTGGCGATTTCAATTTTCCCCAAATCAATTGGCCATGCTTGTCATTGTCGTGCAAGCACGCAACCGATTTCATTGAATTAACCTTGGACTTAAATCTTTCTCAGGTAATCAATCAACCCACCCGTGACAATAACCTCTTAGATTTGGCACTAACTACCGCACCTGAAACCGTGTGTCCTGTGTTAATTTCTGACGGTTTCAGTGACCATAAGCTGCTTCAGCTGACGCTCCGAATTCCCATGTTATTCACTGGGTTTCAACATAAAAAAATTCGGGATTACAACAAAGCTAACTACATTTCCATCAACAGTGACTCATTCTTTCCGTCTTTTTCCCAACGTTCCGTTAACGAAAACTGGATACTTTACAAAGACAAATATATTCCGTACGTTTCGGCAGCGAACGACAAATCTAAACCATGGTTCAATAAAAAACTTCGAACACTACGTAATAAAAAAAAAAAACGTCTGTACCGCAATGCTATAAATCGGGAGAGTCCTCATGGAGCAAGTACAAATATTTCCTTAGTGAGTACACTTTAGCCTTACGCACTTCTAAAGACAAGTACTTCGCTCACAACTTACCTTCTCTCCTGAAGACTAATCCGCAAAAATTTTAGCAACCGTTAATACCCGGTCACACTTCTGATATTTCTCTGCTAGGCGACAAACAACAACCTCTTTCAGATGGGGAATGTTCATCACTATTTAATGCATATTTTTCTTTTGTTTTTACGACAACAGTGACTCATTCTTTCCGTCTTTTTCCCAACATTCCGTTAACGAAAACTGGATACTTTACAAAGACAAATATATTCCGTACGTTTCGGCAGCGAACAACAAATCTAAACCATGGTTCAATAAAAAACTTCGAACACTACGTAATAAAAAAAAAAACGTCTGTACCGCAATGCTATAAATCGGGAGAGTCCTCATGGAGCAAGTACAAATATTTCCTTAGTGAGTACACTTTAGCCTTACGCACTTCTAAAGACAAGTACTTCGCTCACAACTTACCTTCTCTCCTGAAGACTAATCCGCAAAAATTTTAGCAACCGTTAATACCCGGTCACACTTCTGATATTTCTCTGCTAGACGACAAACAACAACCTCTTTCAGATGGGGAATGTTCATCACTATTTAATGCATATTTTTCTTTTGTTTTTACGAGGGAAGACCATTCTGATATTCCAGTGGTTCCGGATTACGATTACCCATTTATGGCACCCATAAATATCTCAACTGAAGGCATTGTTAGCCTCATTAACGGACTTAAAACCACATCTGCTTGTGGTATTGACAATATTAACACTAAGCTATTAAAAAACACAGTATCTACTTCAAGTGTCATCCTATATCATATCTTTAAGCAGTCCTTGTCGTCTGGTGTCTTGCCCGTTGACTGGAAGATTGTGAAGGTTGTCCCCATTTTTAAAACTGGAGATAGACATAGGCCTGAAAACTATCGCCCAATATCGCTAACGTCTGTGTCATGCAAACTATTTGAACACATAATCGCCTCGCACATTTACACGCACCTAGAAAAAAATAACTTTTTCTTTCAGAAACAGCATGGCTTCAGGAAAGGTCTATCTTGTGAAACACAGTTACTAGAATTTACCACCGATCTACATAGCAGTATGAACAACAGTCAACAAATAGACACCATTTTCCTGGACTTTTCAAAAGCATTTGATCGCGTTGCCCATTGCTGGCTCATTTCTAAAATATCTCATCTAGGTATCGACTCACTAACCCTTTCTTGGCTTAGAAACTTTTTCTCCTCCTGTCACTGAGGTCACGTCTGGTGTACCACAGGGGAGTGTGTTAGGGCCTCTGCTTTTCCTAATATTTATTAACGACCTACCTTCAAACATTTCCTCCTGCATACGACTGTTCGCCGACGATTGCGTTGTTTACCGACAAATTAATTCTATTAACGATCATACTGCCTTGCAGCATGACCTTCACATTATTACCGACTGGTGTAATATATGGAAAATGTCTCTTAACCCTTACAAATGTAATAATATATCATTCTCACGCAAGTGCACTAGCTCCATATTCACATACACCATAAATAACACGAACCTGTCACGTACCACTACTTACAAATACCTTGTGTAAACCTCACTAGTAACCTTTCTTGGTCTCCGCATATCACTACAATTTGCGCAACTGCATCTAAAACCCTTGGCTTTCTGAGGCGCAACTTGCAAAATTCATCTGCTGACGTGCATAAATTAGCATACCTGACATTTGTACGCCCGCAATTAGAATTTGCATCAGCTGTATGGTCACCACACCAAGAATATTCAATAACCATGCTGGAACGCATCCAGAACAGAGCTGCCCGACATATAACTCGGAATTTTGATCGGAAGTCAAGTATAACGCAGATCAAGCTCAATATTTCTTTACAGCCCCTAGACATCCGCCGGAAGATTGCTTTGCTCTGTCTATTTCACAAATATGTTCATTCCGATAAGCCATGCATATTACCCCTCAAAACCCCCGTCCGTACGTCTTCAAGATTACATAATCATTTTAGCTTCTAGCGCATTTTCGGTAAAACCACTGCTTTCAATTTATCTGCTGTACCTCGTGGCATATCCACCGGAATGGTCTTCCCGATGATATTGTCACGATAACTGATCGTAAAATATTTCGTGAACGCCTGTGCATGCTTTTTACATAATCTCCTTCCTTTTATATATCCGCTATGCTTGATCATGCTGTGCTTTGTTTTGTTTTTAGTTCAGCCACTGTACAGTTGTCTAATACCCGTGTCACACGGGCGTTTGGAAGGCCTTCCAACCGATAGTCATTTGACTCAAAGGTCAAGTTCGAGCTGCTACACGGGCCGTTTCGAAGGCCGCCGAGTCAATGGTCTATCGAGTCAACGGAGCACCTTACAACTCTATCGAAATCTCGATGGCCTTTGAGCAACGGAAGCGGAAACAGCGCGAACATGCCTTCTCGTTCACATTGTGCTCGTACTCACGGTTAGAAAGAACAAATCAAACCAAATGCTCTTGAAATACTTATGTATGAGTCTTATTCATTATTCAATAAACTGTTTTTGCCACTTGACATGTGCGAACACACACCAGAACGGCAGCCGCATCGAGCGGCGCAAACGTTGCCGCAGTTTCGCTACTCAACAACTTAAAAACTAAACATATACGTATGGCAATGTATAAACAAAATTTTTTTAGTGTATAAACAAATATAAAAGAAATTACAGTGCTTCTAAAAGGTTTTAATGTTGTTTAACTTTTCGTGACATGAAAACGAAAATAAAGATCCGCAGCGCCACACAATTGTGCGAGAAACGCCTGAACTACTCAACGGCCTTTGAAAAGTGCCGTGTAGCAGCGTGACAACTCCTTTGAGTCGATAGAGTTGTGGCGTTTCAAAGGCCGTTGACTGGAAGGCCTTCCAAATGTGCCCGTGTGACACAGGTATTAGGTTTATTTTTGAGTTGTTTCCATTGTACTTAACAGTTCTTTGTTACATTGCCCCCCTTACTCAATACCCGACAGGGCCTGTAAGGTGTTTTCTAAATAAATAAATAAATAAAAAATGTGCAGCGTCGGTAAGATTAGCATTTCCTCTCTTCATGGTGGATCTACACGACGGACGGCGCATCACGTGACTACGCGTCACGGATTTGTGCCGTCCGCGCGTCATCCGCGACCCCCACGGACAACAAGGGCGCGATCTTGTACGCGTTCCAAACTCGAACGGAGGCGGTCCGTTCTTTCCGTCGCGAAATTGGCGGTCTGTTCCGTTGCGTTTGTCCGATAGCAGACAACACGGAATGATTGACAGCAGATATCACTTCACAATTGACGTCATGGCGTTCTTCACCGTTCAAACTGACCAACCATGTGCGGCTCGGTAGAACGGACCGCCTCCGTTCTATTTTGGAACGCGTACAAGATCGCACCCCAAATGCCGTGCTATTTTTCGCATCCGGATTTTGGGAGTCGAATGCTGCAGATTTAGCCTAGCATGCTCTACAGTCTGGCAACAAGCGCGGCTTTGGGATCTTTCTGAAACAGCTTCATCGCTGCCACGGAGGAAGGAAACTAAGGAGAGGCCCTGACGTCACTCTTTGTGAAGCAAAAGTGAAGCCGGAAGTTGGTGTTGCTCATGGCGATGCTCCGCCTTTTGTGCCACCCTCCTCTCTTGTTTACATCTTTCGCGAAACCACGCCGCGCTGCGCGTGGTTTCGCGCGCGGAGCGCTCGTGCTCGCGCAACATCCGGCAGAGCACGGTGCAGGTAACACAGCGCAACAAGACACGGTGACTAACGCAAACCCGCCCATACAGCGCCTTTGCCACGGCACGAAACGGCACGAAACCTACCAGAGCAACACGTGTGAGCGCTCAAACAACGCCGCCATTGTGGCCCAAAAGGCGTGGCCATACAGCAAAAAAAAAAATAAAAAAGCAGCAAAAAAATGAGAACCTACCACGTGATTTCCGCCACATTTTTCTCCTAGCGCGCGGAGGGGGTAGGGCCTCTCCTTAGTTTCCTTCCTCCGTGATCGCTGCTGACACCATTCGTGTCTGTTCGCGAGCGTGCGATTCGCACAAGAGCGACTGAAATGAACCTGAATGGATGAGGTAACTTTGTTCTTACATCTCGTGGAGCAGTTCGCCGCGTTGTGGGACATGACTCTCACCGATTACGCGGACACGAGAGCATAACAAGACCTCTTTCGATGAAACAAGCACTCGTCATCATCCAATTCGGACAAAACGACAGCCATTGCGGCCAACCGTCGTTTCCTTTCGATTGCCATTTTCATTCAGAGTGAAAAACACGTATGACAAAGTCTTTGTTACACCGATGGCGCCATCTAGAGTGAGTAGAAACAAGCAATCATAATAACTTACATCCACTGAGATCCGCCCGGGCCGCCACAACATCGTCGAGGCCATGTTCAGCCATACAGCCACTCTAAGCCTACACGCAGAGAATCTGAGTATCTCTTTCGGAAACGGTGCCCACTCATGACGAATAGATTGCTGTTGAGGCTTCTGGGCACAAATATAAACCAAATACAAGCCTCAGTTTGAAAATTATGGGTCACACAGTGGACGATGACGACTTGACAGGTTCGAGGCGGACGGCAGTCGCTTCGGGTGGTGCCGCCATGTTTATTTTTCCGGCGCGGTCGTCTGCTCAGTCCGTCCGTCGTCTGGATGGGCTTCGCAGCCAGACGGGCGGCGGATTAAGCGTCCGCGGCACAGATTTGCACGGAGCCGTCCGGCGTGTGGATACACTATCAGCGTTGACTGCTGCATTGTGGCGTGGTGGAGCACTGCCATTACGAATCCCCTCACAAACTATGAGCTACCAAGCTGCACTAAGACCAGTGCACCAGTTTCAAGGATTACAGCACGCATGCATGCGTACTCAGATGTGCATACATACAAATTCTTGATTACGTCTCTCATTGTACTGTTACACTAAGGTACGTTTTAATACTGGATAAAATTGCTGCTTACTTTGCACATCACATAGCATTAATTATAAAAAATTCAGCATGTGCATATTATAGCCGGCTATAAAAAAAAAAAGTTACGGGGCTCCTTCCAACACATCATGCTATGTTTCGCAAGCTGTTCCAACAATTAAATAGATGATTACACAATGGTGGCCGCTTTTCATAAGTTAGCTTCGCTGGAATACATCCGTGTTAGTGGCAAAGCATACAAATTTGGTTTCGTGTCTTGGTGAACTGTGCAAGCTATTTCCGGCCCAAATTTCTTTTTAAAGAGTTGCACGCATTCACCATCATCATCATCCTACCTTAAAGTTTGATGCAGAACGAAGGAGCCTCCCTGCAATTATCATTGTCTTGCACTAGCTGATGCGAACTTGTGCTTTCAAATTTCATCATCTCACCTAGTTTTGTGTCATCCTTGGCGAAACTTCCCTTCCCTTGGCGCCCATTCTGCAACTCTAATGGTTCTCTGGTTATCTACCCTATGCATTACATGGCCTGCCCAGCTTCATTTCTCCCTCTTAATGTCTACTAGAATATCGACCATCCCTATTTGCTCTCTGATCCACACCGCTCTCTTCCTGTCTCTTAACATTTATCATTGCATTGCTCTTTGTACGGTCCTTAACGTGTTCTCGAGATTCTTCGTTAACCTCCAGGCTTATGTGCCATACTGCATGCTTAGAAGAACAATGTATCCAAGTTGACATTTTCAAATTCCCCGATTTTTTTCAGGTTTTCACCAAGTTTCACGTCAAGATGGGCTGACACCATGTCACCTGATGCTGTCACTCTCTGGTAAGCATGTTAAAAAAATAAAAACAATGCAGTTTGAACAGTAAGGAGTAGTGTTTATTTTATTCAAAATAGAAAACTGAAACAAGGGGTTTGTAAAATGCACAGCTACTAAAATATCTTCGAAAGAAACTCTGTGCCCTTTTACTCTGTGAAGGCTGACAAGCGGAGCTGCGTATGTGGGCCCCTTAATGGTGAACTGCACTTCTGCCGCAGGTCAGCCTGGTATTGCACTACCTATGGGATTGGCCCATGTGTGCGGAGTGCTTAAAGCCTGCTTCATCTCCGCTGCAGGTTGGACTGGCATTTCACGACCTTCGGGATCAGCCCACATATGGGGAGTGCTTAATGCTTGCTTTACTTCTGCCTCGGGTTGGCATGGTATTGCACTTTCTTCGGGATCGGCCCATCGTATGAAAAATTGTTGGTCTATGCGCGGATGCGATCTGCCAGATCTTAGCAATAGACAGCTTCACTGTAAACAAAAAGTGGTCTAGCTCACGGCAAATAGTCAAACATTTTAAAATGCGAATAAAAAGAGATGCATACAAAAGCAAATAGAGCTATTTGTATCAACTGATAGCAAGCTCATTGGTATTATGCTCGAACTTTGTCACATATCAGATTCTCCAAGCAACTGGAAAGTCAACCTCAACTGTCCTGAGATACTCTCAGACTGCGCATAATGCTTCAGTGTTGCATTTCACTGCTTTAAGGGGTTTATTTTGGTGTGGATGTGGGTAACCTGCATCTTAGTGTAAGCCAACACTTTGCTTTTTGAGCTCAAGCTCCTTCAAAGAGGCGGCGGCACAGTTCCTTTCCCAGTCATTCCTCAATGCAATGGTCCTTCCTATTCTTGTCCTCGTTCCGCTGCGTGTTCGCCCCATGGACCATTTGAAGCATCCTTTTGGTCAGTTGTACAGTCCGATTTTTCAGAGTCCCTAAGGGCCGCTACAATGTCAAAAAAAAATGAATGCATGTCTTTTACTGCCCTTAAGGGCCCAAATCGCCACAGGCACGTCCAAAAAAGCTCTGGTCTGCCAGTACACTGATTAAGAGTGTCTCAAGAGTGTCTTGCTTCACTCTTGAGCAGCACTTACTGACTGCACAGTAATAACAAGCTCCACCAAAGGGCTAGATTACTTCTGTACTACTCCAAGTGTTCCAAAAAAACTTTTGGAACACGAAGTAGAAAAAAAAATTCTGCTCCTAAACTGCTCCAGAATGACAACTTTGTGCTTGAAATCCTAAACTGTCTTGACCACCACCACTGAGGGGTTAATCTTCAACATCACTTACGTACGTAAGATAAAATCTTAAGTAACACTTACTGGTTGTCTAAACATTTTGAAATGGTTTCACAGGTTCTAATTTAACACTTCTTATATGCACTTTTTAAAACATAACAGTGAATAACGATTTTGGTATTAATTTTGGTAACATATTTCAGTATTCTGCAGTTGATTTGGAGGATTATGCGTCATCACTGGTCTGCAATTATGGAAGTTTAGAGATAAAAAAGTGGGGGCAAGAATGCCGACGTTTTACACATTGTCGTTGTACAGAACAAAACCTATGCAACTTGCTATAAAACTTGTTTATATAGTATTTGAAATTACCCTAAGAGAGTATGTAAACAGCTGGGGTTTCATAGTTCTAGGTTCTTATGTTTTCGACTTGCACCTCCCTTTAAATGGCAGTAAAAGGCATGCATTAATTTTTTTTTTTGGACTGCCTGATTTTCTAAATGTTTTGTTTTTGCAGTCCTCAGGGAACCACCCCTTGCCGCCAAGAAAAAGCACCTTTGACTGTAGCAGTAATCAGTGATTCGCCTAATTGGCAAACAGATCAGTATGCCAAACAGCCTCGAGACAGCTGTACCTCTGACAGAAGGCACTAATACACAGTGCAATACACTGTTTCTGCACCCTAGACTGTGGGATTCTCATCCCGTACTCTTGGGTCAAAGGAACGACAATACAGTAGTACAAACAATCACAAAGGCATTTATTGCACCTTTCATTGATCAATGCCTGCTAGCCAAGTTGCTATCCACAAAACATGCCAATGGGCGCGCGACAAATCGCGGAAGTCCGACTCACCGTGACCGGATAGCGAGCGAATATGTTCGCCCCTTGCTGTTCGCGTGTACGGTCACGCGAACGGTCATATAAGGCCTCACGAGACGGTCTTGCAGAAGCATGGATCGGCGCACGCCTGGCACGTCCGCGCTGCTTGCCGTCCCGAACCAAAGAGGAAGCGTGTTCTCCCTTGCGCCCCCAAGTAACCCTGCCGTGAGGCGGCGTTGGCAGCGCAACACTCGCGCCATCTCTCGCATGGCCTGGGGCCCGCGGCGAAGCCGCAATGCAGGAGACGGAAGCTATACAGGAAAAACAACATATCAGGGGACGTGCGACAGTCGCTTATCCCCACAAGACAAATGTGATAAGAGCTATATTATGTGACCTATCATAACTGCGTGGTGCCAATACAGACAGGATATGCAGGGCATGTAGCGATGTGGACAGTAGCAATGGAATGATATCACCAGTGTACAGAGCGATGAATTCATTCTTTCTCTGTTACTGATAATCGAGAACTGCATCAATTAAAAAATGTGAGAAAAATTAAGAGAAAAATCATGTGTGAAGGAATACTACTCATCATATCTATTGCAATTATTCTCAGACAGCATTCCCTCTTTTTTGCTTTTATTATTAGTGCATTTATATAGTACTGCTCACCTGCTGTTCCATGTGTTCCATCGACACATACACGATCAGTTCCAAGCCTCTTGAAAAGCTCCTGTTGTGGTGTGGTCATGATGACTAGCATAAAATATGTCATCCAAAAGGTCCTCATTTTTTCTCTAAAAGAATGTCAATTTTTGGTGTTTAAAGAAGAGCAATGGGTTCTCCTTTTCACTATGCATCCTCTCAACCCAGAGTTGCACGCTCACATAGTCATTATCATGCAGCCGCTCGGTCTTTGAGACTCTGGCATCCCTCATTATGTTGCGGAGACCCTGCTTGCTTAACAGGTTGATGCAGTGCAATGTCTCATCCACGTTGGACCGCACATTATCCAGTACTGCATCAATGGACACGCCTTCTCGCAGCTTGTCTTGAGAGAGTAGAGAAAAAGTGTATATTAGTTGAAGCATAAATAACTATTACCGAGCACGCAAGGAAGTGAAATGGGCACTGATGAACATTTTTTAATATCATTATTTAGAATTCCTTTAATTGAATAATGAGTTACATTGACTTACAAAAACCTTTTGCAATGGGGGGTGTTAAATAGTTCAAGCTGTCGCAATTTTTGTTCTTTTTAGGCCAGCTCTTTGCAAGGACATGGTGCTATGCAGCCTTCAGCTGCTGAAGAGGCAAAATTACATTTCTGAATTACACTACACGGTTACATTACATTTGAAGAGGCAAGATTACATATTTAAGTGTTTCAATGTTTGGTGTCATTGATAAACCGTCATAGGGATTATCTGCACCAGTGTTATCAGGTACGTAAGTGAAGAAATTTATTGTGTGTACCAAGTTTACAGCTAGGCTGCCAATTTCATCCTTCACTGTTGGTAACCTTGTTCGCACAAAAGACATTACTGAAGCATTTTGAAAGCATTGCACTGGACTGGACATGTGAAGATTGTGGTTCATATCCTACCCAGGGCAAAAATGTCTTCCACTTTTATTTCCTTTACTAAATATTGCCATTATTTACAATTTCTATCCTTCAGTTAGGACTTCATTTTCCAATTGCATTCCATAGCAGAAGTTATTGCCACTTCCATAGTGGCATGCCACCATAGAAGGGCAAAACAGAGTCGGCAATCGAAAACGTGCAGCATTTCTAGATTAACTTAAATATAAACATCACTGTTACTGACTGCATTGATGGACATAATTTTATTAATGTCAATATAAAAACTGTCAATTAAAGCTTTCAGCAATTATTTATATAGTTGATTTATCAGTCATTCATCCATATTTACGGAGCAGACACACCTGTGAATGTATGCTTTGAAGGCTATGCAGTCATGTGGGTTTTTGAGTTAAAGGTATTATTTCAGTCAAGTAGAGTACTGACTGGACACTTGAAGCTGTTTTACGAGTTCACGTCTAATACTCAGGGTGTCTACCAAGTTGACATTTCGAAATTCCCCAAGTTTTCCAGGTTTTCCCCGAGTGCCACTGCAAATTTCCCTGAGTGATGCAGAACTGTTTTATATCAACACGGGCTGAAACCATATCGCCTGATGCTGTCACTCTCTAGTAAGCACATGAAAAAAAAGCAACTTAGTCCAATTTGAATACTAAGGAGCAGTGTTTATGTTATTCAAAAAGAGAATAGACGGCAGGGGTTAGTAAAATGCACAGCAAATAAAGTGTCTTCGAAAACAATTGCAAATAAGGTCGGACATTATCAAATACGAATAAAAAGGAGATGCATACAAAGGCAAATATTTTCTAATATGAGCTATTTCTATCAACTGATAGCAACCTCAGTGGCATGAGGCCTGAACTCTGTCACAATTGAGATTCTCTCTCAACAGCTCGTATGTCAACCTCAATAGTCCTGACATACTCTCAGCCCACGCACGACGCCAGAGTGTTGTGTTGCACTGCTTTTAAGAGTGTATTTTGGTTTGGATGAGGGACACCTGCATCTCGGCATCAGCCAAAACTTTACTTTTTGAGCTCAAGCTCTTTCAAAACGGCGGCAACAAGCTTCCTTTCTCATTTATTCCTCAATGCGTAGGTCACTTCTGTTCTTGTCCGCCTTCCGCCACTCGTTTGCCCCAAGAACCATTTGAAGCATCTTGATCAGTTGCACAGTCCACGACCGATTTTTCGAGCTCCCTAGGGGCCGCGAAAACGTCCGAAAAATCGGCCAGTTGGAAAAAAATAAATGCGTGTCATTTACTGCCCTTAGGGGCTCAAACCGCCACAGGCACGTTCGAAAACGCTCTGAAGGCCTGTCGGTACACATATTAGGCATACCTGTGCTCGTACTGTGACAGGAAATGCCGGGTGCCCGCGTGCATAATTAAGATATACATACTGTATTCCGTGGCGCCCCTTCCCACGCTTGTTATGCTTCACTGCAATACTTTTCCGTAAGCTTTACCGAGTAACATTTCTGTACAGTGGCTGACTTTCACGAACCGGCATTATGCAACACACCGTGTTTTCCAAGTTTCTAAGCCAATCGCAAGGACCACAAAGGTGGAGTCCGTGCCATTGCTGACAGCAGCGAATTCTTTCAATAAAAAGTTCGGCACCCAATGGCAAGAAGCTTCGTAGCGAACGTCGAAGCAGCTAGGCCTAGCGTTGCCGCAGTGGTGGCAACGGGTGCCAGCGGATCTGCGTGCGAGTGCCGGTTCGAGGCGGCGAAGTAATGAAAACGGCAGCGGTGGTGCCTTTGATTAATGCCGTTTCGAACCTGCGGTCGCGGCAAAACGTCCGGAAAATCTAACGGCAAGGAGTTCTTGCGTCGGAAATTTGACACGTTCTGATACGTTGACATTATAGGGTACGAGGTGGCGCCGCGAAGCCGTCCAAATTATCAGGAATCTGGAAAGTCGCTCGTTGACTGTACACTGGCAACTCCTCCTGCCAACGACGAGTCATTACGATTCCTGTCTGCTACTCGAGCCAGCATATTACCGCGACTTTCGACCCTTTCAATAAAATTGCCGCTAATTTTCCCTGATAGAGGCCCAAATTCCCTGAGTTTTCCCTGACTTTTTCCAGACTACTCAAAATCCCTGAGAATTCCCAGTTTTCCCGGTTGGTAGGCACCCTGAATACCCCTGTCACACGGCAAATCTAATGTCATTTACAACGAATGACATTTGCTGATAATGCCATTTCTTTAGTGTCACACGGTAAAACATAAGAACATTTTCGTATATGACATTTACAAACAAATGAGTTCGCCAAACTCATTTGCATTAGTTTGGAACTGAATGTGTATCCTCGACACCACAAGTTTACCAGTGTTTTGCAAACAGTACATGCTTCTTTGTTGTTTTAACAAAAAATCACTGTTATTCTATCCATTTTATTACCTAATTATTGCTTTAACGACGTTAAAGTCCATCACGTGCGTAAATACAGAAAACTACTCTCAGTCCAGTGACCAGACAGCCGTCTTTAGCTTTCGCTGCAGCAGTTGTGTTGGTTCTCACCGGAGCATCGGCCGCGGCCACTTCAATTGACTTGGCATAAAAGCGTGCGCGTGTTTACCTGTGGCACGCACCAAGAATGAGGATATTAGAAGCTCGCATGCACATCAGAACGGCGATGACATGCAACTGCCCTTCTTTTACCACTTTAGCAGATGTAGCGGACGCACGTATCGTTCTCTTCGCCCTGTTGCTTGCCTTAGCTCGACTCGACTTCGTTGGCAATGTCGACAAGTTAGTGATCGAACGCTACGGTTTGAAAGCAACGATCACGTATTATAGTGAAATTTAGCACATTGGAAAATAATTATTGGACAAAAGTGAGTTTGAGGCATGTCTTTTTTTTTTTACTATCATCATTGTCATCATTTTCAAATGACAGTTTTCGCCTTGTGGCAGCGTGCTGCAATAATGACATTAATCGCAAGAAATGTCATTTGTTGGAAATGACATTAGATTTGCCGTGTGACAGGGGTATAAGCCTAATTATCGTGATCGTTCCAATCATGTTTCATTCACATAGCTGATTCATGAGCATTCAAAATATTTAGGTACCATATTTTCCAAACCATAGGTGCCACTATTCTTTTCATTTTCGTCCAAGCGTATTATACAACAGTGTAACTTATATATGCAAGACCAACATGAGACACTCTTTTTCTCCAGCAATGTACTTGCAGTTTATTTTACCTGCTAGAATGTGCGGCTCATGAAATTTTTTTTTTTACTGAAGTTTAGTGCCCTGAAATAGGTAAGTACGACATATTAGGATAAGTGTATAAACATGCACAATCGCATTTCACGATGCTGACCCAAGTTAAGATAGATGCATCTTATACAATGAGTTATATACACATAATTTTTCTTTGAAGGTTGTGAAAAGAGGGGGAAAGGGGGTGACTTGTACAACAGTTCAAATTATAGTCCAGAAAGTATGGCACATGGTTTGTGAGCCCTACATATAGTAGAGTAAAATACAACTTGAGCTGATGAAAGTTTTACATGGAAAGCACATCTGCTGTGGATGACCTACAGTAGTGGTGAGAGGTCGCAGTTTCATCGATGTCTGTAATACTTGCACATCAGTTTCGGCAAAATGGCAGACATAATTATGTACAATGCACCTTAAGTAATCCCAAGTGGAAATTATTCCAGCTTACTGCTATTTTGAGACACTGAATCCCACTAGGATCATAAGTCATACCAATCCAGTTAACTGCAAGCCTGAAAAATAAAGCAGAAAGAGAAAAAGCCACAGTCTGCTGCGTGGCCTACAGTGCACCAGGAGGCACTACACCTTCCTGCTTGGTACATGAAATGATGCAAACAAGTATAACTAAAGTTGTTGCCTGCAATAAGAATAGCCATATAGGTCAAATATAGGCCACTGGCTGTGCCAAGGTAGTTGTTACCACTGTGAAATTGGAGAACGGTTCCCTTTTTTCTCTCTCTCTCTGAACTCTTCAGGCATTGATACAATGTAGCAAAATGATAAACATGTTTATGATGTCATTAACTATAATGCCCTGCAGTCAGTAAAGGTGGCCTCGAATGATGTGGAAATCATGAATTTCAAGCGCACTAACATGTGCTCCAAGTTCACTGCATGGTCTGGCATGAGTATTGCCTTGTATTTGGGGTGTTGAAAACTCAACAACCACTCTTTATGTATTATAAAGCAGAGCAAAAGTGGTTTCTTACCAGCAATAGCAGCTCATTCCGACTTGGACAGAAAAACACGACCCAGTTCAATGTCGTGGCCTCTGTGCTTGAATTGGAAAACCACATACATACCTGTGTTGTCTTCGGTCACAGCCATTGCCGCAAAACATCTTTTTCCACACTTAACACTTGAAGGCCGCTTCAGCTTTTGTTTACTGTAGCTGTGGAAAAAGATAACCGGGTGGTTTATTCTAACTTAAGCACTGGACTTCCAACACATGCTTAATGGTGGTTCTACTACACCATTTACACCATTTAGCTACTATTCAACTTGCCTGAAACCTGGCTACGTGAACTGCGCAAAGGTGCGGTATTTTCACGCTTTCAGGGCAACGCAGCGTTTTCAGCAGGGGTATGAGAAGAAGACTTAAATATAGGAAACAAATAGTGAACGTGCAAGTAATTCAGTTTGAGATGGATCATCTACTAGACTTTTCAAATATTGAGTAATATTTGCAGTAATGCAATGGATTGCCTGAAGTCAATGCGCTGCATGCAGCATTTCAAGGGCACTTGGTTTGTCTCTAAACAAGAACACAAAACAAATCTGCGTTTTTACATGCCAATACCACGATCTGATTATCAGGCATGCCTCTCTCAGTAAAAGTCTCGTCCTGGCTGTCAACACCAATCGAAGGAATTACTATATGCAATGCTAACAGGGTACGGTGACAAAATCAGCATTCATAGCAAGCACAAGGCATGCGCTAAGACCCATTGACCACTGGAAGGCACACAGTTTGCATTGCATACATGTATTCTTGCATGTGGTTCAGAACTGTATGGCAATTTTCACTCAGCTGCTTTCATTAGCCCACAAAAGTTTTATTTAACTGTTTACAAAGGCTTTCTACCTACTCAAATAAAAGTACTTGCAACATACTGGCATGGTACCAATTGGCTGGTTCTGGGTGTTAAAATTTTCTTAAATGTGTAAGCATCTCTATGCTTACCAAACGTCCATCACGCAAGATAAAAATGTGGGCCGATCCCAGAGATAGTGCAATACTGGGCCAACCCACGGCGGAGGTGAACAGCCTTCAAGCACTGAACAAAGTGAAAAGTGCACACAATATAGATAGAGCATGCAGCAGCGAGTGGCTTTACCTTTGTTCTGCCTGTCGCTACCACGAGATCGCTCGCAAATCTCTCAGCACACACCGCACCCTGCCCCTTTCGCAGATCGCTTTCAAGATATGGGCCCGCTCTTCAAGGCAAAGCGACGAGAACACGGCGTTCAAGATATGGTCCACGCAACGCATAGTGGTTTGACGTAGATGGATGAGGCACTAAAGAGCAGTATCAGCTTATAATGATCAGAACGTCATCAGCACACCTGGCGCTGCCGTCTGCAGCAGTCCGTGTTGCTGCGACGCTCCTGTTTATACCGGTCATATTAACTTCCATAACACTTTTTTTTTGTTCAAGTACTCTAAAGAGCCCAGGAGGCATAGGGGTGGGGGATGTTACGATTGGCTAGCGGGGATAGTGACCTTCTGGCTTCGCTGCAATGAATCGCTTCGTGAAGCCAACAACATGCCCCCTTCGAATAGCCCTTCGGAGCCAGTAAGGCTAGACACGTTTGGCGGACAGGATTGTTAGCTGGTTCGCTGTCACCTTCAGGGACCAATTGGAGCAAGAAAACTCCTGGAAATGTTTGTTCTATGGCGTTCTCCCATGTACTCTGGTAAAAGTCACAGTCATGACAGATTCAGCAGCTAACTGCAGAGTCAGCTCAGGAACCAAGACGTGCCAGCTTGAGTCAAACGTGACAACACCTGTCTATGAGGCCCCACTCATTTTGGTGTGTTCAGTAAAACAAAAGTGCAAGAGAGTGTGTGAACCTTCGCCCTCAAAGGCGGGTACTTCGACGACTTTGGACGCTTTGGTTGGATGAAGGTTGGATGGCAGCTTTTCCTGGCCTAGGGATCTAGTTTTTCCTGGCCTAGGGATCTAGTAAGGACAGAGAGTGTTTAAGCAGACATTTTCGGCTGTTCAGTGTGCATCTCAGTCATGCTAGACTGATCAGATGTAATGTTCTCCACTCTTCATGTAGATATTGTAAATAAATCCCCTACTCCTCATTCTTAACGAGAACAAGTTCCTCCCTTCAACAACATCCTTAGCATGAATGAGTCGAACAATGGTATGGGCCAGGTACCCTTTTCATGGCAGACACCAACTCTTACAGGGATTACAATGAAAGGAGCAAAAAATACCAAAAGTACACAACTAAACAAGAAATATGAATTGGAACAACATGAATTAGTGCAAAAAAATGACTTATTACAGGGTATATACAATGTGTGAAAAAAACATAGTGATGACAAGGGTCAAGGTTCCTAAAATACTTATCACAATGAGCTGTTTCACATTACAAAACAATGGAAAAAAATTTAAGTATAGATTACTAAACAGGAAAGCAAAATTGCATATTAAATAAGAACATCAAGAAATGCAACTGGAACAGAACAGCAAGGTAAGAGGTAGTTCAGATTTCTAGGAACAACTTCAAATTATGTACAAATGAGTCGTGTCAGATAGCGAGGAGGAGAGGTGAGTGGAAAAACGGATTAGTGTGGGCGAAGATGGGTGCGATTTTAAGTTGGTGATCAAGCCGTCAAGACACACGTCACAAGCTAGTCTGATATTTAGAGTAACGTGGGATAACCGGTTGGAGTAAATGAAAGAAGGACAATAGTGTCAGAAGCCTGCGTATATTGAGAGGAGCTAAATTAATTTAATATTTGATTTCCGTAACTCTAGATGTATGCGAGTAGTTTCTTGTGATGAAGCGAGCAACCTTATTTTGCAAAAGACTCGAGTTTGTGCTCGAGGTAGGCCTCGACACAAACTAGAGTCAGCGTCAATTAAGTAATTAATTAAGACACAAACTAGAGTCAGAGTCAATTAAGTAAGCGAGAAATTTTGTCTTGGAGTTAGCCGAGTGCAAATAGTGCCTTATGAAGCCAAGAGATGTGGTTGCTTTAGTAGAGTTTGCCGTTTTTACACTCTGCTAAGCAGCTGAGCGGAGCGGATGTGCGAATGCACATGCGCCCTCCGCTTAGCTGCAAGCGGGCTGGCGGAGTCAGAAACACGGTCCGCTTACAAGCTGCCTGAACAGAAGGTTGCTGCCATTTTTTCCTAGCAAGGTGGTCGATGCACACACCCACTCTGGCTTGTGCATCGAGGCACCTTGCCTGCCTTGCTCTTTACAAGATAGATTTGCACAGATGAAGACTTATGTCTGCTAGAAGGTGCGCATGCTGACCCATTTGAAAACCTCGCAGCGCGGGAGTATGTGATGCACGCTGTGCAGCATGTTAGCATCAGAAAGGATCAGATTGTATGCAAAATGCAAGCTCGCTGGCTATCACGTGGCATTCCCCAAGATGGGGCTTTATTTTCCACTGGATAAAATGGACCGGTAACACATTACAAGTTCATGTTTAGATGCTTTATGGACAAATAAGCTATATGTATTCGTTTTACGTATAAATGTTTTACTTATAAGTGCTTTTATTTTGTTTCATTACCCTGAATTCGGCCAGAAGGCACTGCAAATACGAAAGGAACATCAAGCGGAAAGCCAGAGAAGCCGAGATAATCTCGTGGGTGGCGGCAATGGAAAATAAACCTGCTACGAGTAACTACTGAAGAGGAAATAAGGATATCGGGAAAGAAACAATCTATTATAACTCAAAGGGAAGTTTATTACTTTCTGAAACGAGCTCAGGATGCCTTAGAACACGCACTTATACAGCAAAATATAAGAAGGAAGAAGCATGTGCTTGCTGCGGTAAAGCTAGGGAAACAATAGAGCATGCTTTACTAGAATGTGAAATATCTCCCCAGCAGTAGATTTAGGCACCACTGGCCTATACACCATTAATAAAATATATCCAGAGAGGGAGATTAAGATGGACTGCAATGATTGTAATGGCATCATTGGAATCGGACATATGCTGGCGGGGTGTCCTGCGACTCTCCCCAACCTCGTTGAAGAATGGACACAGTGGGAGAGAAGGATACAAAGCGCATTGTTTCAGGACCAACTAAGGGCAGTCCAGGGGGCCCATGATGTCGCTGAAAGGCTTGGCCTGACAGTGCCAACGTGGGAGCGGCCCGCCTTGGCTTGAGAAGTCAAGCCTCTGGACCTCATTACAATAAAAGTTTTCACACACACACACACCATTGGCCTGCTTGAAGCCCTTGGGTTCAGCAAGAGCAGGGGGAAAGTAAAAATGTATGCAGTAAAGATTGGTAAGCAGCGAATGGAAGATTGGTGGACAAAAAGTAGGGAAACGACAAACAACAGAGGCTTGCAAAGACAAAGTTCAGAAAGTTTGGTTATGGGAAGTCATCGTGGGTTTTTTTTTTTTCTTTGTTAACATAGGTCGAACATTAGGCAATACAAGAGCTTCATGGCGCAACCCACACCTCTTTCCAAAGGGGACACTCGTAGCACCTATCCATCCATCCCTCTGCTCCGCTAGGCTAGACATACAACTAAAACGTGCAATCACCCACCACTCCACCATGTGGCTAAGCGGGGAAACTTGGAGCGGGGAGAACTGTAAAGACACTAAACTAAAACATTCTAGTGAAAATCACATCTACGCAAATGTTCCATGACAGATCGAATGACAAATGAACACCCAGATATTGTGAATACCAAGGCTACGGGCATGTTTTATAATTTTGTAATTACATAACACGGGTTTAGCTGTAGTCCTGAATCTGATAGCTTTTGTAATATTAATGTTGATTTCCGCTTGCTTACTGCCCCACTTACAGAGATTGTCTAGGTAAGATAGAAGGTAGCAGGTATCCTCAGGGTTACTAGATCACGCAATCATCAGCAAATAGTCTATGACCATGAACGCCTACCATTACTAATATCGTTAATGTAATCTAAAAACAAAATAGGCCTGAGCATGGAACCTTGCGGTACTCCAGATTTGACATGATTTAATGGAGACAAATGGTCATTGATGAAAACTGATTGCTACCGGTTAGTTAAAAAGTTGGTAGTCCACCTAGTTATTCTCACATGTATGTTAAGATCTGTCAGTTTATGAATAAGCCACAATTGAGGAACCTTGCCAAAAGCCTTCGCAAAGTCCACAGATATTACATTGATTCGATAAAAAAGATAATCAATCGTGTAAAAGTCCATGCCAATTGATAAAGAAAAAGTTTTGTTCTGTAAGAAACTTCATTAGAGCAGATGAAATGATGAGTTTGCAGTACATGCTGGTAAAGAAATTAGTCTGTAATTTGATGGGTTAGACGAATCACCAGATTTAAATATGAGAATTATGCAAGCTGCTTTCCAATCATTTGGGACGCATCCTGTGTCAATACATTGCTGAAAAAGCTTGGCTAAAATGCGACATATTGCAGGTTTGGATATCTTAAGAAGTTTAGGGCAGATGCCATCACAACCAGGAGCAGAGTTAGTTGGAAGACAATCGATACAGGACTGTACTACTTCAGAAGCGATATTAATGTTGTGCATGCTTGAATGCAAAATAGGGGCCTGAAAGCTTCTAGGTACACCAGTCTCATCTGTGAAAACGGATGAAAAAAACTTGAATTCAATAGCAACACGTGCCGGAGAAAGAATGTTACCATCCTTAGATAACGGTACCGTCAAGTTCGATAATTTGGGTTTCCTAAATTTTTGTGTCATTGCTAAGCATGTCTGAAATGTCATGGTTGAAAAATTTATCTTTGGCTGTTGTTGTTACAGTCCTGCATAAGTGTGCGTGCTCACGATAGGGCCTCCAATCTTCCACAGATGCTCATAGTTTAGCTCTGCAATATAATGGTTTCACATGCGTCACAAACCAAGTGCTTTCTGTGCAGGCTGTTATTTTGAATTTTGGAATATGCTTTGCTTTTAAGTGTGATCAGCCCATCACGAAGTACCCAGTTTGTGGCCGTATCCTTGAAAAGGGGTTGATAATGACATTCGGCTGCGTGGAGATGAGCAAGTGGTACAATGCTTAAGCGTACTTAAGTCCCAGAGGAGTTTCTGCATGAATTTTTCAATTGTTTATGAAGGTTTCTTACCTATTCAAAGGAAAGTGTTTGCAACATACTGATGTGGTACTAATTGGCTGCTGCTGGCTGTTGGCCTTGGTATCTTCCTTTGCTGTTGAGCAGCATTTACTGAGTGCGCAGTAATAATGAGCTGCACCAAATGGCTACACATTACTGCTGTACTACTCCAACTATTCCAAAAGGACCAATTTTTCTGCTCCAAAATGCACCACGACTACTTATTTCCTAGTCCAAATCCTTAACTGGCTAGGCCACCACTGCATGCTGACACACCACCCACTGTGGGTGTGGGCTGTATTAGCCAAGTCTCAGTAAGACAAAAATAACTGTGGCACTGTTCTTTTTGAGCTTTGTTACTTAATGAAAAGGCTTTGAATTCAGGCCACCAGTGCTGCAATAAAGTATTCCTATTCCAGCCGCCCCACTTGTTAAGAGCTGCATGCCACCTGCATTACTGGCTGGGCCAGTCACTTGAAATCGGTGGACTATAAGGTTAGAGTAGAATCAAACAGAAGAATTTTTTTCATATACTGGCTTTGGACGTCCCCAAATTTTTGGGATGGGCCTGCTATAAATTTCACGTATTCATAACATAGGAAGGTTATGACGACATGTAACCCAGGCAGGCAATGCTTTTGGAAACGAACTTTAAACTTTGCCACTCCGACAGTGGTGAATAGAGTGATCTGTTGTCATGTTTAGCAGTACTACTTGCATCTGACCGCTGGATGTATTGTGTCACTGTTCATTATTTATTACATGTGCTTATACCATGTGCTCCAAAAAGATGTTCCAATCATTGGTGCAATCTACTAATACCAGCTATGTACTTTCGCAATGTCTCTGTAGGCATCTCTTTAAATCTTTTTATGTCTAACACGATACACAAGGACTCCCCTGTAATCACTGACACAGAAATAGTACAGTGAAGTTCTAAAACAAATGTGCTTAACTCATATTGGTGACAACAAATAGTTTAACATTGGTGCTGTCATAGGTCTGGTTTGCGATTACAGCCGACGTCTTGTGGTTGATTAAAGGAGTTCTTTAACAGCAAGGTCCAGCATTACCAGAGCCTGATGGCTTGTAGACCCACCATGTTGTATTAGTGGTTTGGGTGTTGCGCTGCGAAAGTGAGGTTGTGGGATCACATCTCGGTCGTGGAGGCCACATTTCGACGGGGTTCGATGAGGTAAAAATGCAATGCCCGTGTACCGTATGTTGAATGCACGTTAACGAATCCCGCGAGGTGAAAATTAATCCGCAGTTCACCGCTACAGTGTGCCTCATCAGATCTTGGCTTTGGCACGTGAAGTGTCAAAATTTGAATGTTTTATTAACTGCAGGTACGGTGGCTGCCTAGTTCCTGCGTCATTTTAGATTACCTTTATCGTTAATTTCTACCTCCGTTTCCTCTGTTTGGGCTCCCTGAGACTAGGCCATAGTGGCTATGGCTAGACGCACCAATGAAAAAATCTACGAGTCCAGAAGCGTTGCAAATTTCGGTTCCTTAAAGTCAACTTTGCCATCATACACTGCGGTGAAGTATACCACGAATGCAAAGGGGCCACTGTGAGGGGACACAGCACGAATTCCTTCATTATACACATGCATTCCAGTTTTCTGTCACAGTATGAGCACGGAGACAACTAATAATCAGAACTTTATTTCTAAGAAGTCGTTACAATTTGTTGGGGTCCGTCAAGCGAGAAGCTGTTGCAAACAGCTTGAAAGTGCTTGACAGCACAGCAGTCAGTGTAGAAGAAAATAAAGCACGCATATAATTATATATTATATATTGACACGTGTATACATACATTTATCGGGCGACCACGTTTCGCCGCCTAACAAATCTTATCGCACAGCGCGGCACGCGCCTGCATGTATCCGAAGTTTCTGGAAAGTTATCGATGCTTCTATCCGCTGTCTGTTGTCGCTGAACCTTGTGTTATCTGATTTCATCGCGTGACGCGAATGGTGTAGAACTTTGTGGAAGGCACACGAGCCCCAACAAGTCTGGAACATTCGATGACTACTGTATAAAAGCTGACACGCTGGACCAGCTGATCAGATTTTCGACGATTGCCGACTGTGTTCGCTGCTATCATTGTGCTTTAAGTGTAGGCTGTTTTGTGTGCACAGGTTCGCCCAATAAAAGCTAGTTTTGTCTTTCACAGTACTGCTGCTGTGTTCTTTAACATCACTACCACGTGACAATATAGTGATATACTACATACTATATTAGCTCGTGCTTAACAATGGTAATTGCACAGTTATAAAATAGTAAAGAGGGGTGGACAGTGCAACTGTATGTCCCAACCGAAACTAACATGAACACTGTGTGTACAATATATATATACATATATACACTGTGTTCATGTTATGTCATGTTCATGTGTGTGTGTGTCTGTGTGTGTATATATATATATACATATAGAGAGAGAGAGAGAGAAAGAACAGCGCATTAGTAACTTCCAGTGACAGATATCCATACATTTGTTCCCGCGTGCAGGCATCATGTCATGAATGATTCTAGACCAAAAATTATTTCGCGTTTCCGGATAAAGACATGAACATTAATAATGCCTTGGTTTTCATACTTATTTAGAAGTTAAGGAACATTACAGGTTAGCGATTGCATTAGATAAATTGTTAGCCTTTTTGGCACGAGCCATCTATCCTGGCTGTAGTCCCGACAGTAATTTCACAAGTGAAGAGACTTTGTTAGAGGAAAAAATATGAATACAGTAAAGGAAGGCCATTCACATCTGGCAGTTTGAAAAGTGGTGATGTTGTGTGGAGGTATGGAATGTTAGAAATAATTCCGACGAGCACGTTTCTGAAGAAAAAGCTTGTGTTAGTGTTCACGGTGGTGCCCCACACACGCATGCAGTAGTTAATGTGAGACGCAAATAGTGCTGGGTAAATTTGTAATTTCAACTGTTCTGGAAAGAAATAATATTTTTAAGGCTGTTGTGGCTGGACCATCCCAATGAAGTGGAAAGGAGCGCGTTCGCTTTAGGAATGACATCGCAAGCCTCCAGACCAGAGACAAACAGGCTGGTATCATCCACATATAGAATGGTTGTTGCCTCGGTTTCTGCGAGGGTTCATCGAGCAATAAGGTTCCCAAAGAGCTCCAGCCCCACGGGAAGGTGCGAGGTGAAGTCCGGCAACACTCATGCACGCGGCTGTTCCCCCACTCTCCATTCCCCCCAGCTGCGCTTTGCTTCGCTGCACCGCTCATTCTTGGCTCAGCAGCCGTCCGACATGGAGGTTCCCATTGTTGATCCCGCCAAGTACGAGATTCGTTCCGTAATTCGCTTTTTGCACGCCAAAGTGACTCCACCCGTGGATATTCATCATCAGTTGACAGAGGTGTATGGCGACAAGTGCATGTCCGTTCAACACGTCCGAAAGTGGTTCAGGGAGTTTAGTGCTGGTTGAAAGAAAGTCCACGATGAAGAACAGAGTGGAAGACCGTCAGTTTCGAAGGTGGTTATCAAGATGGCCCAACGCAAAATGCTTCAATCGAGGAGGATCAACATCCGTGAACTTATTGCTCAAATTCCTGGAAGTTCTTACGGTACAGTGGAAAGAGCTTTGACTAAAGTATTGGGGTATCAGAAGTGTTGTGCTCAATGGATACCGCAGCTATTGACATCAGACTACGAGGAGAAACGCCTTGACTGTGCTCGCCAGTTTCTTCAAAATTGTCAAGAAGATAAGGAAGGATTGTTGGACTCCATTTTTATGGGAGACAAAAAGTGGGTGTTTCATTTCACTCCTAATATGAAATAAAAATCCAAAGAGTGGCGTCACCCAGAGTCACCAGTCGCAAAGAAGTTCAAGCTCCTTCTGCTGGCAAAGTCATGGCCACTGTTTTTTGGGATCATAAGGGGGTACTGCTGATCGATTTAATGGAACGTGGGACAACAATGAACTCTGAGAGCTATTGTGCAACACTATGAAAACTCAGGCAAGCTATCCAGAACTGCCGGCGAGAACGACTGGCAGCCAGTGTAACACTGCTTCACGACAACGCTTGACCTGACATCTCCTGTCAAACCCAGGAACTTTTGACAAACTTTGGGTCGACTGTCATGCCCCACCCACCGTACAGTCCGGACCTCGCACCTAGTGATTATCACTTGTTCCCCAAGCTAAAGGAACATTTGAGTGGCCAACGCTTCCGGAGCGATGAAGAAGTCGGAAGAGGTGAAATGCTTCCTCAACGGGTCGGCGGCAGACTTCTGTGACACTGGGATACAGAAATTGGAGCACTGTATACAAAAATGCGTAGAAAAAGATGCCGATTATGTAAGTTTCATCTTTCCAATAATGTAAATTTCTATGAGAATAAACAATGTTGTCTTTTTCTAAAACTGATGGGAACCTTATTTCTGGATCAACCCTCATATGTCTATCATGTCATTAACGTAAATGTCGAAGGGGACCTAAAATGCTGCCCTGTGGGACACCGAACAATATTGCCCTGTCGGAGGAAATACTATTTCCAATGACAATGTATTGCCTGCAATCAAGCAGATACGAACACAACAAAATGTGTCATTCCGTGTACACCGTTGGCAGTCAACTCTGTTAATAGAATCTTGTGTTGCATTGTCAAAAGCCTTGCTGTAGTCAATAAATATCCGGACTACTAGGTTTCATTTTTCTAGCTTCTTGATTAACGCCTGCTGAACAAGCAGTGCAGTTTCGGTAGAGCAGGTCATCAAAGCTGTTTCTCCATCGCCAGGGTTCGTGTCATGCTCTCCAACCATGATTCCTTGCTCCTTTGTGCCCTCCAGAGGGGCATGGTCATGGACCCCCAAACAAGGGGCTTAAATCACCACAGCAATTAAACTGCAATTTTTCGCTTTTAATATGCTTCAATGCAATACAATGCATAAGCTTCCTTGCTTAACTCAACTGTAATGCGGCAGAGGTGACTTTAGGAACACTTTCTAGACATACCAAACATTATGTGCATTCTGGTCAGAACTACACCTGACTTAACATTCCGACACGTCGACATATGGATGGCCCTTGTGCAGTTTAAGAGCACGAATACGCATGCTGGTTGTGGCTTGAGGAAATGTGATTGCTTAAACAAGTTTCAATGCCAATGCCCTAGACTGAGCTTCACCACAATGCAGTTGTGTTATGCACTGGAGCTTCCGTTATGTATTGCGGTCCATCACTGCAGCAACGTCAGAACCAGCTTTGAATGGGTGTCAGGTGAGTTATTAGATGTCTCGGTGCTCATACTGTGACAGATGACGGCACATGTGCGCATGTATAGTCGGGAACATGTGCAAGGCTGTGTTGCAGTCTCGTATACGGAGCTTGCAAGATGGGCGAAGCAAGGGCCCAAATCACCACAACCCTGCCGGAAATAGCTCTAAATCCCTGCCTGTACACTTCTTAGGGTCTCGGTGCTTTTACCGTAACCGGAGATTGCACATATAATAGTATATTTTCAAAACTGAGCTCATTGGAACATCTTCCTGTTCATGCTACGCACACAAAAATGAGGAAAAAGAGAAAAATTATGCAGATCCCACACCCTGTGGGAATTGATGTAAGTGAAGCTTTCCATGCTGGATGCTCTGATTGATGATAATTAGCAGTGTTGACGGCTAAAGCTTAATTTCTTCAACATTTAGGCTAACATGAGATTGGTGAATTGATGTTAAACGTTACCTTGTGGGCACCACTGCTGTTTGCCTGCGTAATAGGCAGAACACACAGGGAGAGGGGTGTTTGCATGAGGCATTTTAGTGGGCCATATCTTATAACCCCTGAGAGGGTTGAGTGTTGTCATTTCCTCATATGGCACATCGCGTTATGGCAGAAGTATTAAACTTGAATTGGATTATGGGGCTGTACGTGCCAAAACGACACTCAGATTATGAAGCACGGCATAGTGGCAGACTCCAGATTAATTTTGACACCGTGATGTTCTTCAATGTGTCCCAAAATCTAAGTGCACATGGGTTTTCTATTTCGCCCCCGTCGAAATGTGGCTCCCACGATTGGGTTCAAATCCATGACCTCTCGCAATGCCATAGCAGCAAAGCTAATGCGGCAGGCACAGAAGTGTTGATTTGACGGTCAACCACTTCTGTAGTGTTTCCTGGACGCTGCGGTGCATTTTAATTAATGCGGCTCTGCTTCTGCACGCCCTGTGCGAGTTGCCCGCTTGACATATTTGCATGGTGTTTATTTTTTCAGAAATAGCAGCAACATATTGCACTGTGCCTTGAACATAAGCACCCCACAACCGCTGTTGTATGTCAGTGGAGTTTCCTTGCCTTCTCATGTCACTTCCCCCATCTTATACGGGAACTGCCTCTTCTCCTCCCTCTTCTCTCTACAGTTCTATCTGTGTCCCCTCTCGCCTCGCACGTAAGCGCTGCAGTTTCTTCTGTGCTTCCGAAAGGAGTCACGGATAATTGCAGCTGTCAGGTGGCTAATGTGACAACAGCCAGGGAGCTCCAGAGGGCATTGTGCACATTCGATGCAGTGGGGTGAAAACAAGCTTCTCCCATCTCCTTTCCTCTCTTACTTGTGCCTGTCATGTATATACACACTCTGAACACCCCCCCCCCCCTTCCCGACGTGGCATGTGTGACATTAGCAGCTGGAGTGGGAAAGTCAAAGGAAGAGACACATGCGTAAAGGATTCTATGCTTACCCAAATGAGGAAACCCGTCCGTCACGTAAGATGATTACTTTCAAGATAAGGCCGGCATGAGCGAGCTAATTGTAAGATCGGGCCTGCGCAGCCGCGCCATAAGCAGCGGCCGCTGATGTACAGTTGATAATGGTTTGCATCGAGAGGAGGCAGCATCATTGACCACATCTACGTATGACGTCTACCTAACGTGACACTGTTCAATTACGTCACGTAGAACAGCACGCATTGGCCAGTGCTCATCTTCCATGAAGCAGCAACATCATCCAAACGCACCATGATATAAAAGGAGTGAACAGTGCTACTACTGGCCTCTGCTTCATACTCATGCTGGTCTTGGTTTAACATTTTGGTGTTGCATCTGCGCTTCTCCATTTCATGATTTTTTCGTGGCATTTCTCGCAATTATATGAAACGCAGCAGCATATGATGACAAAACAGTAGGTGATCAGTAGCAAATGCTTATGCGTCATTTAGATAACTCCGACAGGATACTCTGCATGTAATTTTATCTTTTTCCACTTTCAGTATGCTTCAGCGCTATGGTATGCTTGACCGCGTAACCTTGCTATGTCCAGTGTTTGTGACCCTTTCCCACTGTTGGTATACTTCATCACAATGCTAAGTGCATAGTTGAATGCGTAACACCACTGTATTGGGATGAAGCTAACTTATGGGTCTGACATTAGACAGCTTTAAGCAGCTGTAGCGTATGCCATAGTATATATAGCGTATGCTAATCAGCACACATTTTTTTTAGTTTTAGTTGGCCTGTGAGATGTTCAGATCTCAGAGGCCATGTGCCGTCATTGCGGCTATCTCCCGACTGTAGCTATAGGTGGTGCTAACATGTCGGATGTTTCTTTCGTTAGGCTTCGACTCACTCGAAACGAGAAGCGATCTCGAAAACACTACAAGGTTATCCATAATACTCTGTCATCGTAGCAGCCTGAGACTAAGCGAAAGCCATTTACACAGTCAGTTGCTAAGAACGAAGTCCATATACAAAAGCAACGCCAAATTCAATTCGAAGCTGGCAGCCGGGGCCGCCGCCATGTTTCACGCAAATTCCGCAAACCACACAAAGACGCTAATGCTAAATCTGAGAAATAGTGTGTGTACGCTATATGCAATGGGTCGTTTAGCGTTCTGCGCATGCGCAGTGATGTACGCTAAACTAAAACTGTCTATTATGCAGCACATTTTAGATGCTTGCTGGTTTTAAAGTCCGAAAGCTGAGATACAACAGCGTCACACACTATCACGTGAGGAAAACGAACCGCTGCATGCAGCAAGTAGCGTCAGCATAAGCACTAGATTACAATCGAACAGCTCTACAATGAAGACCACAATTAATTTGCCTGTGAAACAAAGAAACTTATGCGTCCCTGGCGGCTGATTTATGTTTATAAAACGAATGCCGCAGCAGTGCCGCCACTGCCCCGCGAAGATGTCACCAGGGTAAGCTGTGCCCTAGTGCTAACAGCAGTGTATTTGAAGAGCGTGCTGATATTACTAGTTCCGTTGCTCTGCCCCAGGATTCACTCACCTCTTATGCTACTTGTAACGGACCAACGGCTGACGAATGCATGGATAGGCCGCGAATGTCAACGAAGGCGACCAAAAATTTTGTAGCAAGGGAGGCTTAGGGGCACTAGACAATCGGGGGCTTAGCTTTGCATGGTTCCTGCATTTGCTTGGAGAGCAAGCTGGGAACCTCAATGGAGCACAGCGTGGCTACAGTAGAACATGCTGTCAAGGATATTTTGCAGAGAAAGATTAGCGGTCTATTTCATTAAGCCTCTCTTGAATTCTTGTTAAAGATTTTCTTTTGTTGAAAGTGCTTAGCTATTGTGAGCAGTGAGCTGCGCAACCTTTAAAACAAAGTGACCTGCATAGCGAAGGATTTTGAAGGTGCGAGCACTTTGTTAAAAAGGCTTTGACAACATAGATACATTCAGAGCAGCGCTTTCTGCCCTTTAGCCCATGCAGAATTTGTAGGTCCTATTTGCGCCACCAGGATCTGCCAATGTACTGCAGTGAAGCCTTTAATATGTGTCCCAATGTCCAATGCTGCGGAGTTCAATATATCCATTTACTGTCTGAGCAAGTTTGATGTATGAAGTTTCATATACATGTAGTTCTCTTGGTGATTCACCACCTGTTATTTAAGCAATAATTCTATTTATAATTGTTTCATACAACAAGGTTCAATTGTAATGAATTATTGCTATATGACATTCTTCCCATTATTATAACTAGTACTCTCAAGCTTCGAACCTCCCAGCTTCCTCATACAGTTGGCCAATGTGACAGTACACCTGACACAACAAGCCATGTCGTACACTTACTCTGTGCATGTTCACAGCCCATGCAAGCTTGTGCTGTAAGCTTGTTGCTGCTTGCAGAGGTAAACATTTCACTTGACTGTTGTAATGATCTCGCTGACTATGTGACAGAATAAACAGTTACTCCACCATAAAACATAGTATGAGGCCATTTTGTAAACACGAGTTTGAAGTAAAACTGTGCCATGCATCGTCGAAAAAGGAAAACAACATTACAGGGATGAGCATAGTTATCGTGGGCTTGTCTCTATAGCTTTTATGTCTTGCTTTATCCACATTATGCTGCACAGTTTTAGTTGAAGCGGTTATTGGCTGGCAGACGTCTTCCCATCATGTTACTACGAGTTTTGATGAAAGCAGTCTTGGCTAGCCTCTCTAGCCCTGGTTCTCTGGCTTAGGTGCTGGTGCCTCCAGTAGTTCAGATTTGAATGGGTGCAAATTAATTTTCCCTCTCAGTGAAATCAGGGGAGGCGCTGCGATCGCCGAGGAGTGTAGACGTGCTCGCGTCGGCTCTGTGTTCGTGAAATGATTTTGCAGCATTTTCTTGCGAATTGTGGCCTAATTTTTACACCAGTCGATCCGTGAAGATACCAGGACTCCGTAGACGCCTCATTTTCAGGTGGAACACTCGATTTCCCTGTGCTACGGACATTTTCCTGTGCTGCGAACATTTTTGTGAATCGCCCACGCCGCCGCCGCACATGCACGCCGGGCGCACCGGATGCGCGGCGCGCACTCGAGCGAGTTCCGTATCGCCGATCAAGTTTCTCTGCCCCAGCAACGAGCATGGAGCTCGAAGTGGCCGCCGAGACGGGCTGGCGAACAACTCGCCTTCGCCAACCGGCGAAGCTGAGGGACGACTCTTCACCCCAAAATGACTCTACCCAAACCTCAAGCACTCGTTCTCGTTCCAAGACCAGGCCACCAGTCAAGGCACAAGTTCTAAAGGCTGGACGCATGCCTCCGCTACCTTCCAACCAAATCAAAATTATCATTCGCCCCAAGGGAGCCCTCAACATTGCCAAAATTGGTAGTCCTACCGTGACTACAGCCGTTCTCCAAGCCGCACAGCTCAGCCCAGCAGATATTCAGCAAGACACGGTGTGCCCCAACACCCAACAAAACATTGTCGTTGTAAGTACGCCAAGTCTGCAGAACGCCGACCGGTATGTCTGCATAAAATCAATTCAAGTCAATGGGGTCACGCACGATGTTAACGCGTATGAGACGGCCGCCGAGGACACCACGAAGGGAGTCATCTGCGGAATCCCCCTCTCCGATACCCCACAGCAAGTCAACGCCAATATCATCAATACCCACAACCCCCTCGCACTAGCCGCAAAATGCATTGGAACAACAACCACCGTTGTTATCGCCTTCAGTGGCCCCGACGTGCCATATCTGGTCTGTTACGGAGCTACCTTAATCCCATGCTCATTATTCCGCAAGCAAATAGAAATTTGCTACCAATGCGGCCGCCTCGGACATCGCATGGATGTCTGCCCTTTTCCCAATAACAAGATCTGCAGAGGTTGTGGAGTCCGCAACCCACCTCCCGATCACACGTGTAACCCCAAATGGTCACTGTGCGGCGGCCCTCATCTTACAGCGGACAAATCGTGTACGGCTCGCTGCAAGACACCATACGTTATTCGCAAGCGCGTTGGGGAACGCCGAGCTGCAATGCAAGCCACCCTTCAAGAAAGCGACTTCCCGCCCTTGAACTCCAAGCCCCGCTCCAGATCTCGGACTCCATCACGCTCGAGGCAACATTGTTCCCGGACCCCTTCACGTTCGAGACAGCGCCGTTCCCGATCCAGATCTACCTATACCCCACCCGCCAAGTCTCCTACTAACAAGGTGAGCTTTGCAGAAGCCCTTAAGGGCACCTCGCGAGAGGGTCGCAACACACCTTCTCCACAGTCCACGAGCACCAATGATAACGCAGAAATAGCTCACCTCAAAAAAGAAAATGCCATTATGCGCGACCTAATTCACAAGCTCTCGCAAGAGGTTCGCGATCTTAAACAATCCAGGACACCTGCTCCTACACCACCCACCAAAGCGTCCCACTCCTCTAGCCACGACGCTCTACTGACACCAGCCCCCAAAAAGCGGGCCCTCCAAGAGGGAGCCACAGGCCAAGTGCGCTCAGAGGTTAAGGACATGCTAGTCTCACTTCAAAGCACGATGACCGCACTCCAGAACGCAGTCAAATCCATGCAACACGCCGTTCTCGCACTGGCACAGCGCGTCACAAACATTGAAACCCACGTACAAACTCTCCCCGTGCCCGCTCATCCTACCCTCCAAACCCCCCGCACTGCCCCTGACGGCATCCCCCAATCCCCATCATGGCCCACACTAACAGAGATACACTTATCTGGCAGTGGAACTGCCGAGGCTATCTCTGCAAACAGCCAGTCATCCGTCAACACCTTCGTACCCTCACCCGGCAACCGGACGTCATCATGATTCAGGAAACCCATATCGATTCGGTCACCCTCCCAGGTTACCAACCTTTCATCCCGATACATGCTTCTCGCCGCCTCTGCACTTTCGTCCACAAGAGAATCACCGCCATCGAACACAATCTCCACGACCGAAACATCGAACACCTTCTCGTTGAACTTATCCCCACCAGGAGATGTAAGGAAAGTATTTTTCTCCTTAACGTGTACAGCCATCCCTTTGCCAAAGTTCGAGGCCGTTTTCTCACCCTCTTCCAGAAGGCCCTTAACGTAGCTGGCACCAACCCCCTCGTTATTGGTGGAGACTTCAATCTCCCCCACACGGTATGGGGATATGGCTACTCGACGACGGCGGCTCAAAACCTTTGGAAAGACTCCCAAGATCTCGGCCTCACTTTCATTACAGACCCCACGTTCCCCACACGCCTCGGTAGCTCCACTTCCCGCGACACGACCCCCGACCTGACATTTACCAAGAATGTCACCAACGCTCAATGGAGCAACACACAACATGATCTCAGTAGTGACCATTCCATCATTGCCATACTTATCCCTCGGATAGCTGCAGTTACTGCCAAACCCCGTGAGTTCACTTGGGTTGACTGGGATGCATTTCGCAAGCATCGATCCGCTGACCAGCACGCGGAACGCATAGAGGACATTGATGCATGGACCCGAAATCTCCACTCCGATACCAATGTAGCCACGCGCACCGTTACAACCGATGCCCCCGTCGAGCGCATGGACAGTAGATTGGCCCATCTCCTCGCGGCTAAAACATCCATCCTATCCCGCTGGAAAGGGCAACGTCTCAACAGGCGCCTCCGCGCTAAAATAGCCCTCCTCAATAAGGAAATCGAAGCCCATTGCCTCACTCTGAGCCGTCAGCAGTGGACTGAACTGTGCAATACTGCTGACGGACAGATCCATTGTCCCTCTTCTTGGAAGCTTATCAAACACCTCCTCGATAGCCAAGCCACCCGCTCTTCCCAGCAAGATCGCCTCACTAAACTTCTCTATACAGAAAGGAAGAAACGGCCGCGCCCAAGTCTTAGACTACCTCACCAACAAGTATCTCCCCGTGGGCCCAGTGCAATCTCACGGCTCCTACACCGGGGCCCCCAACCCCCCACTGGACGAAGACTTTAGTGTCGCTGAGATCCAAGCCACCCTGCATAAATTAAACAGCCGTTCTGCCCCTGGTCCCGATGGGGTCACTAACAAAGCCCTCCGTAATCTGGATGATGCCTCCATCACCCACCTGACAAATTATATCAATGACTGCTGGCGTAATGGTGCCATTCCGCCGGCCTGGAAAACAGCAAAGGTCATCCTTATTCCCAAACCTGGCAAACCTTCTAGCCTCGATCATCTTCGTCCCATCTCACTAACCTCATGCGTGGGAAAGGTTATGGAGCATGCCTTCCTCACGCAAATCAACACCCATCTGGAAGACACTGCAGCGTATCCTCACTCTGTCATTGGCTTCCGGGCCCACCTGTCGACCCAAGACGCCATGCTACAACTTAAGTACCATATACTAGAAGATAGAACACGTAGTACTAAAGCTATACTCGGCCTCGACCTCGAAAAAGCATTTGACAGCATAGCCCATTTCACCATTCTTGACCGCATCTCACGCCTTAATATCGGTGCGCGCACTTATAATTACGTCAGAGACTTTCTCTCTAATCGCACGGCCTTCCTTTCGGTGGGGGATCTCCGCTCCGACGCCCAGACTTTGGGCAGCGCGGAAACCCCCCAGGGCTCCGTTATCTCCCCAATGCTTTTTAATCTTGTCATGATCGATCTTGCCAAGTAGTTGCAGCAAGTGGACGGTGTCACCCACACCATATACGCTGACGATATAACCATCTGGGCCCACAAAGGCAGTGACGGCGAAATAGAAACGGCGCTACAATCCGCCATTGAAACAGTCGAGACCTATATCCAAGGCACGGGGCTTCGCTGCTCCCCTGCAAAGTCCGAACTCCTTCTCTACAGGCCTACTCTCCGTGGCCGCCATCCAAAATACTCCACCGCTAAACGCCATTACGAAGACATTGCGCTTCATCTCACGGATGGCAGCCCCATACCCCTCGTCACCAATATCCGTGTGCTCGGCTTGTTCATAGAGGCGAACGGAGCGAATGGCATGGCCCTTGCCAAAATCAAGAGAAATACAGCCAACACCATGAGACTTTTGAAGCGGGTCTCCAACCGCCGTGGGGGTATGAAAGAGGAGAATCTGCTCCGGTTAATCCAGTCGTTCGTAATTTGCCACATCATCTACGTTGCTGCGTATCTAAACTGGTACAAGGCTGAACAAACCAAGCTCAACATCCTCCTACGCGGTGTCTATAAACAAGCCCTCGGCCTCCCCGGTTGCACCAGCACTGACCTCCTCCTTCAACTAGGCGTCCATAACACACTGGACGAGCTCATCGAGGCCCAACGTCGCTCTCAGCTGGAGAGACTCACTCTCACAGCCACGGGTCGCCATATCCTCACCTCGCACGGCATCACCTACCACCATCAACACGGCCATAAGCACTAGATCCCCTCCACCATACAAGCTTGGATTCACGCTGATCCTATCCCCAGAAACATGCACCCCAAATACAACCACGCACGTCGCACAGCACGTGCCACGGTTCTCACCAAATCGCTTACTCGCCACGACGGTGTGAGTTTCGTCAACGCTGCCGAATATCCCCACGGTACCCGCTTTGCAGCCGTCACCACGCGTGAAGGGTCTCTCCAACATGCTATCAGCCTAGTAACCCCACACGCTGAGGAAGCTGAAGAAGTGGCCATCGCGCTAGCCACCCTAGACCCAACATGCCATACCATCGTCTCTGACTCCCGCTCCGCCGTTATCAACTATATCAACGGCCGTATTTCACACCAAGCCTTGCGCATCTTGCAACAAGAGCCCCGCTCAACCGACCATCAGGTTACACTCGTCTGGTTCCCGGCTCATGCAGGCACCGTCCACCCGCACCTCCCCAACCTCAACGAGGTTACCCACTCCCTAGCGCGAGGCCTAGTTGACTGCGCGGGAGAAGGGGAGGCTGCCCCCACCGGTAGGGATCGCCTGACACGCTACAATGATCTTGTGAAGTCCTTCTACTTAGAGCGTAGAACCTTCCCCGGCCCACACAACAAACTATCCCGAGCGCAGGCTACAACTTTCCGCCTGCTACAAACCAATACTTACCCCTCATTACAACTTTATAACAAGATTTACCCAGACATTTACCCCAATCCCACGTGCCATATCTGCAAGACACAGCCAGCCACACTTCCACACATGCTTTGGGACTGTAGGCACCAATACCCCGACACTAACCCCACGACCCTCTCGTCGAGATGGCACGCTGCCCTGCGTAGCCCCAACCTTGACGACCAACTCTGGGCGACCCAGCAGGCCTGCGAGGCGGCGAAGAGGCAACACCTCGACGTCTCCATGTGGGAGGCCTAGGCCCAGTCACCATCTCTTGCTGGTTTCAATAAAGTTTATTCAGTCAGTCAGTCAGTGAAATAATACCAACTTTCCCTGGTTACCGGGCTTCTACAATTCCTCCTGAGATGGACTTGTTCAACAGCTCTACCGAGTACTTTAAGTAGGCAGTGTATTCTATGTCGTAGGGCAAACAGAAAATTAGCATAAGCACTCTTGCTTTCAGGCTGCCATAGACTTCGAGTTAAAAGTGCAGTCCAGATCAACATGCCCGACCTTGATCCCTCCAGCCTATGTGCCAGCCTTCCCTATGAGCCAATACTTGTGCAGGTGAACATACCTTCTCTGTTCCATGCAAAACATTTTGTTAACTGTTTCCAGGAAAAAGTACTTCAAGCATAAATGGCTAACACATGCTCTTCATACCAGGTTGCCATGGATAATGGAGACGATAGGAAAGTACAGGCCAGCGTCGCTGTCCCAGATCCATCCGGCAGCTTCTCTGTCTCTGTGTCCTAACTGCTGGTCTTCAATGGGAGTTGACACTGTCTCCTTCTATAGGGGCATTTTCTGACACGCTCTTCTGTGGGAGAATGCCCCATTCATAAAAAGAAACAACAAAGATTGGACACGAAATGGTGCAGCTCAAAAAAAAATTACTTGTTGGGTTCGCCACCGGGCCATATGCGTCGGCGCTCGTGACTCGACAAAAAGCAGCCGCAGCGGCACGCGCAAGCTCAGGCTTCACATAGTTTTGCGCCCATCGCAAGAGAGGCACCTCACGGCTACATTCGGATATTGCCAGCGCACAATGAGGAAGTGCAGAAACATGCACGCTTGCAATCTTGGAGGGATGCGCATGCGTGCAAACTCGATACCATGGGTGCACAGCTAGAAGGGGAGAAGGGTCGTTTTGCCACACGCTCGCACACCCTGTAATATTTTGGGGGCAAGTGTACATACTAGACATATTGTCTGTAGTGCTTATTTTTGAAATGTGATATTTTGGGACATATAATACATATAATATGCATCTTGGCTTTGTTGCACATTAAGAATTTATTTTATAAGTACTATATAATTATCTGAAAAGATGAATGTTTCTTTAGATTTCACACATTTCTTTTGCTACATTGTAAATGTATATCCTGATAGATTAATGTTTCGTATGTTATATGTTTGCCGATAGGAGACTTACTGCTGCCATGCGAGGGCCTTCAGGCACATTAAAGCTGTATGTTGCAGCTTTTCGCCTGGAGGACAGCCAACAAAGTTTGTTGGAAATAAAACCATTTCTGGTACGACAAGTCGAAAATTCTATTTGAAGTCGCTGCCTCTAGACCCTTCATGCCAACCGCCATTTTGGCAAGGCTGTGTGATGTCTGGGAATAAGGCTGCTTCGATGGATTTCAAGACCAGATAGCAGCCTTCCTTCACACACTCTGGCACCAAAAAGGGCAGCACAGGTGTCAGTGTTACTTGTGCTACAATTCCTTCACTTGTGCTATAAATAGCAGCAGCAAACTGCCAAGATGCAAAAGCAAAACAATGAATGAGGGCCATAACGTATTTCCCAGCTCCTGAAATCAGTTCCAGTTTTTGCAGTAGACCAAAGCATGGCCTTCAAGATCAGCTTCGATTACCAGTGGGAACAGTTTCCGAGGGTGCCAATTCATTTCATCAAGACTCAGTGTTGCCACACTGCTTTTGATTCAAGTGTGAGAAAAAAAATTGAAGTGAACATTTTCTAACACATTGAATGCAGTCAAATTTTCTTTCTGTTATGCTTTCCTCTTATTTCAAAGCAAAAAAAACCCCAAAAATCTAAGAAAACAAGAAGCAAAACAGAAAGAAAAATATCTCAGTATAGGGCGAACATCATTGCACAGTGTTGTGAAACCAGATGTGCATGCCTGTGAGGGTGATGATTGAAGTGTGTGCACTATACATTCAGTGATGCTACAGGCACGCACTGTGCTGTTTGCATTTCATTTGATGGTGATAGTACATCCACACAATGTAGCCGCAGGGACAAGTGAGCAGTCAAGTGAAGCTTTTTGAGATCATGTTTAGTTGGATCATGCAAATAAAATGCATTAATTAATCATATGCCATGGAAGAATCAAGCACAAGTACACAAATTACTGTGCATGACAGGAGTGGCTGCGAAGATGTATAAGGCTCACACAAAGGACGGACAGCAGACAAGGGACGATGATATTTAACTAATTTCGCCATGGAAAATGACTTCAAAGTTTGTGCATTAAGTACGAAGAAAATCCGAGGACACCTAAGCACTTCTTATGAGTTGTGAATACTTTAATGTCCAACTGAACGCCACTGAGCAGGCCGAGATATGAACTCCTCGCAGGCAAGCGGGCACGTTAAGACGCTTGGCATATATTGATTTAGCCTTACCGAGGCGCAGTTAGAACACACACAAGAGCTTGAGTAGACAAGGAACAGGTGGTAACACAGGCTTGCGAGAGGGAAGGTGATGTGTTGTCGTAGCAATGCACTCTCCCCTCGCGAAGTAGCGCAGCAGCAGATGTTCCCCTTCGCTCGCGTTCCTCTGCTGAGACACGAGCCAGCAAGTGCAAGCTAGTGTCATGAGCGCGCCTCGTGTGCTCACATGGTGTCACAGTCAACGGGAAATTAGGCACCGTTTTGCTGCTACAGATGCTGCCGGCTTTTTCACTGAAAGAACCATTTAACTCTTGCATTAAAAAAATCCTGTCACTGACCACATAATAAACAGCAATAAAGAAATTCCATTAAAAGTATTGCATCAAACCAGCTCAGAGCACAAAAAATTTACCAGAACTGTCAGGCTTGGCTGCTGAAAATTAATGTCTTGTAGCAAGGTTTAACGAGCACAAATGATATGCAAGAATACTCAGAATGATGCGAATGCTCAGATGCTAAGCGCTGCTCTTGTGCAGGAGCTTGGCAATGCAGCTGGCATAAATGCCAGTCTTCTGACTACTACACTGGTTTCATGAAAAGTAGGTTATTCTGGCAAGAGTATCACTGCAACATCACTGCACTACACTTTTACTTCACTGTGTCAGATAAACAAGTCAACAGACGTCTGAAGTGGTTCAACCACAATTCACAGCTGGAGAACAGGATAGCATCCATAGAATTTGGCGAGATTATTAGACAACAGGCAAAGGAGAGTGGACAAAAGTTGGAGGTGAAAGCTGTTCTGTTTGACTGTGACGAGGTGTATTGGAGTCGTCAAGCAACAGGCAATAGCGATGGTGCTTCCTAGCGTGCCGATATTGTTCTGGCTTCAAGGCATATAATGGTGATTATTGCATTTTATAGTGTCCCATTCTTCTTTAGATGACAAATTATTTAAATCTGTGTATTGGTTACATTTGCAGTGACGTCCAAAATCTAGATTTGTACTGGGCAACGACAATACTTAAAAATTAAGCTCAGTGGTTTTACATGCCAAAATCACTAAATGATGATGAGGGATGCAATAGTGAGAAACTGGATTAATTCTGAGCGCCTGGGTTTAACGTGCACCCAATACATGGCGCACAGCATTTTTTGCATTTTGCCCCGATCGAAATGTGGCCGCAGGGGCGCAGGACCAAAGCCACAGCACCAGTAACATTAAAACAAAGCAGTGATTTGATAAAGCGTGTAAGAGCACAACAGTTTTTAAGCATTGCTTCATGCTAAGGTCTAAGTCATAAGCTCGGTACCGTCACACAACAGCCACATTAACGAGATGAACAACGGGGATAAAATGCCAAATTAAGCTGCAAAATTATGAAGCAAAAGCCTTTGAAGCTGTGAAGTTCTTTAGGAACTTGGAAGGTGTGGACATTTGGACATGCAAAGGATGCAGTCTTTGGAAACAACTTGCCAAGTTAATTAGTTGTTTTTTACCAAAGCAATATTTCATCACAAAGCAAATAGCTATAATTTAAATATGCTCCAAGATTGAATGCCCTATGATAAAAATTTCTATTGCATTTTTAGCAAGTTATATGGAGCAACCAAAGGTAAGAGACATTTGATGCTAGTGTTCAATAAATTTCAGTTATTAGAAAGCCCTCGTCCTGTGCCCTTCTGTGTGTCTTCCGTTATTTCCACACTGATTAGTAAGTATGACGCTAGTGACTGCCATAGAATACGTGAAGGCCGAGAAAATAGCAATGGCAATGAAGAGCTATTGCTTGAACAACGACAAAAAAAGCTTAGGTGTAGTGACAAAGCAGAAAGGAGAACATGAACGAAAAGTATGTGCGAAGTCATACATGACAAGAGAAACCCAGCAGGCAAGATGTGGTGAGCAGGGGGGCGGGGAGAAGTATTCCGTAAGAGCCGACCTAGTGGACTGTCCATTTTGGCCGCTACTGATTGGCTAGGGCTGCTGGTCTCCTCCTCTCACAGCTGAATCCAATCAGCAGTGGCCGAAATGGACAGCCCACTAGGTGTACTCTTACAGAATACCCCCCCCCCCCCCCCCCCCGCAGGAGAAAATGATGAGATGGATTCTTGCCTTGTGAAGTGCAGCAACTGTTCTTTTTTTTTTCTGTTCAGAGCGAACGTGAGTGAGACTGGAGATGTAAAGGCTTTGATGTGGAGATAAGCTGTGGTCTGGGATGAAGCACAATATTGGTTTCCAGCTGTGGATGAATTTCCAGGAGACCCTGCAGATAAAAGTTTTTTTAGCAATTAATAATTCACGTATCTGGCGAAGGAAATCATTACAGTGAACATGCGGCATAAGCAATAGACAGCCAGGCACATATAGCAAAAGACAGTGCCACTGTAGAGGAATGGCGACAGGGAAGAGCAACAAAAAGTGATCAAGTATGTGCAGGGAGAAGGGTACAGAAAAAGTACAAGGGATCACACAAAGGAGATCAGTTTGACAGTGACAACAAGAGCAGCACTTATGAGCACAAATTTCAGAAGAAAGTAGCAAATTAATTGGGTCATCAGTTGCCAAAGAGCAAGCATTTTCTGTCACGAATGCTACTGATGCCAAGCATCAGTCCTGGCGCTGTTAAAGAAGTGAACGCGCAGTTGTGGCAAGGGATAGCAGCAGCAGGTGTCTCATAAAAATGGCAGTAACAGGCTGGTACACTTGGCTACAGTGAGCCAAGTGTACCAGCCTGTGCTTCTGGAAATCTGTGACCTATGTCGAGTTGAAATGTACTGATAAAGTGGGTGTACGTCGGAAAGACTTTCTCGCCCGTGCGGCGCTCGTGCCGAGTTGGTGATGGCGGATTATTGATTTAATGAGCCATCTTTCGTCACATTAAAGATGTTTTGTGTCTCTTCCAGGGCGAGGAGTAGGGGCCATAGTGTAGACCACTGGCATATCCCCTTCGATATAAATAAAGGTTCTTCAGCAAAACCATGTGCAATAAATCGGTAAGCGGGAGCCGCAGAGCTAGCGAAGCAGGCACGTCGGACGTAGTACATTTAAATTAAAGTATGGGGTTTTACGCGCCAAAACCACTTTCTGATTATGAGGCACGCTGTAGTGGAGGACTCCGTAAATTTCGACCACCTGGGGTTCTTTAACGTGCACCTAAATCTAAGCACACGGGTGTTTTCGCATTTCGCCCCCATCGAAATGCGGCCGCCGTGGCCAGGATCGGACGTACATTTAGACAGATCGTCATTGTAAGCTCAGGAGCTCTCGTGAGGGCTCCGTTTGCCGGTGACGTATACCGTCCTATCGCAGTACTGGTGAAAATCCATTATATCGTCGGGACGAAAAAAGCACCCCGCCACTTCTATAACACCAGTCGGAACACTGCGGCCGCCATCACCTTTTAGAGTGGTCTACGACCATAAATTGCATAACGACTTTCGCTTTTCCTAGCTACAGGGTGCTAAATATGTTTCAACATGCAGACATGCATGTTCACGCGAATCTCTTGAAGGGTACAGTATGCACTGACAACCAACGCATGATGGACACGGCGAAATGCTATGGCATTAAAGTTGTCCGATTGATCCTCGATATCACAGGTTCACTGATCAATGATTCACTGATCCCGTCGCACGTTACGCATGTTACCGTTGCGACAAAAAGTGCAACAAACCTACCAGCAACATCCACGGAGACGCAGGAGGAGAACTTGTGGACGACGCACGGCACGCACGGCTTTGTCAAGAAGAGGAGGCGCTGGTCAAGAACACAGACATCGACGTGAAGGAATCCCCAGCCGACACATGGCAGAATGCCGGCTCGCCTAGGGACAAACGCATACAAAACGAGCAAAGAAACTTCTCCTCCGTGGTACCTAGGCAAAGGGAGAAACTTAGGGCGCAAACGCCCCCAGATTTTCTCTCTCGCAGCTGGCGATTCCGCAAATGACCGTCTCGTGGCGAACGGCATATAGTTCCACGGCGAAAGGGAACCGCGGGAACGACGAAATCGTGGAATGTGGAGCGGTTTCGCCGTGCGGGCGATAGGCTCGGGCCGGAGGCGCTGCTCGGGCGCACGCACTACGCAAGAAAAAAAAAAACCATTTCCTTAACTGAGGCAGTCATTTTATTCTTTTCTGCACCAATCCGGCTTTGCGACGCACCGCGGACGGCGCGGACTTCAATTCCATCTCGGTAGAGCGCACAAGTACTAGACCCACCGCGAAATCCATCCTCTGTGTAAAATTTGAGCGCGAACAAACCACAGGTTGAGCGAGAATATCAAATTGCAATTCCGCTCGCAAAGTATATTAGGTAATGAAAAGGCTCCAGCTATAGCCATCCAGGTTTAAGTTGACGTTTGTACAACAATGCACGCCTCCAAGTAATCTCACTTAGGATGGCCCCCTATGAATGCTTTGCCTATGATGTGCGCATGCATATGTACTCACAGCATCCGCACGTGTGGATGAGTAGGTTTGTACATTTTGTGTTGGCAGCAATCAGCGTGCAGACTTCTATCGCACTGCGAAATTGCCTTGTGAAAGTATAAGGTAGCAGATATACAATTTTCTTTCACTATCTTCTTGAATACACCACATTTTGGCCACTTTCATCTATGCTGAGATACTGCGCAGTCACAAGAGCTGCCACTAATTGTGACGCAGGTTCTTGCACTTCATCTTGATGTGCTGCTCATGAGCTGGCAATCACCATCATCATCATCATCAGCCTATTTATACCCATTGCAGGACGAAAGCCACTTGAAGTGATCTCCATTACCCTCGCCTTCCGTCAGCTTATTTCGTCTTATGCCTGAAAATTGCTTAATTTTGTCACACCACCTCCACCGTCCTTGACATGTACTTCCCTTCCCTTGGCACCCATTCTGTAACTCAAATAGACCAGTGGTAATCTGCCCTGTGCATTACATTGCCTGCCCACCTCCATTATCCCTTCTTAATTGTCAAATAAAATATCCACGCCCCTGTCCTCCTGTCTTAGCACTGCACCTATTTTTCATTCCATCGATCGTCTGTTGCAAGGTCCTCAACTTCTTCTCAAGCTTTTTCAAGTTAACGTCCAAGTTTATCCCCCATATATGTATAGTGCAATGATTTTACACTTTTATTTTCAAGAACAGCGGTAATTAAGCTGCCAGTCATAATTTAGTAATGTCTACCATATTCGATCCAACCCATTCTTATTCTTCGTTAAATTTTCTTCTTCCTTCAGGGCGCCCTTTAAAGGGCCCCTGAAACGGTTCGGAAAAATTTTGTAGATGCATAGGATACAGCTAAAGTTAATAATTCGCACCACAATTTGAGTGAAGTGTCTCATATTAAGAGAGCTACAGATGATTGCAAGTTACCCTCCTCCATAGCCATGCATTTTCTCCTCAACTCGTTCGCCGAGAGATTGGTGCTAAGCTCCACCTTCGCTGGCTCTGCGTCATGATGGCACATCGTGTCGTCTACTTCTGGTTCTCTAGGAGCAAGCGCGCGAAGCCTCTCCAGCCTCTCCGCCAACTGCTTGGCAGTCGACCCCAAGCAAGAGCTATTGAAGCAGCGTGTGTTGCGAACATTCTGTTGCAGTGCCGAACGTGTCTGGTATTCCGGTAACCACAGGCGAGCTGAGCATTTCGACGGGTGGGCGGAGGCATAAACTCAAGCTGATAAGGAAACTTTAGCATAGGCGTACGTAAGCTGCCTGATCAGTCTGCACGGTCCAGCCACCCGCTGGCGCACAGCTTACCAGCCAAACAAAGAGCTAATATTGCTCTAACCAAGTGTAAAACATTTTAAAATTTACAAAAACAATGAGTTAACAATTACACTCCTGCGAAAAATTTACACTCGCAGCAAAGAAGAATACACTTTGTTACTGATGCTGTGTTTGTGAGCTGTGTGCCACCAGGTGGCTGCACCATGCAGACCTTTCATGTTTGCGCTTCTGCTCATCCCGTGGAATGGCCCGGTCAGATGGCCAGGCCCTGTCCCCTTGCGCTTGCATTTACTCTAATGCCGGACTCGCGAAACACTGTTGTGGTAGTAATCTTCCGGTGTAGGGTGATGGCCGCAAACACACAGATCCTGGCACCGATCGGATAGTGACAGTCCGATGTGCTGCAGCCACTCCGCTCGTCTGCTGCCTTGCAGAGGGACACAATGTCGCAGCTTGACATATTGCCAGTCGCTACATTTGCAGCCCAGAATGCAACAAAGTTGAATCATCATGCTGGCGAAAAGTCTGAGACCGACTCTGACCGCGGAGCTCATGTCAAAAGTGAGCACGTTGTAACACAAGCAGACGACACTTGCTGTGTGCCGAAAGTGCTTAAGTGTAGTGAGAACTTGCTCTTGTGCCTTCTCTTGGTTACTTTCTTTTTATAGAAACAAATTACCTACATTTGAACTATTGTGAACATTTATTCATCATAAAGTTGGAAAAATGATTGATGACGCGCCCTAGGCAGCCAATCGGATAGCTCGCCCTACTAACGTCATTGGGGCAAATGACATCAAATGGGTAGGGGCGGCTTAAAATTCAGCTGAGTGATTTGCTGCAATTGGCAGCAACGTACATCTTTAAAACCTTATAATAAATTACGCACTCTGCGTGGAGCACTTAGATGCGTCAATTATCAGAAGGACCTCCTCTAACGACTCGGTACATTTGTACAAAATCGTCAAAATTGTTTCAGGGTCTCTTTAAGTAAAACTTGACAGTCACATTGTCTTATGCTAACGAGGATGAAGGCGAACGCCTGCCCACTCACAAGAAATTCATTATATTACCTGACATTTTCATTCTAATGCACTCTTACTTTCTATTGTTTTTTTCCACCAAAGATTGTGGGCTCAAGCACTTTAACTAACTCTACCTTGATTAACTTCACCCTAATTAACACTAAAGCTCATGGGTTTGACTCCCACCCAAAGGTTGTGGGTTTGAGTGTATTAATTAACTATATGATTAATTGCACTTTAATTACATTTTTTAAAATTAGCACTTAGGGTAGTGGATTCAACTCTTGTCCTTCACCACGTCAATTGGAATGCAACTTAGAGATACTGCCGGTTTGGCCATATCTCCAAGTGGTTTTGACTTGCACCAAAGCGAGGGCCAGAGTGCCTTAACTGTGCCTTAATTCACTTCACCTTAATTAACACCCAAGGTAAAGGGTTCACCTCTATGCCTTCATGGTTTCAATTAGAATCCAACTTGGAGATATGGCCGGTTCACCCATATCTGCAAGTGGGTTCGACTTCCAGCGAAGGTCCTGGATACAAGTGCCTTAATTAACTGTGCCTTAATTAATCCCATAGGTCGTGGGTTCGGCTCCAACCAAAGGTATGGGGATCGACTGGTTCAAGTGCCTTAATTAACTTCGCCTTCATTAACACCAATGGCAGTGAGTTTAACTCCACTGGAGGTTGAGGGATCAACTCCCAACTTTCACGATGTCAATTGCAATCTGACTCGGATGTACTATCACCGGTTCACCTGTATCTCCATGTAGGTGTGACTTGCACCAAACGTCGAGGGTTTGAGTGCCTTAATTAATTGTGCCTTAATTCACTTCACCTTAACACCAAAGGTAGTGGGTTCAAGCCTACCTTCACAACGTCAATTGGAATCCAACTTGGAGATATGGCCGGTTCCCCCTTATCTCCAAGTGGGTTCGACTTCCACCAGGGGTCGTGGGTATGGGTGCCTTAATGAACTATCTTAATTTTGTTTTAATTAACCCCGCAGGTCATGGTTTCGACTCCAACCAGAAGTAGGGGGATCAACTAGTACAAGTGCCTTAATTAACTTTGCCTTCATTAACACCAAAGGTCGAGGATTCGACACCAACCAGAGGTTGCGGCTTCGACTCTCGAGCTCCACAATGTCAGTTGGAGTCCAACTTGGAGATGAGGCCTGTTTGCCCATATCTCCAAGTTGACTCCAAGCAAAGGTCTAGGGCTTGAGTCTCACCAAAAAGTCGCGGTTCGACTCCCTTCGTTTGCGATAGCAATTGGAATTGAACTTGGAGATATGGCCGATCCTATATCTCCAAGTGGGTTCAGCTTCCACCCGAAGTTGTAGGTGCAAGTGCCTTTATAACTCTGTCTTAATTACATTTGTCTTAATTAACACCACAGGTCGTGCCAATGCTTTTTATTCACCTTGGCTTCATGCTTTCTTATAAAGAAATTGCTGGCAAAGGGTCCCAGAAAACTGGAAGAATGCAAACATTATACTAATCCACAAAAAGGGAGATGTTAAAGAATTGAAAAATTATAGGCCCATTAGCTTACTCCCAGTATTATATAAAATATTCACCAAGATAATTTGCAATAGAATAAGGGCAACACTGGATTTTAGCCACCCAAGGGAACAGGCTGGCTTCAGGAAGGAATACTCTACAATGGATCACATCCATTTCATTAATCAGGTAATTGAGAAATCCGCAGAGTACAATCGGCCTCTCTATATGGCTTTCATAGATTACGAAAAGAGATACCAGCAGTCATAGAGACATTTCGTAATCAAGGAGTACAGACCGCTTACATAAATACCTTGGAAAATATCTACAGAGATTCCACAGCCATCTTAACTCTACACAAGTAAAGTAGGAAGATACCTATAAAGAAAAGGGTCAGACACAGAGACACAATCTCTCCAATGCTATTCACTGCGTGCTTGGAAGAAGTATTCAAGCTATTAAACTGGGAAGGCTTAGGAGTAAGGTTCGATGGCGAACACCTCAGCAACCTGCGGTTCGCCGATGACATTGCTCTATTCGGCAATACTGTAGACGAGTTACAACAAATGATTGTGAACCTAAACAGAGCGAGTGTAATAGTGGGGTTGAAGATTAATATACAGAAGACAAAGATAATGATGAATAACAGGGCAAGGGAACAAGAGTTCAGGATCGCCAGTCAACCTCTAGAGTCCGTGAAGGAGTATGCTTACCTAGGTCAAGTAATCACAGGCAACCCTGATAATGAGAAGGAAATTCATAGAAGAATAAAAATGGGTTGGATCGCATATGCCAGGCATTGTCAGCTCCTGACTAGAAGCTTGCCGTTATCATTGAAAAGGAAGGTGTGCAATGAGTGCATTTTGCCAGTGGTGACATATGGGGCAGAGACTTCGAGACTGACAAAGAAGCTTGAGAACAAGTCAAGGATCGTGCAAAGAGCAATGGAACGAAAAATGCTGGGCGCAACGTTAAGAGGCGGGAAGAAAGCGGTGTGGATCAGAGAGCAAACAGGGATAGCCATTATTCTAATTGACATTGAGCGAAAAAAATGGACCTGGGCAGGTCATGTGATGCATAGGTTAAATAACCAGTGGGCCATTAGGGTTACAGAATGGGTGCCAGGAGAAGGGAAGCGCAGTCAAGGACGGCAGAAGACTAGGCGAGGCGATGAAGTTAGGAAATTTTTGTGCGATAGTTGGAATCAGTTGGCACAGGACAGGGGTAATTGGAGATCGCAGGGAGAGGTCTTCATTCTGCAGAGGACATAGAATAGGATGATGATGATGTTGATGATGATTAAAGTTCCAGTTAGCCTGGTTAGATTAGCAACTGTCATGAAAACGAAATAGCAACCTAAAACCTGTTAGCATAGACACTTGACACAAGTTAGCATTGCGATTATTTAAACTTATTTATGGCAGTTTTGCTTCATTTAAAACAAATTCGGCCGTCTTAAAGAAGTATGAAAACGATGCAATGCACAAGCATGTTTCTTTAACCTAAATGATGCATGTCCTACTATCTAAATTTAATCTTCAACTAGTTAACTATTTTGGGCTAACTGTGCTGCTTAATTGGTCTTGTTTTGAGAAGGGTACCTCTTTTTGCCCGTTTCATCTGGTCAACCTGTTAAAGCAGTAATGTGGTATGCGTAGCATGCAAATGACATGTGGCAAAATGACTTGGGTAATAGCAGCACTGGTTTGTCCATTTCTAGGTAGTTGTTTCTTCAATAATTACATCAAAGTGTCTTAACTCATGCAGACAATTTATTGATTACTTTGGGAGTGTTGGGCTTCCAAGCACTGTTTATGGCTCTCGTCTCGTTTCTTTCATTACAAAGTTTTGTGGATTCACCTGGCCCACCTCATTTCGACGGAGTTCGTTGTGAGTGCACTGCAGACTCGAAACAAGTGGACAAGTTCGGAGAGGGCCTACAAGTGGGGTAAATCAAAGAACTCTAACCTGGCCACTCCCTGGTTATCTGCGAGTACGAGGAGCGAGTAGAGACCATTATTGCCATCAATTTGTAAAGCTACTATCTGATATTTTATTACAGATAGGGGATTGGCTGGCGTACTAGAGAGTGAGCACCATATCATGCCAACAGCCCTCCTGGTGCCAGGGACGACTATTGAAAACAACAGGCACAATGGTCCTACTTAAAATGTAGTTGTTTCTAAGGCTGATTTTTTATGCTTTAGAGGGGGCACAGATGTGGAGAGTGTCGACATGCTAGAGCCTTTGCAGGAGCAAGGGCCATCTTGCTGCCAGACCAGCCAGGACCCAGCAAGAAAGTCCACTACCTCTGTGGAGGCTCTTGGAGAAGAATATACGGCTGTAGTGCAGAAGCGTGAAGTGCGATTTGATAAAAATATGGCACTTCTGGAGCGCCTTAGTATCACAGAGGCATGTGCAGCCAATAAATAAGTTTTGAGCATGAATGCATTTTTATTTTTCATTAAACTCTAAATAATGCTAAAAATTACCTCCCACATGAAGGCAATGTTGTTAAAGAAATGGGACACTAACACTGCTTTTCTGCAATGGCATTCCTCAAATTTTCGCTACAGGCAGCCAAACTTTGGTCAGTAATTTCATTTTCATCATGATTTCCAACCTCTTCGAGCTATGGAATTTCTTGCAGCTCAATGAAATAATCCCACTCTTTGTTGCGCATGTTCTGCAACACACAAGCACCCATTACTATGAGGCAGCACTGTTTGACCGTAGCAGTGTCAACAAAGTAAAGCCTACGGAACCTTTGCTTAAGCAGACTAAACGCACTCTCAATAGAAGACCTTTGCCGAGAGTGATACTTGTTATAGCGCTTCTTCCATGCTGCAAAACTGTGCTCATTGTCACGGTACGGTATCAACCATCTAAGCAGGGGGTACTCCCTGTACCCACTCCTCGTTTCGGTTTTCTCTTTTTTTTGGCTCTCCGCTAAGTGATCATGTCTTCTTTCTTTGCACGTTAGGTTTGTGTTTTACAGTGGACCTGTTAGAACCTCGCTGGGTTTCTCATTGCATCTGCAGCTTCGCCGAGCTGGTGGAGAGAGTGAAGGCAGAGTATAAAAATATCACTGCGCAGCATAGTGACTCAGCGATGGTGGGTGGAGCCTAGCGAGGGATAAAGAGTGGCTCCACGTAGCCCGGATGCATGCCCACTCTTGTTGCACACGAGGCAGGGGGCATTCTTCTTTGGTGAACCGCGGCATCTACTACAGCGTTGGCCACGCGAAGCACGGATGCCATAGTAGACGCCTTTGGCGGACGCCGTAGGGACTCGTTGCCAGCACTCGTTTGTCTTGTATGCGGTTGGGCACTACTTTACTGGCCTTCCGCCAGCTCCACTGGTCTCTGGTGTTTGTGATAGCAGAGCCACACATAATTTTTTATGTACTCTTCTTTTTAACTGGATTCTTCTAATCTGTGCAGTTTCAGTTCTGCATGGTGCTGCTGTCCGGTTAGGCCGGCACCACTGAACTAGCCCTGCATTCGCACTGAACTTCTCGTGAACCACCGTGAACTGGTTCAGGGTGGTGCAGGCGAATCGAAGGGACCCGTTAACACTAAAATCAGCACGGCAGTCAGCATGGCAGTCAGTCAAGTAAAAGAATAGGAATTCACAAAGTGCAAATGATTTTGCAAAGATCTATGCACATTTATTGTAACAGCAATGGTTCCTGGCAACAACTTATTACGCACAAGCCACGCTTTCACAAGTGTCGGTAGACTGGACTCGAAGCAGTCTCACCCCAAGTCTTCGACGGCACACTGCTGGATGCACGTGGTCTGCTTGGGTGCCACATCCAAATATATACATGAACTTTGTCACGTGAGGCTGAAGCCATTACTTGTGCACTCATCCTTTAAAGAACACTGGTAGAAGAAAGTCCAGTTGCTTTGTTCGTGTTGTCCTGATGTCGCAATTTTGATGGAGTATTTGCACTAAAGAGACACTTAAAGGAATTACTAGGTTAACGTAGATTGGCGCACTATGCCTCTGGATCCCAAACAAATCATCTTTATTGTAATCAAAATACAAAAAGCCAGTATGGACACAGAAACAACATTTCCTGCACCATTTAACCATGATAACAATTTTGACAGTGTCTACTTTGAGCCAGTTTCTTGTTTATTAATGAAGATCACACTGCATTCAAATCTAACCAGGAACTCAACCTGGTTACCTTTGGGAACATTTTCTTCGTGAACACATCGAAAACACCTGACAATGCAATGAAATCTGCGACATCGTACTCATTCAATTGATTTTGTAAAATATAGAAAGTTTAGCCTCACTTTTCTCCGCTGAAAACTTTTCTTCATTGAAGAAGTGCAAAATTTTTTGAGAAATACTCCTCCAATATCCATTTATTCCGTATTTCGTTCCAGTCTCCCTTTGGTATCCACAGCAGTAAATACCCGTTTCACATATCTAAAATAAAGCCAATTTACACTCATTTGCAGGAAAGATGACAGTGTAAATTTGACTAGATGTGCCATGTTCCCACAGGGAGGGTATAAGCAACAGTTCTAGCTGAAAACCACAAGCTACAGCACAGCACATCTCCTTTCTCCTAAACGTCAAAGTTACCCTTGTCCACGTCGATGCAAGAAAAACGTTTACATTCCATAAGAGCCTTGCAATACATGTGTCACTCAAGCGAAATGAATGGCATTAAGTGCTAACGAGATAACTGCAAAAGACATTCGTGTGCTGCCACACAGGTGGACTTGGTGCCAATCGCAACATGCTCCGTTCCAGTAACTCCATAGAACAGTAAAAGCATGTGTTGAGAAACATTGGGTTAGATGGCTTGAAACGCATATGCAACAAAGTCATCACGACTATTTGTTGAAAGTATTTTCACACATCAGAAGTCATCAGCACCGTCATCTGTTCTGGCCCGGCGCTCTTTGGTCATACTTGGCCCTTGCACCACAAAACACTACATTCATCATCAGCACTGTCATCTGTTCGGTTTCACATTGTCAAAACTAGAGCCGACATTCTCCTTGAACCACATCAACTTTGGATTTGACAGCAGTCGACAGGGATGCTTCTAGACATGAGCATAAACACAGCTGAAACAGCAGATCTTGCTTGAGAAACGCTAACATTTTTTTAGTGAAATTGTTTGTGCATTTAAGCGACAGATGGCCTTTCTCTTTGAAAATCGTGACCCCAAACCATAACCTGCTGCATCGATTGCATATGCCATTACCACAGCACTTAATGACATTAAACACACGTGTGTTGTGCTGACTACAGACGTAATGTCATCAAAGAACTTAGCACTTAGCGCCACTAATCTTGCACCTGTGACACTGACATAAAAGGGACACTGCAAGGACAGTACACAGTCCCAGCAGTGCATGCTGCAGTGACAAGTGTCCAATACCAAGTCGCAAGACTGTACAACAGCAGTCCAAGGTTCAAACAGGCAAAGCTCATGTTGACAGATTGCATGACCTCAACATCGTGTGGCCAGCCAGGTACAGCAGGCCAAGAAAGCACCACGGCTGACAAGATGTGCCAAGAAAACTTCGCATATACACATTCAGTAACACCAAACTGCGCATGACCACTTGGTTGCAGACTGCTGAAAGTGCATGCTACAATCATAACAGTTTGGTCACAACGGCAAATGAAGATGCAAAGCTGGATCGCAATTTAGCAGGGGAAGTGTAACCCACAGTGATGCCTTGTGAATTTGGGCTTGTTGACGTGTCAATGAGCGAGACTGACTTGCGGGATGGCAGGGATAATGACAGCTACACATAAACAAATGCTGCATTGAATTCTAACATAAAGAAGACCTGACACTTACAAAGAAGCTACCAGGCTTTACAAAACGTACGCAGACTAGGAACAAAACACATGCTGTAAATGTGAAAAAGAAATGTATGCAAACTCTTGAACTCGCAGAAAAAGGAATAAGGGAGTTTTACTCTGTGCATGAATTTATCACAGCTTAAGAAACACCTACGTACTGGAGAGACTGAAGCCAGCTGAAAGGCTGGTAGCACTATCCTGCGATGCTTTTTTTAACTACGTGTCGGAAACCTTTAAGTGTTGCGCCGATCTCTCCTTGCAAGATGAAACGAAGAGAGATCCACTACAACTTACTAATAATAGTTGCTGCTGATGCGTTTGCACTAGCAGATGGGTTATGGAGTTTGCGCCAGCACCACCTTATGACATCTCCATCACAAGCCAGCGCCGCCAGTGTTGTTATGGAGGCCAGTCTCTGGTGTTTCACAATTCTGTCAACTGTAATGTGTTCATGGAGCCTCTACAGACAAGCTCTACATAATGGACATGCGGATGCTGTCCCAATGAAAGACTATGGGAATATGCAATGTACACACAAACTCAGCTGGTCATTTCAGCATTTACTGCTGGCAAAGTGGTTTTGTCCCGTTATAACTTGACAAGTGAGACACTGTGGGAAACAATCAAGGAAATCTCGTGTAGATAACTGTCATGTCACCACACCTTCAATAAAGCTTTTCTATGAAGGAACTGCGATTCCTGGGAGATGTGCAATAATGAAAGTGAAGTGCTTATAAAAAAAAGACATTGCATTGTCAACTTGTTCCTTGCTCATTGCAACTTCTCACGATGTCTGTACCCATCATATTTTTCATGGTTAAAGATAGGCTGGCAGAGTTTTTCTTTTTTTTAATGTTGTCGTTATTTCTTCCACATTGTAAGTCAATCATAAAAAATGAAATTTTTTTACTCGCTTTTATCCAATGCCATTATATAATCTCTACACTTTGTGTTTTCTGTCACGTCTTTCCTGCCATAGTTTCTCAAAAAAGTTACTACAGGAAACTGGCACTGTGATCGTTCAGCTAACCATGAGAATGTACATAATTAGAACTTCAGATTCGTCTATTTTTCGTGCTTGTGGCTTCAGAGGTTCTTGGAGCATTACTTATTATGCTTCATCGTTCTAAATTTTCAAGCAATCATTCTCTAGATGCATGAAGCCAATAAAACTCTGCGCACATGCATAATCATTGTGAATTGTTCATTTCATAACTCAACATTTTGTTGAACAATTCGCAAGTAACGGAGCTGTTTGAAGCCAGAAGGATAAAGTTTAGGAGTGCCTGCAGCTCCCACAGTCGCTAGCACAAAAGCTTCCTCCAGAAATTTTTCAAGGAAACTACGTTTCATGCCAGCTGCCTCTTGAACAAGTATTCAGTACTAGTTTGATGTCATCTACTTCCCATGCACCTGCGGTGATGCAGTACCCCGAGAAGAGCTCAGGGGCCATATTGTGTAAAGGTTCTTTTTGTTTTCCATTTTTTTTGTCCTTGAGCATTGGGTAGAATGACCTTACATCTACTTTGCCACTACTATCAGCCATTCGCTGCGATGGGTGGTCATAAACGAATATATACTATAAGAGAAAAGTATTCATACATAATACTGCCCCAGGCTGTCGTTTGCCTCTAGGTTTTCTGGTCTTCCATTAAACTCTGCGTCTTCAACCATCACCGTTAACAATCCTACAGAATAAGAGCTCCAAATTAGGTTTTGTGTTAAAAGCTCTGCTCTAGGTGAACAGAGAGTACTGAATAGCCCCAGTGAACTCCGAAAATATATTTACAAGACTTTTTTGTTTCACGCATGCAGTACAGCCAGCTCCACTTTCCGGAACAAACAAAATGCTTGCTCTATCAGTGATGTGAGAGTTAGAGCAGTTCTCACCAAAACTCTGAATACATCAACAAGGTATTTCTTTCACACACGGTGCAAACACCATATGCCACTTCCTCAAAAAAAAGTTAGTACTCCTCTCATCGAGTGTCATGGTCAATACAGCAGTTGTTGCGCGCTCACTGAAGCCAAGCAGTGCTGAGCATGCAAACCCCTTGCAAATGCTGACCGTTCTGTTGGCACGCTAGTTCGGGTCTTTGTCTCAATTATGGTGTCTCTGGCATGACTCTCTGTACTTCAAAACAAACACTTCTCTCTCTCTCTTTTGCTCAACAGATGTACTAATGCAAACCCACCAGACTGTAAACTGTCTACTGCACGACTTCAATTTTAAATTTTTTTTTCTGTGGTGAAAAGTTAAAGATCGATCACGCCAAGATAACTATCACTAGGCACATCAACTATCTCCCAAATGACGTGTTCCTTATAAAACAATTAATGCAAAAGGCATTTAGAATGTAATTTTCAACACGAGTGCTATCAAATGAATAATTCGTAAGGTGACAGCCACGATGGAGGAAGAAAAACTGAGGAAAAACCCAACTATCCAAGATGCATTATGATAAATGCAATGAAAGTCGTGCGTCATTATAGGCCTTCTTCGTTCTCATTTATAGGGCAAACCGTAATACACATTACATTACCCACACTTTTATACATCATGTGTTCCATGCTTTGCACCATGGAGTCTGGTTTCATCGCCAGATTTCATTTTGCTTATAGAAATTTATTTCGCGCTAACTGACATCTGTTGTTGCCTACCAATTTATATAAGGTTGTCCGATCTGTTTTGCTGGACAATGCTGAAGCTCTTTTCTATGCCCATTGTTAATACACCCTTATGTGACCTGTTTAGCTACCCGCACTTTTTTATTATTTGCCATTTCTTGGGGGCAGGGCCCAGTCAAGCCAGCTTATCTTTTTTTATTCCCGCCCCCAAACATCCTGTGATCTCTGAATGATTTGATATGGTTGCTAAGGGCCCTGTTTGCTCCCCGTGACTTACGTGACCTCGGACGGCGCGGTACAAAGTGTGGAGGAGATGCGCTTGGCTTCGAAATGAGCAAGGGCAGGTGGCGAGAAGGAGTCGACCATAAAATGGAGTTACCGGTTCGAGGAGGCTTCACAGAGATTGGCATCAGGGCGGCTCAGTTATTTTTTTCCTTCCTCCATGGTGACAGCCACGTGTGTTTGTTCTACCTTACGAACCTGACTAAAGACTAGAAGTACAAATGACTTGCACAAACTGGGGAGTGTGACAATGCTTTGCTCCAAAAATAAAAATGCAGTCTTCCGAGGGCGAGTGTGGACAACAGTGCTGCCTGCACGAGTTAAAACACTGCCGTCTCAGATTGTTTTGAGCTTTGTCGGCCGACACTCTCTAGGCAGCTGACCAGCAGCTGCGAGCCAGCGGTGCATGGAATGACTAGACAGAAAAACAATTTGCTGTGAATGCCAATGAGGAACCCAAAGCACTGCAAAACACTGTGTTGCAGACATTGCAATTCAGTACCTTTTCGTTGGTAGCACGTGCAGCATTTCATCATGCAATGTAAATGCAGACTACCTGATTGTGGCTGCATATAAACCTGCATGCAGCATTACCGTGGAAACGATTACAGCATGTCCAAAGGAAGAAACGCAGCCAGCAGCGGAATATGAAATTGTGTCCATGCACTGGGCATGAAACTGATTAGTTTAGATTAGATTAGTTAGATTAGATTAGTTGGCTGCCAGTGTGAGTTCATAGGTCTGTTAAGCAAGTTTAGAAGAATGCCTAGCAGAGTTACAGCCTGCTAGTTGGCAAACTTACTAGTTCATAACATGCTAGTTGGTCACCCACCAGTTGGTAAACATCCCAGCTAGTAGGATGCTGATGCAAGGTCATAGGTCTGTTGCGCAAGGTTAACAGATCGTGTTGGTTCAACGTCTATTATGTAGCACACATAAAAGACAGTAGCGAACATAGAACATTTCACTTTCTCTCAACTTCTTTGATGCAGTCTCCTTTTTCTCCTAACTTCTAAAGTGCCACCATTAGGAGGGAGTGAGCACTACTGAGATGACCTTGTAGCAGGGCAGTAGAGTTGAACTCCACTAATATCATGAGTTCGACCTGACACGAAAATATCTTTATTATATTCGATAGTCATCATAAGTATATAATCACTACACACTGATATTGGCAAGAAACATTTTAGATTTGTTTAATTATATGCAGCTATTTATTATAGCCATGTTTGTAATATCAAGGGTCAACATTATCAGCAAATGGGCTTGCACACATTTAAACCCTGATGTCAGTTAGGCCAGAGTGAATAATAAGTAGCCAAACTGCCAAGGTTTCAACGTTCTCGCATTACAGGATGTCCGAGACGATCATGGGAGCTACAGCTCACCAAGTTAGTAATTATTATGCATTTATGTGAGCAGCAACAACATGCGAGTCAATGGCTTTGGCTATGATACGGCTGTGGTAGCAATGGCTGATGATGATGATGCAACTGAGTATTACAATGTTGTTGGCCTATGTACAATCCTTGAGTGTGGTATTCATATGCCTTTCACTACTTTGTGAAGCATGCATATTTCATGGTGATTGAACAATGTAAAGGAAGTCGCTGATGACACTATATTCATTCATGAGAGTACATTAGGCTTCCCTGCAAATACTGTCCAAGGTTGTTGTATGCAGTCCAATGGCACTGTTATGCAGTTGCGAACAATTGTCAGACGCTGTTGCGAGCAAATAAATAAAATGTGAACTGCTCCGATGCAGGCCTGTACTGATGCAACACCTGTGCTGATGTTGCAGAAACGGTGTTGATAATGTCGACAAAACACGCCCCGCAACATTCGTAATGTTGGCACGCAAATACTCGGTGCTTGTTGGCAGGGTTCTACAGAATGTTTAATGTAGCATCAATGTTCAATTATTTCTGCAGTGCAATTGGACAGTTAACTGGCTTCACAGCAAGTGGAGTGGTCTACATGTGACTCACACTCAGTAGACCAACCAAAGAAGCCAATTACTGCACAGCATAAACTAGTTCAGCCAGTGCAGGCAAAGTGTGAAGCCTCATCATTCAACACACTGCAAGCTGAGTAACACCGGGAATACCTAGTGATAAATATGTGCAGTGACGATTGATGTTGATGCTCATCTCACTGCACAGATTTAGCAAGCCATACTGAGACCACTGGTCCAATCATTCTGTGGCAAGTAACACAACATGTGTGAACACACCAGTAAAAACTGCACGTGCTTCAGCATAATCTCTTCTGACAAACATTATGGCTCACTTAGACTTTGTATTGGTTCTATTATCACTTCCGCCTGCTCAGGATAAACGGTTGTGCACAGCTTGTGAGGCCTGTACACAACTGTTGAGTACACACAGTAGCAATTGCCGACAATTTCTTGCCAGAAGAAAAGCAGTTTTACAAAGACTGAAGTAATCATCCAAAATAGCGTCCAACAAGTGAGAACTACAGCTGACAGTGCCACGGTCAGCGCTGTCGCACCTGCCGCGACTTTGAATTCTACACCAAGAACCTGGTATGGACGGAATCATTTCAGGGACAGCATGCTTTCACTGTCGACGAAAGATAACGGCAATGCTGCCTAACCAATGCCACCCTTCTAATCAACTGTGCCCACACAGCTGTGCACCCATACGCAGCTTAGATAAACATGCTGTTATAAACGGCGCAAAACTGGACGAAGCACGCACCACAAAGAGAGCGATTGCGTTTGTGTTGTCCAATTCTGTCCTCCTTGTGCATAACAACGTTTTCATCCAAACATGTCTAAACAAGTGACCACAAGTGCAGCTCCCATGCATGGCTTACAGATTCCAAACCGAAACCAGCCTTTTTTCTACTCTTAGTAACACCACAGTGACATTTTTGTCACTGAGGCATGATTGCAAATCTTGTAGGCAAGGCTCTATCAATGTATGCAGTGCTGGGACAAAAAGAATAAGAGAAAAGCGTGCATATTGAAAATTTTCTACATGCCATTACGCAAATATATTGATGTCGTTTCTTGAGCTGGAAGATATTTGGTGCCTGCGTGTGGTGTAACAAAGCTGCAGTAAATAATTTTCATACAAATGCAATGCAGGACTCCTGCCTGCTGCAACGTTATAAAAATATGTCTCTGTGCTAGACGCACTCTGTCAATGGCAAGCAAAGATAAGTTTTAGTGTGCGCTACTGCATCATGAGAATACCGCAACTTTTGTAAAAACTTATGATGAGCTGCTGACCACACGTGTGATGATGTGCACGCTCTTGGTGCTTGTACAAATGTAGGAAATCATGTGAAATGTCTTAATTTTGCAGCAGACACCACACTCGATAATTATAATATTATCTGGTATTGTAGGACTCGTCACAAGGCTGGAACCTCTAAGCTACAGCTAATCAAGTTCAACAGTGTAGGGAGAGGGAATACTTGGCTGTGCTTCGTTATGATGACTTGCGCAAGCTTAAAGACTAACAAAACACACAAAGGATACAGTAGCGCAACATCAATTTTTAAAATTGAAAGTACCTATTAGCTGCTGCACGTTGCAATATGCACACTCATGCTGGGCGATGCCTGCACAAAATTTAATGGCCGAAATGTGTTCTGTTTAATGTTTCTAAACTTTGAACAGAATTTTAGCATCCAGGGCACAAGGAATGGAGCGTACGTGCTTGGCTCCGACCAATCCTGTACCAGTGTATGGTTAACATACAATACTAATCTGGATATCCCCCTTCTCCCCAGGTCATCGGTTTAACAATATCAAGCAGCAACTAGTGATATTGAGACAGGCTCAACTCTTGAACAATGTTTGCGCAGACAACAAGCGTGAATGGCCAATTCTCACGGTGCCAGCAGCAGATAGCCTGAGCACGCAAACAGAAGGTGTTCGCACCCGTTCTCGTACAGTCACAATTGGCGTAAGGTGAAGAACCAACGCATCTGCTTCCACCACACAGATAGAAAAAGGCCTTCAAGTGCAATGTCTGCAACACATCGTGGCACAGAAATTTTTGAGATTTTCCTAGAACTGAGCATCCTGCCCTTGTGTGTCGCTGTCTCCCCCATCGACCACATTCGATCTGGAGAATGTGTCGAGGGCGTGGTCATTGTGTCGGACTAGAAAAATGCGGCCACCATGGCACTTGTATGATGAGCTGAAGCTAGAAGGTAAGCAGGGGCTCACGTCGGATGTCCAACAGGTCTGCAACGGAGATGCGGCAATGTCAGACAGTTGCTCACATACGAGGCCACCAAAAACTAGCAGTAAAAGCACAGGAAATGATAAGCATTAACAAGAACGCTGGCTAATGACAATCCCAAGTGTTGCTTGGCGCCATGTGATGAGACACTTCAAGAGGCATAATAAATCAAATCTCATTAGTATGTTATGCTTATGCGATAGCAGAACAGCCAGTCTTGCGGTCAGAGGAGGCTTCGTGAGGCGGGAAATTTCCAAAAACGAAAAATAGGGGCCAACGCTGCCCTGAAGTTTCTGCACTATATCCCAATGATATTACGGCTTTCAAGTTTGTTTACTCAGGTTGGATTAATTGCTTGTTGGTAAAAAAATGACTCCACTGAATTCTAGCAGGAGCCTAAGGCTCAACAAAGTGAGTTTTCAGAACTATTCCTGTGCCATGCCAGCCCAGATGTATGAAGCTACTCTGAAACCTACGCTAGCACATTGGCACTGAGGTTTCGGAGTAGAATTCAAAAACAGTCAATTTGGAAAGGAAATAAAATTTGTGCCTTGTTTTCTCCAGCAATAATAGAAATTTCTTTGCCAAATGAATGAACTGATGATGGCAAGTTGTTACATCATCACATGCACTGTGGTATGAACTTGCCAAGGAGACAAACAATGTGAAGGTGTGTTGGCGTGTGTGTGTATATTATATATATATATATATATATATATTCTTAGACATGTCAAGGCAGAGAAATTTTGCTTGCTAGCATAAATTGGAACACATCCATGGACCGAGTACAGTATTCAAGCACGTAGTGTCAGTGACGGGGAAAAATGAAAAAAAAAATGAAACACAGCAGAGTAGTGCGAACTAGCATAATCGCAGCTCAATTCCCACGTTAGGCCACCTCGCGAACCAAAGGCCCACACGTCACTCGTGACATACAGTCCCCATTCCGTGCAGACTTAAACTTGGCGTCACATTTGGTCCTCCAAGGACTGCCGGAAAGCGCGTGCACATAATGCTTTGGAGCTCTTCTAGACTCACTAGGAGAGCTTAGCTGTAAAACGTACCGGCCACAATGTGATGCCACGGTAGCGCCACGTACGTCAGCATGGTGTCCAAAAGGCCCTCGTTTCTGTTGCTGCCCACGGGTGCACAGTCTTCTCCACAAAGAGCTACGCACAGCCAGAACACAACAGTCCAGAGATTGGTCGGAAAAAGCAACAGCCTTTCACATCAAGAATTCTCTTCAATTTCTCAATGGAGCATTGACACACACCTTCAAACTCGTGAAAACTTTAGCGCCGCACATTTCTCACACATAAAAAGGATAACGCTTAGCAAGCACTAATGTTGGGAAACAGTTGCAAGATATTTTATTTCGAAAATGAAGTTGGTCTCGAATTTTTGACCTCGGCATCACCAACGTAACTGCAACATTGAAACACAGAGATGAATTTGCTGACATTGTGCAACAATAAGACCAAATATGACGACGTTGCTCACAAAAATAAACAAGAGTGCTGCATGTATTTCTTTTGGGTGCGTTAGATAGTAGCAGCCACAGGCACTGCAGGAATGGAGTAAGCAGCGTCTTGCGACTTCACGATGGTTCCTGCGTACTAAAACAAACTGGTTCGTAGGAACCGGTATTACAGTAAGCCATTTAGGCCAACCTTGTCAGTATGTTTTATGGGGTTCAGAGAATTTGAATTTTTACTTAATGCAAGAAATAAAATTTTTAAAATGAGAAGACGAAAATTGAGTCAGTATTCACTTGATTTGGCTGCTACTTGTGCATAGTATTTTTCGTCTGCATAAACTTGCTCACAGTTACAAAGCTTCACACACGCGACTCAACTGCTGGGCAGTAAGTAGGCATGCAACAAACTTTGATGTCACCTGTATTAGGTTCCTCTGCCAATCTGTAAGTTTACCCACTATAAGGGCCGCAATGCATTGCAGAGTTCACTGCAGCACTTGTTATAGACATATTTCTAAAAGCAAACACGTGGAGGGAAGTCCAGCGGAGATGCACGTGAAATAGGGCGATGCCGTAGGAAAGGTTTGTTTCAATGAAATTTGTGCTGACTAAAGTTCCCTGCGGTAAAATTTATTTTAGTGACATAATTGCTTTCCAGAAGATGTCGCCAAACTTTATTTACCTGAAAGGATCATTCAAGCTACCACGTCTGCCAAAGTTATACTTCACTGCTTCACCTCGTACACACTAAACATAGTTTCAACGAGCAACCAGTTTTTACCTCCTGTAGTCCTACCTGGGCTATAAGTGCTTCTCTAATGGAGCTTTGAATTTCAGCTTTAACTGTTAGAATCAATACATGCATACACCTGTTTTCTTGTATTCACACGCACCTAAGAATAACTGAAAATGAAACATCTGACGTTATGCTTGGCACTAGAATTCTGCAACAGTTGTGACATATAAATTTATTCACGAAGAATGCACGGCGTCAATATGATGGGCTAGTGCTATGAACAGTCCTGTAGAAACAATCTCTGCAAATAGGGTAATACTTCTGCTACTTGAAATGCTGAAAATAACCAAAGTAGTACTAAGAATGCCAACAACATTGGGCCAATGTAGGGTCAACATGCCCCAATGTTGGACCAATGTTGGCATGGTTTCCCACGATGTTATGAATGGACTGTGGGCTAGTTGGTTTGTGACATAACTTGCAGCACAAGATAGTGGGGAAAAGCAAGACAAAGAGAGCCAATCTTCGCAAATGGACATTCAGCTGAAAGTCAGCATTTGT